>NC_140166.1:99761518-100169018 GCF_963971535.1 Notolepis coatsorum
CCTCGCTATCCTCCAAGGCTCACTGGAAACCTAATGTCTTAGTTTAAAGTCAATCTGATCAGCCAGTTCATGAATCACTAATAGACAACAACAAACAATCAGATTTGTGTCTAATTTGGTTCATATCAAACGTGGTTGTCATCATCACCTCTATTTATGGAAGAATACGTATTACTGGCTTCCAAACAAAGGTCAACTGTGGACTATCTTTGAGATTCTACTCCCCGCCCACCACACATTGGAACTGATATGAGGATGAAAGTTGGGGTTATTACCAGCTTTCCTAGGACAGTGCGTAACCGACATCAAACAGGGGAATCTTAAGTAGCTGGTGTGGTGGGCAGCTTCAGCCCTGGAGCCTCTGTGAGAGAGAGAGGAAACACACTGTACTCAGCAGCCTCTGACAACCTTTATTACTTTCATATTTCGCCCAGACTTGTGCATTTGACTTGTAAAACAGGCCTGATCACAGGGTCCAAAGTATGCAATCCACACACCAAAGAGTAAGTTACTGTAAGTGCCTTGCTTTGCTCCCTCTCTCTCTCTCTCTCTCTCTCTCTCTCTCTCTCTCTCTCTCTCTCTCTCTCTCTCTCTCTCTCTCTCTCTCTTTCTCTCCCCCCCCTCTCTCTCTCCATTTCTCTCTCTCTCTGTCTCTCTCTCCCTCTCTTTCCTCTGCGTCAGAAACACTGATTATAACGGGGACATTAAAAGGGAATTACAGCGAAACAATTTACACTTAATGTAACAATATGTCATATGAGAGGAGAAGAAGGATGGACGCAGATATGGCAGGATTAATAATACATGCTTTAATTAAGAGACCAGGAACGCCAGGGAGAACGAACGACCAGGGGACCGAGAGAGACTGAGAAGAAGAGAAGAGAGAGAGAGAGACAGAGAGAGGGGGGTGGAGAGGGAGGGAAAAAGAGAGGGGGGTGGAGAGGGAGGGAAAGAGAGAGAGGGGGATGGAGAGGGAGGGAAAGAGAGAGAGGGGGAGAGAGACAGAGAGAGAAAGGTAAAGAGACAGGGAAAGAGGGAGAGAGAGGGGGGAGACAGAGTGAGAGGGAAAGAGAAAGAGGGAGGGGAAAGAGAGATAGTGTATGTGAAAGAGAGTTGGAATAGAGAGGGTGAGAGAGGGAGCGCGAAAGAGAGAGAGAGAAGGAAAGAGAGAGAGAGAAGGCGGGAGAGAAAAAGAGAGTGTGGGAAAGAGAGTCAGAAGAGAGAGAGAGCCTCTATGACACCCAACAGCAGAAGCAGGGTGAAATAGAGAGGGGGGGGGGGGGGGTGGGGGGGTAGATGTGTTGCTGTGGGTTTTGTGCTCGCTATGATTCATGGGTAGTAAATATGCAAAGTCTGATGGCCACTAGGCAATCAGAGGACCGCCACTCATCTGCATGTTACACAGCAGGCCGTAATCCATCTGAGGGCAGAGGAATAATGATACCAGGAAGCAGGAGTAAGAGCAGGCTGTGTTTATTACAGACAGATCCATAATACATAGAGACGTATGACGGGAGGGAGAGAGGCGCGCGGGCCGCTGGCTATAGAGGACTCTGTCGAAACGCCGCAGACAGCAATATACTTTGAGTGCAATGAGAGACAATCTGATTCAAGCTCCTGTCAAGGCGCAGATTACGGGTGACGTTCTGGTGTAAAGTTGTAGGACTGAGCCTGATGGTGCTCAGAGTGGGAATGAATGAATGAATGAAAACTTTATTTAACAGATTGCAGAATGGGTACAATACAGTACGGCTCAATACATACAATTGTTAAGGGGATGCAGACCTGAGAAAGACGTTTGTCTTGTTTCCATCAGGGTCCCCCATTTTCAATTCATATAGACATATATGACATACATGACATACAGATAGTCAGTACTGCTACATCTATACATTTATGACATACCAGATTTGCAAATACAGTACTGTTTGTGATACAGAAGGAGTCAAGAAAAGGGTAGTATATACATTTGACGTAGGAACTGTACATTGGAGGTTGGGTGGGGGGGTTGGGTACATGGGATATTGACAACCATACTGGGTAATTTACATTGGAGGTGGTTGGGGGGGGGGGGGGGGGGGCGGGGGGCACACTGTATAAACAAGTAACACTGTACATTGAGGGGGGGGGGGAGGAGACACTGTACAAACAAACACAATTGTACATTGAACTATTGACAAAACCATACTAGGTAAATGACTGTACATTGGAGGGGGTTGGAATGATTGGGTTAGGATATTTACAGGGGCCAGTGTTGAATTGCAGTCTCCTGTAGGTGTCCCTTGAGAGAGGTTTTGAAAGTGGGTAGTGATCCACATTCCTTTACAGCTTTGGGTAGGGCGTTCCACATTGATGTGGCATAATTGCGAAACGTGTTTAGTCCCTTATTTGAGCCGAATCTGGGTTTGACATGATTTGTGGAGCTCCCTCTGGTGTTGTGATCGTGGTATTCACTGACCTTTGGGAAGTATTTTGACATGTACATGGGTACCTTGGTCGTGTAGTGTATCTTGTAGACCAGGCCCATTGCAAGTTGTTGTACTCTGTCGTCTACTCTAAGCCATCCTAGGTTGTCGAAGTGGGCAGGGGTGAGGTGGGTTCTAGGAGTAAGGTCAAGCAGTAGTCTGACCAGTTTGTTTTGAGATGTTTGTAATTTTGTTTTTAGCGCCTTTGAGGTGCTTTGGTACCATGAGGTGCAAGCATAGTCGTAGTACCCCTGAATGAGTGCTCCTGCCAGAGTCTTCAGGGTGTTCTTGTTTACCAGAGAGGAGATCCGGTACAAGAATCGAGTTCGTTGGTTGACTTTTTTTATTACATTGGATGCCATTTTGTCACAGGAGAGATTAGCCTCTAGGATGGACCCCAGGTAGGTAATTTCATCTTTCCTTGTGACAATATTGTCACCCACTGTAACTGAGAAGCCGTCGGTCTTGCTGAGTTTGTTATTTGAACCGAAGAGAATGGACTCTGTTTTGCCCATGTGTAATGATAGTTTGTTATCAGCGAGCCATATGCAGATTCTGCCTAGTTCCGAGCTGAGGGTTTTTTCAACCTGTAACTTGTTCTTGTCAGAGACCAGCAGGGCTGAGTCGTCCGCAAACAGGAACAAGTTGCAGTCACAAGCTGACGACATGTCATTTGCATAAATTAGGGAGGGGGGGGGGGGGGTTGGGGATGTGAGGAAGAGGAGGAAGAGTTCAGCATCTGATGGCTTAGGGGCAGCAACAAGGTCACCTAGTATATGAATGACTGTCCTCACACGCTGTAAGATTAAGAACCTGCTGTCATTTGTCAGACACATTTTTTTAGGTATATATTTTAGGCATGTTTGTAACCAGGTTGTTCTCTGTCCTCACTCCACGACGGTTGGAACGAACTTCCCACCACAGTAAGGACAGCTGAAACCCGCCCAATTTTCCACACTTCTTCAATCAATATCTGAAATAAAAATGTAAAAGTAAAGAAAATTCAAACAAACCTTCTTACTGGCTTTTACTATTACATTCAGATTCAGATTCAGTTTTATTGTTGCATCTTGTCATATTCACATACAAAAAGAGCAAAATTCTTGGGTCTTGCCCCCTCGACCCAATAAAATACACAATAGAATACATACGGAAAAAAACACAATAAAAACCAGCATAATAGTAATTTAGGAAAAGGTTACAGTGCTGAGAGTGGTGATATAAAAAGTGCAACAGTAGAATAAAATGTACGTACAGTACTTAAAAATGTGGAGGAGCGCAAGACACGGCAGTCCTGTACGGTGCCATCTTGACATTATGTACCTTACTACTATGTTACTATACTTATACTACTACCTATCGTGCTAATACTGTATGTCTATACTACTATGCAAGTTCAACACTATTTGACGAACAATACTTACTCTTAGCTGCCAGAGTTGTACCCTTCCTGCTGACTTGTTGTACAGAACTTGTAAGTCGCTTTAAAGATAAAAAAATAAATAAAAATGTAAAGCATCAGCTAAACGACTAAATGTAAAATGTAAATGTAGATAAGAGCTATATAAACAAATAAATAAATACAATGAAATTATGAGGTCCAGATGGATACAATTCAGAGTTGAAGATCAACATTGAATGTATACAACATACATCTGGAATTATGTATTATATACTGTATATTATTGTTTTGTAATTATTTATCTTAATTTGTTAAGAGGTGCACATGAACACACATAAACACACACACACGCATGAATGCACAGACACACACACACACAACATCCCCCCTTGCCTCGCCGCCTGTACAGAGGACATTAAACACTGGGATCACTGCTGTTACTGGTGTGAGTAATAAATTGCATTGAACATTGATAAACTAATGCAATTACCCACAGGGCAACCAAGTCAGCTAATTTAGAGATACCAGGTCTGAACGGCCCCCGAGGGGTGAGAGACGCTCCCTTTATTACATGTGAGAGGTCAGCCCTGGTAGCACTGTATTAGGATTGATCTTTTGATCCCCGTCTGGAGCCGCTGTACACTGTACCTGGCCCATCTGGTATCGGAGTAAAAACGGCTTATCTGGCACGGAGGGTTAACTCCCCCCGGCCCTGGGCGGGCGGGCGGCCTAATTGAGCGCCAGGCGTCTAAAGCTACGCAGCAGAAACTACAAGAACCTGGAGGGTCATAACAAGCCAGGGCGTGACTTATTCACACAATAAAGCCAGCGGATATCTAAATGAGCCATTGAGCCTCGCCAGGGGGAGGGAGGCCATTAGGCCGTGTGGACCGCGGGTACATATTTGTATTATCTACAATTGCCCCCATCATTTGCGCACACGGCCGATAGTGGAGACGCTGGTCCACACTTGCACTCGAGTCCGCTGCCGACGGGAGCAAACGACTTGGTACTCACACACAAAATTATGTGCTCAGGCAGGCTGCACTCTCTCTGGTGAAATGCATGTGTGTGGGGGACTGTGTGTGTATGCGTAACTAGGAGGGATATGAGGACTGTGTGTGTGCGTAACTAGGAGGGATATGAGGACTGTGTGTATGTGTAACTAGGAGGGATATGAGGACTGTGTGTGTGCGTAACTAGGAGGGATATGAGGACTGTGTGTATGTGTAACTAGGAGGGATATGAGGACTGTGTGTATGTGTAACTAGGAGGGATATGAGGACTGTGTGTGTGCGTAACTAGGAGGGATATGAGGACTGTGTGTATGTGTAACTAGGAGGGATATGAGGACTGTGTGTATGTGTAACTAGGAGGGATATGAGGACTGTGTGTATGTGTAACTAGGAGGGATCTGAGGACTGTGTGTATGCGTAACTAGGAGGGATATGAGGACTGTGTGTATGCGTAACTAGGAGGGATAATGAGGACTGTGTGTATGTGTAACTAGGAGGGATATGAGGACTGTGTGTATGCGTAACTAGGAGGGATATGAGGACTGTGTGTGTATGTGTAACTAGGAGGGATATGAGGACTGTGTGTGTGCGTAACTAGGAGGGATATGAGGACAGTGTGTATGTGTAACTAGGAGGGATATGATGACTGTGTGTTTGTAACTAGGAGGGATATGAGGACTGTGTATGTGTAACTAGGAGGGATATGAGGACTGTGTGTATGTGTAACTAGGAGGGATATGAGGACTGTGTGTATGTGTAACTAGGAGGGATATGAGGACTGTGTGTGTTTGTAACTAGGAGGGATATGAGGACTGTGTGTATGAGTAACTAGGAGGGATATGAGGACTGTGTGTTTGTAACTAGGAGGGATATGAGGACTGTGTGTGTGTTTGTAACTAGGAGGGATATGAGGACTGTGTGTAACTAGGAGGGATATGAGGACTGTGTGTATGCCTAACTAGGAGGGATATGAGGACTGTGTGTGTTTGTAACTAGGAGGGATATGAGGACTGTGTGTATGTGTAACTAGGAGGGATATGAGGACTGTGTGTGTTTGTAACTAGGAGGGATATGAGGACTGTGTGTATGTGTAACTAGGAGGGATATGAGGACTGTGTATGTGTAACTAGGAGGGATATGAGGACTGTGTGTATGTGTAACTAGGAAGGATATGAGGACTGTGTGTATGTGTAACTAGGAGGGATATGAGGACAGTGTGTATGTGTAACTAGGAGGGATATGAGGACTGTGTGTATGTGTAACTAGGAGGGATATGAGGACTGTGTGTGTGGGTAACTAGGAGGGATATGAGGACTGTGTATGTGTAACTAGGAGGGATATGAGGACTGTGTGTATGCGTAACTAGGAGGGATATGAGGACTGTGTGTATGTGTAACTAGGAGGGATATGAGGACTGTGTGTGTGCGTAACTAGGAGGGATATGAGGACAGTGTGTATGTGTAACTAGGAGGGATATGATGACTGTGTGTTTGTAACTAGGAGGGATATGAGGACTGTGTATGTGTAACTAGGAGGGATATGAGGACTGTGTGTATGTGTAACTAGGAGGGATATGAGGACTGTGTGTATGTGTAACTAGGAGGGATATGAGGACTGTGTGTGTTTGTAACTAGGAGGGATATGAGGACTGTGTGTATGAGTAACTAGGAGGGATATGAGGACTGTGTGTTTGTAACTAGGAGGGATATGAGGACTGTGTGTGTGTTTGTAACTAGGAGGGATATGAGGACTGTGTGTAACTAGGAGGGATATGAGGACTGTGTGTATGCCTAACTAGGAGGGATATGAGGACTGTGTGTGTTTGTAACTAGGAGGGATATGAGGACTGTGTGTAACTAGGAGGGATATGAGGACTGTGTGTATGTATAACTTGGAGGGATGTATGTGTAACTAGGAGGGATATGAGGACTGTGTGTTTGTAACTAGGAGGGATATGAGGACTGTGTGTATGCCTAACTAGGAGGGATATGAGGACTGTGTGTGTTTGTAACTAGGAGGGATATGAGGACTGTGTGTAACTAGGAGGGATATGAGGACTGTGTGTATGCCTAACCACTGTGTGTGTGTGTGTGTGTGTGTGTGTGTGTGTGTGTGTGTGTGTGTGTGTGTGTGTGTGTGTGTGTGTGTGTGTGTGTGTGTGTGTGTGTGTGTGTAACTATGAGGGATATGAGGACTGTGTGTACGTGTAACTAGGAGGGATATGAGGAGTGTGTGTGTGTGTGTGTGTGTGTGTGTGCGTGTGCGTGCGTGCGTGCGTGTGTGCGTGCGTGCGTGCGTGCGTGCGTGCGTGTGTGTGTGTGTGTGTGTGTGTAACTATGGAGGGATATGCGAAAAGACAAATTGCCTTGTGTACATTGACAATAAAGTAATCTTCTTCTAATCAATTCAAGGCCATGAACATTCTCTCAACAAATGGGTTATGCATGATTGATGATTCATATATTGAGAAAGAAAAGGGGGGAAATTCTGTTTCTGTGTAACAGCTGATTCCATATTCTGTTCTCTTTTGAATGCTTGAATTCCTATTCACAGGACCTGCATCCATTCTGTGTTAATCTGTATCTGCCATCTATTATATTGCTCTCTTGTCTCCTTTAGTTCAAACAATAGCGAGAGGTTCCCACTAATCAGTAGAGTCCTCCGGTGAGAGGTCAAGGGTCAGTCTTTAATGTGACCTTTGACACATAATTAAATTGCCATCTTTAACCTCAGTTACAACCTGTCACAGAGCATTGGATTACACGCTGCAAATCACGGCGCAAATCAATGCCGGGAGACAGGGTAGAGGGACGGGCTTAGAGAGAGGTAAGATCTGACTAACCTCTGCCTCGCCGTGCAGAGAGATTATCTTTAATGAAGTTGAACTGCACTGGGATCAGGTTAATGTTAGCTAATTACATAGAGAACTAGAAAGGTGTGCTCTAATAGTGTGTGTGTGTGTGTGTGTGTGTGTGACGGATCATACTGGGTCTGCGTTGTGTTTGATGTTAAATGAGAATGTCCCGAGGGGGAGTCGAACAGGGGGCTCCCGCATCCGCGGGCGACGACACAGGCCGCTGCACTAAGAAGTGAATTCACTCCTAACTACCGTACCTATGCGTCTGTTAACCCTGTTATGGGGAAGTGAGTTTAATTTACCAGCCCGCACTGCCACAGTCACTCGTCAACACACCTGTTTCCGTGACTGTGGACATACCCACGGGCTTCCCTGTTACATGTGTGCGTGCGTGTGTGTGTGTGTGTAACTAGGAGGGATATGAGGACTGTGTGTATATGTAACTAGGAGGGATTATGAGGTGTGTGTGTGTGTGTGTGTGTGTGTGTGTGTGTGTGTGTGTGTGTGTGTGTGTGTGTGTGTGTGTGTGTGTGTGTGTGTGTGTGTGTGTGTGTGTGTGTGTGTGTGTGTGTGTGTGTGTGTGTGTGAGGGATATGAGGACTGTGTTGGCAGTCAGACACCAGTTGGCAGTCAGACAGTCCTCTGAACGTCACAGGATAGTGAACATTAAACACTTAAATAACATGCATGTGGGCCCTCTTGAGGAAGATTTGCCCACCAGCACTTTGGCGACCTCTAGCGGCTCGGTTGTGCATATTTTTTTATGCAATATATATATCGAATTAAAGCTTCAGGTGACAAAATTCCGTAAACAAAATTGTTTACATCAGGGTCCCCCATTTTCAATTCATAACATAGATCTCTCCGCACTATTACTATTACACTTGTTGACAGAGTCAGCTGTGGAGCGACAATAATAGGTTCATGCAGGGGCGGACCTAGCCCATTTGGCGCCCTAGGCGAGATTTTTTTTTATGGCTTTTTTCTTAATAGTTCTCTAACGTTAGTCTTTCTTTCCTCAACGTTCAATTCTATAAACACTTGACCGATACCCATCAATGCACAGCGCTCTAGCATGTTCTGACTGTGAACACCTAAAGCTGAGGCTCAGACCGACCGACCGTTTTAGATTTTTGGCTCATTTTCCCTTATGTTAGAATTTTTTTAATGTAAAAATAATGGTTGCAGATATATAGGGGGGCGCCAAAACTGCACAGAAAAAAAAATAAAAAAAATAAAAAAAAATATTTTGGCGCCCCCCTCTGGGTGGCGCTCTAGGCGACCGCCTATATCGCCTGTAGGAAGGTCCGCCCCTGGGTTCATGATGACAAGGTTTCTCTCTTTAGCTTTTTTTTTTTTTTGCAGGGCCCTTGGAATCATCCTAACCCCAGTACAGTACAGTGGGTGACAATATTGTCACAAGGAAAGATGAAATTACATACCTAGGTTCCATGTCTATCTATATCTCCCTCTCTCTCCCTCCATCTCTCCTCTGTATCTCCCTCTTTCTTTCTCTTCCTCTATCTCCCCCTCTCTATCTCCCTCTCTCTATCTCCCCCCCCCCCCCTCTCTCTCTCTCTCTCTCTCTCTCTCTCTCTCTCTCTATTACCCTACTAGGTAGCACTTTATAATAACACCCTGTTATAATACATTTATAAGGTATTTGTAGATAATGAACTAATCATGAACAAACCATTTATATACATTCATAAATGATTATTAAATCATTTATAACTATATTTGTATAACATTTACAAATTAGTTCTACATTATTTATAACTCATTATCAACATTGTTTGTACTTGATTTGTTCATCATTAAATAATGTTGTTTAATGTGTAGTAACACATTTGTAGATGCTTTGAAAAATGGATATGAAAAAACTACTATAGTGTATCTCCATTTATTTTTCATGTTCAACAAATGATTTGTTAAGACATTCATAAAACATTTATAAATCATTTGCAGATGCTATCGTGGGGACCAATCTAAAGTGAAGCCTATTCATCATTAACAAGTGTCTAATACAGTTAATTGTTTGTTTACTTTTTCATCACATGTTACAAATGTTGTAGGCAGCTTTCGGATACACCCTTCTTTGTGACATCAAACAGTGACAGAATTAGGACTAAAGATAAATGCAATTTTATTAACATATGAAATACATGTGCATGAGTGTAACATCGGGGGGCACTAGGACCCAGGAGTACCCTGGCCAGGTATTGAAGAGTATCTAGAGAGGAAGTCTCACGCGAGCGAGACTTCACGTCACGTGTGTTGCCGTCTGTTTGAATGGAAGCACAAGTTATCCGTGCTGCGTCTATACTTTCGCTTTTCAGGTATGAGCAGGTTAAACACCCTTTTTTGTTGGTAAATCTATTCCATCATTTCCGACCTACAAACAACTCTTATATGTTGTGTAGACGTTCGTGTAGATGTGGTGGCCGCTAACGTTACATTTGTTCCTAATCTGTGCTCAGTGCTCAGTATGTATGTGATGACGACACGACACACAAGAGTAATAATTATTTGTGTCGTGTCATCATCACTGAGCACACTGAGCACACATTAGGACCAAATGTAACATTAGCGGCCACCACATCTACACGAACGTCTACACAACATATAAGAGTTGTTTGTAGGTCGGAAATGATGGAATAGATTTACCAACAAAAAAAGGTGTTTAACCTTCTCATACCTTATTAAAAGCGAAAGTATAGACGCAGCACGGATAACTTGTGCTTCCATTCAAACAGACGACAACACACGTGACGTCAAGTCTCGCTCGCGTGAGACTTCCTCTTCTTCTTCTTCTTCGTGTACTTTCCGGCAGACTGGACACCTTTCGGCGTATTGCTGCCTAACAGATCTATCTGCTCACAAGTTCTCTTCTCCTTCTACTCTACCGCCATCTACTGGAATCCTTCCTCCCCCACATTGTCCAACGACGTGCAGCTAACACTGCTTCCTCCTGACTGATTCCCCCTCTGTGATACACGCTTCGCCCCCCGTGGCCTGACTCTGTCTTACTCGTTCACTCACACCCCCCTTCTCTAACGCTACCTGATCAGCCACCCTGTTTAACTCCGTCAAAACATCCTCCACTGTCAACCCCTCCATACCCAAGTGTCCCACTGCTGCTAAAACTATCAACCTAGTCCTCTCTGTCCTACTACTAACCGTCGCTGTCGTATTCACTACTCCTGCCACAAAGGCCACCATACCTAACTTCTCCCTAAACACCCTCTCTTTCTTCGCCTGAACTTCCTCTACCACCCGATGCCCTATCCTAAAACCCTGCCCCCTATCTTGCTTTCCCTGATCCTCCTGCACTATCCTTACTGCCAACTGCCCTTCCCTAAACCCCTGTCCCTTGTCTTGCTGTCCCTGTCCTACCTTCCTAGCTGCCTCCGCATATGAAATTCCACCTTCCCTTCGCACCTGCTGGACCATTACCTCTATCTTCATCGCCTCACAACCCCAATACGCTACACTATGCTTCCCACCACAACTACAACACTTCGGCTCCACTCCCAGTTCACACTCCCCATACCTATGCTCCCCACTACACCTACCACATCTCTGTCCCTTCCTACACCACTTAGCTACATGTCCAAACTCCTGGCACCTATAACACCTCAACGGATTTGGCACAAACTCCCTAACCCTATATGCCAAATACCCTAAAAATACCACTCTTGGACTAACCTCACCCTCAAACTGAATAACTATGGTCCCTGTCTCCTCCTTCTCTGCCCCTCTCTTCATCCTCTCTACACTCTTAACTTTCCCATTGCGTTCGTCACTCCTCAAATCCCCTAACAGCTGATCCATACTAACCTTAATTGGAATTCCCCCAATCACCCCCTTGCACCCACTATCCTTTTTCTCCCCTACTATCCCTACTCCACTGACCTTCACTTTCCCAATGCTCTTCATTTCCCTTGCCCTCTCTACCTGCACTACACTTACACACGCTATAAACAAATTCCCATCCTCCAACACCTTCCCGTACCTTACCTCACCCAACTGCGCTTTAATGAGCTTCGACAGCTGGTTCGGCTCTATATCCCCAACTCCATCCCCCCCGTCAAAACGCACCACTACATTCAACCCTCCAAACCCCTTTCCTCTACCCTCATCCTCTGACCCACTCAAGCTATCTCCCCTCTCTTTCTTCCTCTTACTCCCCTTCCCCTCACTTACCCTACTCTTCTTCTCCACCTTCGTCCACCCTTCTCCCCCACTCTCCTCCCCACTACACTCCATACTGCCACCACCCGTCCCCTTCCCTTCGTCATGACCCTTCTCCCCCCTATTGCTGTCGTTCTCGCCCAACTCACTCCATTTACTACCATCATGATCCTCCCAATACCCTGGGCAGCCGCTCACAGGCCGGGGCCACCAATCACGAGGTCTTCGCTGTTCCCGATCCTTCACAACTACACTGGTCGCCTCCCACCACCGACTACTACCCTCACACATGTCTTCGCTGCACACTTCCGACGGAGGCAGACGCCGCCACTTGGCGCACCTCTCCAAATCCATCCTCCCACATGAACAAGCCATACTATCCCTGGCATCAAGCCGTGTTCCACTTCAGTTTGCTCCCGCGCAACAACGCTCCACCTCCTTCCTCCTAATCGATCCTGTCTGTGAGTTCGTGAGACTTCCTCTCTAGATACTCTTCAATACCTGGCCAGGGTACTCCTGGGTCCTAGTGCCCCCCGATGTTACACTATGCCGTACATGTATTTTATATGTTAGTAAAATTGCATTTATCTTTAGTCCTAATTCTGTCACTGTTCGGGTGTATCCGAAAGCTGCCTACAACATTTGTAACATGTGATGAAAAAGTAAACAAATAATTAACTGTATTAGACACTTGTTAATGATGAATAGGCTTAACTTTAGATTGGCCCCCACGATAGCATCTGCAAATGATTTATAAATGTTTTATGAATGTCTTAACAAATCATTTGTTGAACATGAAAAATAAATGGAGATACACTATAGTCGTTTTTTCATATCCATTTTTCAAAGCATCTACAAACTAGATTACACTTTTTCCCTGTCAGTGCTGTATACGGGGTGGTGCCCATGTGCTTATTAAAACACCTGTTTCTGGTGTAAGCGGCTTCTTGTACCGCATAATGCCATAGACTCTTCGGTAAGTTACCATCTATTAGCTTACACCTAGCCATTTCGAAAAGAGTACGTCCTTCCCTCTCTGCCACCCCGTTCTGGTGCGGGGAGTAAGGACATGACGTCTCGTGTCTTATCTTGTTCCTTCTCAACAGTGATTGGAACTCTCCATTTTTGAACTCGGTTCCGTTGTCGGACCTCAAGCATCTTATGTTGCCATAAGGGGCTACATCTGCAAGGAATTTCTCCGTGGCCTGGAGTGTGTCACTCTTTGCTTTGAGAAAGTAAACAAGTTTCAAGTTTCTTTAATAGTTGTCATACAGAAGTACAGAATACTTTTATACAAAATGCTTCTTACTGTTACGCTCCAGAGACTGTGCTAGACAAGATAAGTATGAAATAACATGGTATAGCATGTAAATTAGAAGTAAAAAATTAGGTCACAGTGTTCAGTATAGACATATGTACAATGTTCGATGCAGAATAGACGTAACTGAGTTACCATATAATATACAATATACTATGCAGTGTACTAATATACAATACTATATAGTGCAAAGCAGAAATGGGATGAGGTACAATTTAGGTACAATTTACAGTAAGGTGTACGAGTTGTAGTGCAAATCCTTTATCAATAAATATAAAGTGTGTTTAGGTGATCTAAAGTGTGGAGAGTGGGTGCTGCAGTGTGTTGTTTGTTTAAAGTGAGTGTGTGCATGTGGATGTGTGTGCTGTGTGCATTTGATGGTTGTTGTATAGTGTTTATTGTTCATTGAGCAGCCTGATGGCCTGGGGATAGAAGCTTCTTCTGAGTCTTTCTGTGCTCGCCTTGAGACTCCGGTATCGCTTGCCTGACCGCAGCAGTTCAAAGAGGCAGTTGTTCGGGTGGCTGGAGTCCTTGATGATTCTCTTAGCCTTACCCCTGCACTGCCCCTGTACACACATCTGTAAAAGACTACATATTTAAAGCCACCTATGGACTCATTGCTTACTGGACCGGCTAGATCTGTGTTAACTAGCTCAAGTGGTACCTTTACTTTTTCCGTGGGACGTCTGTTCCTCGATTGAGTGAACTTCCCCTTTATACACACTTCACATTCTTTGTTCGGTCTATGCTTTTCACCGTTAATGTGCATGCCTTCTGTCACTGCTTGCAGTTTCAGTAAATCCTCGTAATTACAATGACCCATGATCTCATGCCATGTCTGGATATCATGACTGACAGTCACATTACACATATCATTATCATTACACTCTGTTTGTAAATAATACATTCTCTTGTACACCTCTATGTTAAATCGCGTACCGTTAGGCTCTACAAGAACATATTTACCTTCATTGAAGAACACTTTGGCACCGTTTGCAGTAGCAGATTTTACAGAGAATAGTTCTTGTGGGAACGAGGGTATGTAGAGAGCGTTCTTTAACGTCACTGTACACCGGCGCCCCTCACTGTCTATGAGGCATACTTGTGCGTCTCCTCTCCCCTGCGCCAACCCGAATGTGCACTTCCCGTCTGCCAGCTCCATGCTGTGTCTCTCCGGCTAGAAGGTATTGTCAAAGTTCTTGAATCGATTCCTGTCTTTGATGATGTGGGACGACGCACCTGTGTCCACGATCAGTCCCTTCCTTTGGACCTGCTGCTGCTGCGTTGACTGGGTGACGTACGTTGTCTGCGCCCCGAAGATGAAGTCCTCTTGTCCCGCTGCTCTCCGGGTGTCGTCTCGACTCGTCTCACGTCCACCGTTGTCGCCATCTTGTCCACAGCCGCCATGTTGTCCATGCGCGTACCGCACGCTCTGGTCGCGTTTCTTTCTACACACTTTGTCTGTGTGCCCCGTGCTCTTACAGAAGCTACACCAAACAGTCTTTGTGCAGTCATCTTTCCGGTGCCCCTTTTCTCCGCATCGCCAACACGCCAGCTCCGTCGGGGGTCTGGTCTTCTCTCTCTGTGCCGCCCAGGCTTTCAGCACCCTCTCTCCCGCCTCCGCGGCAACTGGGTGTGTGTCTTCTGAGGCCTCAAAGTTTCGCAACTTGGCCTTGAACTCCCCCAGCGACATGTCCGCTGAACCGTGTGTCACCAGTAGTGTGAACGGTTTGTACAGCTCCGGTAGTCCTCTCATAACCATTGCCATCATTAGTCCATCGCTCGGTGCTTCTCCTGCACTCTTAAGCGCTGTAATGATCTGTTCAGCTCTGATGGCGTATTCGGTCACAGTCTCGTGTGCGCTTTCTTCAGCGCGGTCAGTGTTATGTAGAGGGATACGATTCGGGGTCTTCCCCTTCCGATATAGTGGTCTCTCAACACTTTTAGGCTCTCTCGGCCTTTGTCCTTAGTGTCGCGGAATATCAGCCCCAAGCTTGTGTTGTCTAGCAGTGGTGCTAACTCGCAGTATGCGTCTGCATTTTGCTTGGTGTCCAGGGCTCGCGCGGCCGCCTTTACTTCTTCCGTGGGGGCCATCAAGATGGTTTTCTTCAGCCCCACTCCGTGCATATGTAACGGGGAAGCCCGTGGGTATGTCCACAGTCACGAAAACAGATGTGTTGACGAGTGACTGTGGCAGTGCGGGCTGGTAAATTAAACTCACTTCCCCATAACAGGGTTAACAGACGCATAGGTACGGTAGTTAGGAGTGAATTCACTTCTTAGTGCAGCGGCCTGTGTCGTCGCCCGCGGACGCGGGAGCCCCCTGTTCGACTCCCCCTCAGGACATTCTCATTTAACATCAAACACAACGCAGACCAGTATGATTCGTCACACATACAGCACAACATTCGCTCTTCCCAGAGCTCATAGTCCTCTGCTCTTCCGTTGAACGAGGGCCATTTGCTCCTTCCTTTGGTCGCCATCCTCTTTTGATGGTAGGCGTAGCTTTAGCTCCAGTTAGCCTAGCCTTAGCCATGCGGTGCTCCCGGTGCTAAACTGGCCTATACTTCAGCTAAACTTGCTACCCTTATTATTTCGCCCCTACGTGATCTGGGCCCATAACCTGTTGACAGAGTCAGCTGTGGAGCGACAATAATAGGTTCATGATGAGCCTTTGGCGTGGTTTATTATTCACATTGCACCCAACAGTACACGAGACCTTCTCCTTATGAGAGGCGACGGAGGAAGAGACAGAGGGGGAGGTAACATCTCCTTTTATACCTCTTACCTGGCGTCAGCTTCAATAGCTACGCCTATAGCGCCCTCTTGTGGAAACAGTTAAGCAGTTACATGCAATCGTATATAACACATAACTTCAACAACACTATTAACTCATTCAACGCCAGTCACAAGTATAGTCGGGTTAACTAGCCAACCGTTCAGCGTCAATCACGAGTATAGTCAGGTTTTAATCGTTATTTCTTTTATTAGTGATATCCATTCATTTTCATCCATCCAACCTGATGTTATCGTTGGGAATGGGTCTGAGCTTGCAAAAAAGCAAATACCGCCGCCTATCGTCTCCCGGATGGTATTGCACATCATTGGATTGGATTGGCTGGGACTGTGCATAAAAAAAAAGTCTGGTCCGGGTTTTGCTTCTCGGGCATGCAGTATCGTTGTACCACGTTGACTGGGGGGACTGGGAGCAGCGTGGATTATGTGTTTTGGACTATAACGTTGGATCAATGGACACGATCGATATTTGGAATGGCGATCATGAATTGGATTAATCTTTTTGCAGAACATCTGATGTGAGGTAAGGACTCTATGTTACCAGTTTTGGGTTAATCAGATGTTTTTTTCATAGCGATCACAACGTGTCTGTGTGTGTGTGCGTGTGTGCGTGCGTGCGTGCGTGCGTGCGTGCGTGCGTGTGTGTGGGTGCCGTTGGCGCTGAGCAAGGCACGGATAATCGATTTTTCAGCCCGCTTTTGTATCGTGCATAAGAACACATATACTGTACTATCGATAATCTAGTGTTTATTTGAAAACTATTCATAAATCAGCCGAAAAATTACAACATGTTTTGTGTATTCCACTAAAGGGCTATTATCGCGTCTTTCTCTGGAATTACTAGAAATCTCCAAAACTATACTCGTATTCAAAACGGTATAAAACGGAAATGTACAGATGAAAAAACAATCCGTTTCGTACATATTGACTGCAAGCAAGTCATTGATAAGCGACAGGTGTATTAGACCCATTGTCAGAATGCAGGTAGGTGAATTCCAATGGGTGAAGGCAATCACAGAGACAGAGAGTGTTTACTCTTGAACAGGTTCGACTTTAATAGTAAGAACACAGAGTAAATTCTAAGAGAGAACAAGTGCTAATAGCACAAGTGGAAAATAAGGTAAATGGGAGCTTATTGGAGGTCCAGAGTAGAACCGTCCGCGTTATCCCCGAACGCAATTAGTGAAGACCTGACAATGGACAAGCAGAAGAGAGGTATGTTACACCAAATACCAACATTCCACACACACCCCCGTGACAGCCAATCAGGAACCACCCCTAAGTGACAGCACTAATTGACAGGGAAATGACAGGTGACAAGCCCAGTGACATATGCCAGGAATGTGGGTGGTCACCGACCGAGGTCGGTGTCCAGAACGTAACACCCATAGCCATAATTTAAGATATATTTTAAGCACTCGCATCAATGTCCCATTGATTAAAGCAGTGGCGTGGCGTGGTAGCCCTAATTTGGTCATATGGGCGTGGCAGTCAATGAGTTAAACACTATTACACTATTAGATACTATTATACACCATTAGTTTAGTTTAGACTTTATTTGAACAGGGACAACACACATTAATGAACATTACTGTAAATGTGTGAGACAGTGTTAGCCAAAGCAAATTTTCAACTGTTGTCCCTGGGCCTGGTGTTAAAAAGCCGCTAAAAAAGAAAGCATAATATATATTGCATGCAAACATTTAATAAAGAATAGGTTAAAAGCACATCATGCTAAATATGAGTAAAATGTTGCTAAATAGCACATTGACAATATGTTAGCAGACATATACAAACTAGTGGTGGGACTCGATTACATTTGTTCATCGAATTAATTCGAGACTTTATAGTTAATTAATCAAAATGAATCACATTTTAATCGCATATCAATATTTGATGCGAAAAGCTAAATGTTTCAATAAAAAAAAATTGGTATACGAGTGAATCAATGAATATACATTATACATACTTCTAAGCAGCAAACTCATGTATTAGCTACTATCACAGACCTACAGATCTCAGATCAATGCAATTTTTAACAAAGTGCAGCAATTTTTGGAATAATATATATATAGCGCAAAGGACCTTTTGTAGACTCAAGCACTTTCGAGGTACAAGTAAAACGCAGTACTTTCAAGTAGGACATTCCAGAACAGTTGACCATTGAAAAAAAAAACTCTTGATTGATCTCAATTTCTCAATTTTCTTTTTTTATGAACAAACCAGACTAAGAAAAAAAGTTATTTGCGATTTATTATACTTTATACTTATAGCACATGCATGTGTTTGGTCTCATTTGAAAGGTAACATTCTTACACAATAAAGAAAAATCGTCATGTGATTAAATGCATCAATTTTTTAAACGTTTAATTCTTTCTGTAGTTAATTAATCGAAATTAATGCGATAAAGTCCCAGCCCTAATACAAACATAAGCACAAAGACTCTGTATGCAGACAAACAGACATGAGAGCTATGTATGGCAGCACATACATTAGCAGACGCACATGCATTTGCAGACATGTACAAACATAAGCAGACATGTAGAGACAATGTAAAAACAATGATAAGACGTATTAGGTACACAACACACAATCATACATGTAGGCAAGCAAGCAGACAGGGTTAGGGTTCTGACGGGCTGTTGTGTTCACATGTGTAATTATTTCGTAACCATGTTTTGAGATTGTGCTTGAATGATCCGTGTGTTTCAATATCGCAAATGTGAATTGGTATGGAGTTCCAGGTCTTAGCAGCTCTCACGGAGAGGGCTGACTGGCTAAATGTGCTTTTCCTTAGTGGAACAGCCAAATCACCCAGTACAACAGTTCTGTTGAACCTGCTGCTCAGAGTGAAAAAAAATCTGAAAGTGGAGGTGTAGGATTTTAAAGAGCAATGCAGACAGTCATGCAAGCAACACACACACTCTATTACACATTATTACACACTATTACAATATAACACTATTACAAGATTACACTATTACAAACTATTACAATATTACACACTATTACAATATAACACTTACAAGATTACACTAATAGAAACTATTACACCATTACACACTATTACAAGATTAAACTATTACAAACTATTACACTATTACAAGATTACACTATTACAAACTATTACACATTATTACAATATTACACTAGTATACATTATTACAAGATTACACTATTACAAACTATTACACTATTACACATTACTACAAGATTACACTATTACAAACTATTACACTATTACACATTATTACAAGATTACACTATTACAAACTATTACACACTATGACAAGATTACACTATTACAAACTATTACACACGTGTTTAATGCATATGTATATCAACAACAGTTTCACTATGGCTCTGTTCCGACTGCCTGTGAAAATAAATATCCAGGCAAATATCCATATTGATTTTAAAAAGTCTGGACAGCAAAAAAATTATGTTTTATCCAAACCACATTTGGAGGTGGTTTGAAATGTGATTCCAATCGCGCTCTGGCCGCTCAAAGTGTCTCCTGCGTCACAGCGATGACATCAAATCCAGAGTGAGGGAAGCACATCAGAGCGGCTGAGCAGCAGAGCAGTGTGAACATGGAGGACAATACAGAGGACAACAGCTTGTGGACAGACACTGAAATAAGTTGTCTGCTGGCCATTTCGGGGGGGGGGGGGGGGGGCTTCTGTCCAGGCAATGCCATTTACACTGTTGTCTATTTACCATGTCTATTCTAGTTATCTTATTATTATTACTACTATTACTATTGTTTTATTGCACAATCGTAGCGGGCATGGCCAACCGCATTTCACTGTATGCCCTGGTATGTATGTGATGAATAAACTCTTGAATCTTGAATCTATTTCTCAGGCTTCCGTGTTGGAAAGCCAAATCACACCTACATCCTTACCACAGCAACCCATGCAAACAGGTTGGTGACGTCTGGACACGCCCTTCCAATCTGGACACGCCCTTCCGGTCTGGACACGCCCTTCCAATCTGGACACACCCTTCCGGTCTGGACACACCCTTCCGATCTGACCACTTGCAAATTCCATTTGTTGTACTGTTCGCTCATAGTCCCATACATAACCTACTGTGTGGAGGTATGGGGAAACACATAAAACAAACACTAACCAAATTTTCATAATGCAGAAGAAAGCCATAAGAATTGTGAATCAAGCAGATTACTATGAACCGACAAACTCTTTATTAAATTAAATGCCTTAAAATTGGAAGATCTTGTCGATCTTAGCACTACAATAATAATGTACAAAGCACATAAGCACTCACTTCCAAGTAAAGTAAAGTTCCAAGTAAAGTTGCATTCAGGAGTTGTTCCAGACTAGAGAGCCGATATAGACTTAGGGGAACTTGTGTATTCAATATCGCAAAGGCAAGGACAAATATAAAAAGTCGATAAATATCTGTTAAAGCAGCAAAATTATGAAATAGCTTTGACAAAGAAGTAAAAATGTGTAGTTTGCTACATACGTTTAAGAAATTACTCAAATATAAGGTGATACATAAATATAAAACCTCATTATTATCCTAGTTATATTTTATCTATAACATAGCTGTGTTCAAATAGTGAGAAAGGGAAAAAGAAAAAAGAAAAACATATATATAATAAAAAAAGAAAAAGTTAAAAAAAATATATACCGTACTTTTCGCACTATAAGCCGCACCTGAATATAAGCCGCAGCAGCTAAATTGAATGATGTGTACATATATAAGCCGCACTGGACTATAAGACGCAGGTGTTTTAATGTGAATTACTATGTAATTAGCATTGGGACACAATACTGTCGGACAAATAACAAGAATTAACTCATTTACAAGTTGTATTAAGTTTAGCAAATAAGGGAACAGATAAATAACATTTCAATGCAGTCAAAAAAGCAATATTTCGATTTTTACATTTTCGGGTTTGGTCACGTCGAGTCACATATAAGCCGCACCGTTATATAAGCCGCAGGGTCGAAAAATGGGGAAAAAAGGCACGGCTTATAGTCAGAAAATTACGGTATATATAAAAAAGAAAAAAAACATAAATAAATGTGTATACGTTTTGTACATAAAATTATGAAAAGTTTGTAACCTTTGCTAAATGATATACTGAATTATGTTTCTTTTTTGTATTTTTATTTTTTGTAAATAGTGTAATGTAAAAAGAGTAGGCAATTATAAGCCTCGGCTTCAGCCTACATCTTTTCGGTCATTTAATTTTTTTAGTTTTTTTTGAAGTTCTACTACTATGCATTGTAAAAATAAAAAAAAATAAGACAGAAATAAAATCATTCATTCATTCAAATAACAGTGCAAACAGTCTGTCTAAAAGACACCTGCAGTCTGAAAAAAGCCTATGGCATTTCCATGTTGTAAAGAGAGCTGATTTACCAGAGGCTCTGAGCGGCAAACCTGTGTAGTATCGCCCTCTTGTGTTCAAAATGTGTAACTTTATACTGTATCTATTTCAATGGACAATTTCATTCAAATAGAAATACTTGTCGTTGACTGATAAATGTTTAACTTTTTATGTTTTCAGAAAACCTTTGAGTTCCCCTGCAGGGAAACAAACCCTGCATGGGAGGCAAGTGCCTTTCTGATGATACCGTGTTGAGTTGCAGCCTATGGGCTCAGAGGATGTTTTCTATGCCTTCTCTCTCATCTTCCATCACCGTCCACTGAACTAGATGATAACACTGTCAAAGGAAGGTCCTCCTCAAATAAATAAAGCTATTTAAATACACAAATGACATAACAAGCTAGACCTGAATAAGTGATATCCCGCAATGCCCTTGTGTTTTCAGTTGTAAACACAGGACATCTACAGGAAGCTACTGTATCTGGTCGGCAGTGCGGCGACACGGGGAGATTTACTGCGCTCTGGTCGACTAGGACATGATTTATTGATATAATATCCTGGGTTAGCAAGGTTACCTGGGACCTGTGGTCCAACAGAGGGCCAGTAGGCCAGGTTACAGAGCCTTGTTAAGCCCAACACAGCACTCATAAGATAAGACAAGATAAGATATTCCTTTATTGATCCCATTGGGGAAATTCAGGCAACATAGCTGCATGGGAGAGGGGGGAGGGGAGGTACAGGTATGGGCAACAATATAATTAACTCTGAATATAAGAATATGAGAAAAATAAACAGTGTAAACAATATAATTAAATCTGAATGTAAAGATAGAGATAAATAAACAGTATAAACTAAGGTGCAGATGAGGGTCTGTATGCCCCATTGGTTATATTATATTTTATACACATATATATATATATAACGGTTGTGACAATGTCACCTCAAACTTCGATGCCCCGAGTGAGAGTCAAACCCCGGTCTCCCACACCGCAGGCAGCAACACAGACCGCTATACCAAGAGGTGAATCCACTTCTAACTAATGGGTCTATGCGTCTTTTGAGGATGCAAGAGTGAGTTTAACCCATAGCACCGCTACTCACCCCAGCCCTTCTTGACTGTGCTTCACGATACCATCCGTTATATATATATATATGTTACTATTACATTACCATTGACTATTCTAAAGTGCTCATTGTCTTGTCAATGAAACATAATATGAAACAGTAGCCAAAGTAACAAAAATAGGTTTAATTATATTTACCATGGTAAAGGTGAAGGGATAACATAAAATCATAACAAACAATGGACAGGACTGTACAGACAGGATCAGCCACCACACACAGGGGAGAACAGAACACATATGCACAAGGGGATGACGAGGACAGAAACACCTGGGCTGATTACAAATGGATACACCTGGGAGGGAAACGACAAAGAACTACAAGACCAGGACAGGGGACTACAACCATACATCACACATCACACTGGGGAACACCTGATCAGGGTACAAACACATCCACACGTAACAGTTACAATAACGAATTTGAATCTGAATCTATACTATGAGTAAGAGTAAGAGTAAACGTAAACCACAAGGTGCCGTATACACAAGGTACCCGTAACTGGCATGATATCTGGCACCTAAACCCAGAACAAATCTACTAAAATCTTCTGTGACTTACAGAGCTATCATGGAATGGAACTCATTGCCAAGCTACTTTGCTGAAATAGAATCCAAAACCACTTTCAAGAAAAAATTTAAATACCATCTACTAACGAGCATGCACTGATCTTATGGCATAGCGGTAAAAACCAATTGACTGTTGATTGTATTTATGTTGATGGCAGTGAGTGCTGGAGGAAGCACTATTTATTTGATTTTAATTATTTGATTTTAATACTTTATACTAATAAGTATCTTGTACAATATCATCCTAACTGAGGATAAGATTGTTAATGATGTTGATAATGATGTAATTGATGATGTAATTGATGTTGATAATGATGTAATGTATTGAATATTGTTGTATTGTTGTAAGTGCCGGACCCCAGGAAGAATAGCTTTTGTCAAGTGCAAAAGCTAATGGGGATCCTAAATAAACATAAACATATATGTCATACGTTGTAGTCCGTGCAGGTTTTGGTGGTTTAGAGTCAGACACACTTAGTGGTCAGACATTCATAATAGCTCTCGAGTTCTGCAGCCGTTAGTTCTCTAGCTGCTGGCAGCAGTCCATGGCCACGGTTGTGGAGCCTGATGGCCACCGACATGGAGGACTGGCGGAGGCGGTTAGTGGCATGTCACAGGGCCTTGTTAAGCCCAACACAGCACTTTTATTCTTGTCAACAACCAAGACCGATGGAGAGCGGTTTAGGACAAACAACAAGTTTTGGTTTTGTATAAATCTGACAGGTTAACAACTGTGACTACATCCCTCACTCAGAGACTGATCCCTCCCTGAGCACTGCAGCTGGTGTTACAGAAATAAAAAAGTGTCCCCAAACTCAAATGATACTCAATGACTGTGTTGATTATGATTTAGGAGCTGCTGGTTTCAAGTCAAACTGTGCTCTGCTCTGTGGCCGGGGGCCTGTGTTGTCGGGGTATAAACACTAAATTAATCATGCTTTGGCTTAACTTGCCGGGGACTGGAAATTTGCTTATGGAGGCCCATGATCACATAAAATATTAACGGCTACACTGAGCTAGCATGGTGGAGATGGGGGTGGGGGTGAGGGGTGTGAGAGCAGGGGGTGTGTGGGTTCGGAGCGGGTCAGTGTTTACCTGAGGACGGTATCCTTACAAACGCATTACGTGATGCCGACGTTGCACTCTGGTCGTAATTGGGTTAAGTCGCAGCAGGTGACGTTGTGACAACATTGCTCTATGGTCGCAAAATTTTATTTAATTTCAAACCTTATTTCAACCCGTGAGACACTGAGGTTACCCTCATTTACAGTGACGACGAGCTTACAAAACAAGACACAGTTTATCAGCAATATATATTTCATATATATAGACACAACAAATAGAATAAACAATAAAAAGAAATCTGCTAAAACAGTGACAAGTCAACACACAGTGGTCTGAGATCATACTTTTAAATGCAGCAAGAGACGGAAAATCCTTCAGCTTCACAGTCAGGCGGAGGATAGCCCCTTTCGTGACTGTGATGCACCGAGCAGATGTAACGCTAAAGTGCAATAGTATAAAATGTATAAATGAGTACTACTGAGTAATAGTGCTATCAGATGTATGTACAGAGATGTAGTATTATTATGTACAGTGATACAGGTAAGTCATACTGGCCGGCAGCAGCACAACTAGTAAGAGTAGGTAAGGGATATGAACAGATATAGATATAGTATCACTATCTACAGATATGTAAAAAGGATTACATGCAGGTATGTACAAACAGATGTGGATATAATATATATATATATATATATATATATATATATATATATATATATATATATATATATATATATATATATATATATATATATAAATATATATATATACGGTATACAGCATTAATGTACATGCTATCATGCAGAGTTTTACAAGATAACCAAGAATGATGAATTGATATGCAGCGATGTTTGTTTGTTGTGAAAACGTAGCAATAGTATTTCAATGATGAATATGAATAAATACATTAGAAGCGTGTAATGTTCTGCCTTGTTGTTGCATATCCATTTGACCGACTTCCAAGTGTCCCCGAGGACATCAAATAAAGCAGCCATAACATGCGTTAAAATGGCCTGTCCCAAAACACAACGTGTGACTTTGAAGACAGAGAACAAGATTGTCTACCCCCCCCCCCCCCCCCCCAGCCTATCAAGAATTAACATATTCTTTCAAATTCATTTTTCTCCCAATTCCATATTTTGAACAAATCAATCAGCATTATTGAAACTCATCCCAGAATCTCACACCATTTGTCTCCTTGACATAAATCAGAAAGTGAAGATCTCTATAACGGATGACGGGAACGATGTAAACTCGTTAGCCCATATTTTTCAAGCTCACGCAGAACATGAAAACAGCCTCTCCCCGTCGAGACACAAGGGGAAGCCAGAGATAATCACATCACTGCAACATGATGGTCACATCTCCAGGTGGAGAGATTGGACTGCAAACCTGAGACATTGGTCTTAGCCCTGCGGTTATTATTAGTCTAGGTGTTCTGTGCGTGCTATCTAACAGTCATCATGGAATTGTCAACTGGATTGAAGGATTTGGGTGGATTTTCATTAAGGATAAAAACCACTATATAATCATATAGGCTTGATTAATAGAAATTATTAGGACCTTAGCCATTTGTGTGAGGTCCATTATCTCTAGTTTAGTTTTACAAATTGGGATGCAAGGCGCTTTGTCAGAACACAGGGTTCCAGGGCCTTTCAGAGCAGATGTCATGTTGAACTTTAGGTGATGAATGTGTGAACAGCTGTGCAGCCTTGAAGGGTGCTATGAAAGTGTGTCAGAGAGGAGGATCTGGACACTTCAGTCTTTAGCTTGGAGGAGAGAGTATCCACTGCTCAGCGTAATGCTATTGTAACTGTTTATGTCAATAAACCTGTGCTAGCAAAGAATACCATATTGTGTATCGTATCTCAACTCTCAAGGTATCTAAAGTTTACATTCAGGCGACTTCCTTCAGCATAACACAAAAGCAGAGACTAAGGAATACAGGATATATACAGTTAATCATGGTAAAAAGTTGACGAAAGCTAACATTATTAAAGCAAAACACATAAAAAGTAACACGGCACATACACAAAAACACGCCACGGAACCTGTAAGGTTGCAGCTTGTTAAGGAGCACGTATTCTAACCTGGAGAGTTTGGTCAAAGGCCCAGGTGGTAAATGACCTGACAGGAGGGGGGCATTTAACAGCCCCATGCTGCGAGATGGAAGGGGCAAATGGGAGGTGTTTTGGAGGAAGGGGTAAAACAATAAACTGATTTCTCACAATTATCCATGCAGGCGTGACAAGCTCTCTGGGTGGCCGGGCGACACTGGACAGGCCAACACTCTGATTGGGTGATTACTCATTTCTCATTGAAATGAAGACTAGGGAATGCTGGAACCGGAATAGCACACCTCATTGAGGCTCTTCACCAATGTAACCTATTTCACAATGAGCGTACCAACATGCAGTAAGCAACTACCATTCATTATTATTGTGGCGGTAATTAAGAGCCTAGAGGCATAAATAAAAAGGAGAACTACCCACCTGGATAGTCACCCCACTTCTCAGAGAGCTGCACTGACCTCCCATTGCCACACAAATCCACGTCAAAGTCCTTGACCTGGCATAACGCACAGAACAGCTCCCTCCTACCTCCAGTCAATGGGTCTCATTCTCAAACGAAGTTACGACAAAATATTTCGTCTTAGCCATAGATTTCGGCCTATTTAAGACATATTAGGGCTGGGAGTGGGAGTCTTCAAATTTTCCTGAGATCTTATTTGAGAGCAGATCTAAGAGTGCTGAGGAGCACACTTAAATATGCTCTCAGCCCACGATCAAATCTCATGATTGATTGACTAATTTAAAATGTTATTATAACTTGACAGACTGTGTTCTCATAGTGATTCCTTCATGTCAACGCTACAGGCCTCCTTGGAATTAATTACTTAATCATAATTAAAATAAATATGACAATATTTGTACGATAAGAAATTACGAATTTGATGTCGGAAAAATAAATAATATGGATTCATCTGATCACAGGGCAGCTGGATTAACCATATCTGAACCAGCTATTTTGGACAAATAATTACTCAGATATTCAAACACAATTATGCAATTATTGTGAAATGATTGAAAATAATAATAATTTAATGCCTTCTGTGGAATTTATATTTCTTATTTGTTACACATCTGTTTTAATGATTAATTATATACATTTGAAAGAATGCAGGTCAACATGCAATGTATCCCATTGATTGGTATACAATGGGACAGACCTTTGTTTGATTGATTGAAAACTTTATTAACAGATTGCAGAATGGGTACAGTACAGTACAGCTCAATTACATAAGGGGATGCAGACCAGAGAAAGAATTTCGTCTTGTTTACATCAGGGTCCCCCATTTTCAATTCATCATAACATATATGACACACATGACACAGATAGACAGTACTGCTACATCTATACATTTATGACATACCAGATTTGCAAATACAGATACAAAAAGAGTCCAGAAAAGAGAGTACATTTGACGTAGAAACTGTTGGAGGAGGTTGGGTAGGGATGGGTGGGGGATAGACTTAAACTGTACAAGCAAAACTGTACATTGGAATATTGACAAAACCATACTTGGTCATTTACTTACTGTACATTGGAGGGGGTTGATATAGCTATAAACCTGCATTCCTTCGAATATATCATTAATCAATTAAACTTATATTGAAATACACTATATAGCCTATACACCAACACTGAAATGACAGTGGATAAATAAATAATAACTAAAGCTAATCGGTGGAAATAGACTGCATTAATATTCCATAACAAGTCTTGTGTGCGCCTACGAATGAACAGTAGCCTATTCTCGAAGACACTCTGATGTCACGAGACCGCCGCCATCTTGGTATAGGGGGACCATACGGATTTCTACCATCAAATGCATGCGTTGAGGTCCGTTTTTATTACATGTTTTATCACATTCTTGTTCATTTCATAACATTTTCATACGATTTGTTTTGAAAATATTGAGGCCAACATGGCATTTCACTATTTCGAAAGCCTTTCTGGTGATTCTAAGGCGAGATATGAGTCAAAGATCTCCCCCTGATTGACTTGACATAATGTCCATACAAAACACCTGCAGACATGGCCATCTCTCGAATACCCAAATTGAAGCTGCTGTATTACGTTTTGTACTAATAACAAACACAGAAATCCAAATCGCAAGTTTTATATAATACCAGCTGATGCATCACGGAGGAAAAAGTGGCTGGTGGCTAACGTTCGGCTAACTCGCTCTGTGTTGTGGTCGTGGTAGCTACATGCTAAGCTAACGTTAATTACATAATATCGAACCGATAGGAGCTTATCTTATCTAATCTTACGTGGTGGTACCACGTGTGCCACTACCCGATCAAACATCCACGTAAGATTAGATAAGATAAGCTCCTATCGGTTCGATATTATGTAATTAACGTTAGCTTAGCATGTAGCTACCACGACCACAACACAGAGCGAGTTAGCCGAACGTTAGACACCAGCCACTTTTTCCTCCGTGATGGTATAAAACTTGCGATTTGGATTTCTGTTTTTGTCATTAGTACAACGCGTAACACAGCAGCTCTTTGGCATTGTGAAGGACTGAAGAAAATTCCGCTTGATAGTCTTTAATTTGACGCTTTAACGATCCGTTTCTGCACTAAATGAACCGTACACAATGTACGAGGCGGGGCAGTTTCCCCCCACGCTGCAGTTGCCTAGCAACAACAGACAGGAAGTTGACTTCGAGAATGAGACCCAATGGTCTCAACTACACACCCTCAAGACCCCTACGCTCTGTATCTTCTAACTACACACGCTCAAGACCCCTACGCTCTGTATCTTCTAACTACACACCCTCAAGACCCCTACACTCTGTATCTTCTACTGTAACTACACACCCTCAAGACCCCTATACTCTGCATCTTCTAACTAGACACCCTCAAGACCCCTACGTTCTGCATCTTCTAACTACACACCCTCAAGACCCCCACGCTCTGCATCTTCTAACTACACAGCCTCAAGACCCCTACACTCTGCATCTTCTAACTGTAACGGATATGTGCCGCGATAGTGTGACTACGGCACATAGAAGTAAAACTCACTCAGAGGCATCCAAACTGAGCGCTTAGGAGGGAATTCCTTTCTTGGCGCAGCGGTTTGCGATGCTGGCCCCGGTGCGGACGCCCGGGGTTCGACTCCCACTCAAGGCATGGTCGAAGTAGTGGCAGGTTCAGCGTTGAACCGGCTACAGTGGTGCCGTAGACCCGGATGCCTTGGGTGGTGTGAGTTTAGGGGGGGTGAAAGTTAACGGATATGTACCGCGATAGTGTGACCAGAGACGTGGCTGGCTCGGTAGCGGTACATAGAAGTAAAACTCACTCCCCTGATCCTCAGAGACAGGATAGACATGGTTAGTTAGAAAGGAATTCCTTTCTTGGCGCAGCGGTTTGTGTTGCTGGCCCCGGTGCAGACGCCCGGGGTTCGACTCCCACTCAAGGCACGGTCGAAGTAGTGGCAGGTTCAGCGTTGAACCGGCTACATAACTACACACCCTCAAGACCCCTACGTTCTGCATCTTCTAACTATACACCCTCAAGACCCCTACGTTCTGCATCTTCTAACTATACACCCTCAAGACCCCTACGTTCTGCATCTTCTAACTGCACACCCCCAAGACCCCTTCACTCGGTATCTTCTAACTACACACCCTCAAGATCCCTACGTTCTGTATCTTCTAACTACACAGTACACACCCTCAAGACCCCTACGTTCTGCATCTTCTAACTACACCCCCCCCCCCCCCCCCCCCCCAAGACCCCTACACTCTGCATCGTCTAACTACACACCCTCAAGACCCCTACGGTCTGCATCTTCTAAATACACACCCTCAAGACCCCTACGTTCTGCATCTTCTAACTACACACCCTCAAGACCCCTACGTTCTGTATCTTCTAACTACACCCCCCCCCCCCCCCCCCCCCCCAAGACCCCTATACTCTGTATCTTCTAATTCACACCCTCAAGACCCCTACGCTCTGCATCTTCTAACTACACACCCTCAAGACCCCTACGCTCTGCATCTTCTAACTACACACCCTCAAGACCCCTACGCTCTGCATCTTCTAACTACACACCCTCAAGACCCCTACGGTCTGCATCTTCTAACTACACACCCTCAAGACCCCTACGCTCTGCATCTTCTAACTACACACCCTCAAGACCCCTACGCTCTGCATTTCAAACTACACACCCTCAAGACCCCTACGCTCTGCATCTTCTAACTACACACCCTCAAGACCCCTACGCTCTGCATCTTCTAACTACACACACTCAAGACCCCTACACTCTGCAACTACACACCCTCAAGATCCCTACGCTCTGCATCTTCTGGTCGCCTCAGACCCACTTCTATTCAGGCTCCTGGGGGTCATCAAAGATAATCTGTTGTCACTCCACAATGGTGGAAGCAACTTCCCACCACATTCAATTCGGCTCCACACCCAATTTTCCACCTTCAACTAAAAAGCACACTTCAATCAATATCTGAAGAAAAAATACCATACTTTTACTATTATGCACTTCACTACCAAGTAATCTACTGTACCTATATTACTACCTACTAGGTCTGCACGATTAATTGAAAAAAAAATTGCGATCTCGATTCATAGACCTATGCGCTCATTTCTAAATTATGACGATTTTTTTAATTGTATTTTTTACTTTAAATATATATTTTTTAAATGACGAAAAATAAGAATCGTGTGAGAGAATCGTGATCTCAATTCTCAGAGAAAAATCGTGATTCACATTTTAGCAAGAATCATGCAGCCCGCTTCAAGGCCCTCGACCTGGCATACCGTGCGGCAAAGGGAACAGCTCCCGCCTACCTCCAGTCAATGGTCTTTAACTACACATCCTCAAGACCCCTACGCTCTGCATCTTCTGGCCGTCTCAGACCCACTCCTATCCGAGCTCCGGGAGGGTCATCAAAGAGAAGCCGCCTATTCTCAGTCCTTGCCCCACAATGGTGGAATAAACTACCCACCCATTAGGACAGCCGAAACCCGTCCAATCTTTCGCCGTCGACTATAGACGCACTTCAACAATTATAAAAAAAATTATAATAATAATCTAACCCTAACTAACCTTAACACTTTAATCGCCAAGGATGCCTTAACACGTCATTCCCCGCCATGCTAATTCTGCCAATGACGCCGTAACACATCATTGAGATCAATATTTCAAAAATCTGTGATCGCAATCATATTTCTCCCGCGGAGACTTGAGATCTACTGTTAATCCCCTCTCAACTCTCCAACGGTTCAAGAGCGCCATCTGGTGGCCGATCACCCAAACCGGAAACCGGTGCTCATCCAAATTCGGTTCGACCACTCGCTATAGGTCCCGGGACTCGACACAATGGATAGCGATCCGTTACCAATAACTCGATAAACAACATGATTTGGACGTATATACTATTATACAACCTGGAGATGGATCGCATATTTCAACATCCCATAATAGGAATCTTTTTGCTCCACGCTCATTGCCCAACGGCCCGAGGAGACTGGGGTAAGTTTCAGCGTTTATGTTTAGTGTTCGATACAAACTGCTCTAATGATCATATCACCCACTACATGAATCATCTAACATTGGCCACGGAATTATAAACGACCCCCCCCCCCATCCGGTCAACATCAGATGATAAGTAGTAACTTCTAGAAGCACGTCCATTTGAAATTTTTTATCCGGCGCCGATCGCTATCAAACTGTATTTGATCATCAATATAATGCATTTAGGGCTATAAATCACGTTCTGCAGAATGCTGCAGAAAACGATAAAAACATATTTATACTTTAGACCGTATTTTAGTATGAATGAAAAAGTATAACTTTCCTACATCCTGAACGATAGATAATTGACGTTGAATGGGCCATAGTAATGTCAATTTAGCAATACAATTTAAAGTTATAGCCCTGCAAAGAAGGGGAACTTCTCCATAGACAAATAGAGCTGGCAGAGGATGGTATAAGGATGTACATAAGCGTGGCAGAGAAAGTGTTAATACCATCATGCACTGGTCTTAATAAACTAACCTACACTGTAGCACTCAACACTTTGATGAACATTGTTACTCAGCTCATGACCAAATGTAAATGTAGTACCTACCATGCTAATATTATGTCTATACTACTATGCACCTCAATACTGTAGCACTCAAGTTCAACACTGATGAACAATATAGCTGCCAGAGTTGTACTCTTCCTGCTGACTTGTAAGTCGCTTTGGATAAAAGCGGCAGCTAAATGACTAAAAGTAAATGTACGACGGCAAGATGCAAGAATGCTGTTCATCGACTTTAGTTCAGCATTTAAGAAGATAGAATGAAGAATTACTCTGAACAAAAGATAAAATTCAAATCAGTTTTAATTTTAAGTACAAACATGACTAAATTAAAGATGTGCATGTTTGACTGAACAGGTTTGAGTTTTGACACTTGTTCAATATACAGTAAATATATCATGATTAACATTAAACAATAATAATAATATTCATTTATATAGCACCTTTCATACATAGAGTGCAACTCAAAGTGCTTAACAGAGACACGTCTTCTTTAAACAAGTCAAGAAGAAAAAACACAGTAAGTCAAGAAAAAACAAGAACACCATAAGGGCCAAAAAATTATAATAAACTCAAAATAAATAATAAATGCATGCATGCAACACTCCCAGACATACCCCACGCGAAGGTAAGGAAAAACTCACTAAAACCTAACAATAGGAAAAAATGCACCACAGGCAATGTGGAGGAGAGAAACCTTAGAAGGGCCAATTCAAGGGGGGATCTCCCTTCTTAGATGTCATGATATTAGTGTTGCATGTTGCATTAAAAACAGGCGAACAGTTGGTAAGCATGCACCCATGTGTGTAGTGAAACACAGATGAGTGCATGCGATAGCAACTGAACATTTTGAAAAATTAAATATAGAGCAGATAGTGATAACAACTGAACATTTTATAAGATTAAAGATAGAACTGATAGCGGCTCTAGTTGAGGCACAGGGGTGCATCCTCCCGGGACGTTCTACTCTGGTCATCACTCGGAGACAGGCGAAGACAGGGAGACGGGGGGCGACGCAGAGAGGGTCGCATCCTCCCGATCATCACGGGACGTCGAACATTCCGGTCATCACTGTTCAACACGAGACAGCCGGAGATAGGGAGACAGGGGGGCACGCCTCTTGGGTCAGGAGTAGAACTGCTGGAAGGTCCTGTTGAGGGCCAGCTGCTGCAGACAAAAGAAACGCAAGCAAACTATTATTTTCACAAGCTCCAACGGTACAGGATGATGGTCTTCTTACAGGTTCATATATAGGTTCTATAGAATTACATTTTAGCAGCATGACAATCTAGACCAGTGGTTCCCAAAGTGGGGGGGGGGGGGGGGTCGCCAGATGATTAAAAATAAATAAAAGATTTCCAAAAAATAGATTTATTTTTTAATGCAGTCAGGCCACTGAACTTAGAAGCAGGCCAGGCCAGTGTTTCTAGTTGCAGCAGTGCAATAGTTAGATAACCTAGGTGTGGAACAACCAGGAGATCACTGCAACTCACACAAGTTGGAGAACTATCTCTCTCTCTCGCTCACTAGGCTGGTAAAGCTATGTCTCCTAAAGTGTTAATCGGAAATACAGAAATACCGGCTACATGCTTTCCGGGCACCCGCTGATCTGTTTATAGTCCCCAGGGAAACAAACAACAAGCAGACGCTCGTACGAGGGAGGCGATAACGAGGTTGTTTCTGGGGGGAGTGCATTTTCACGAGCACCTGTAGTGATTTCAGGGGCGGGACTTCCTACCCGATTCCCACTTTCGGCCGTAGTGCTTTACCAGGCTTTATAGAATAGAATAGAAATACTTTTATTATCCTGTGGGAAATTAGACACTGCAAATCGCTCAACATTTAAACAGGACAGGTCACAAATTAGAATAATAACACAAATCAATGGTATAAAAGAGATAAAGCTGGGATAAAGCTGGGAACGAGGTTACTTGCTCACACACACACACACAAAGGGAGCCGCATGTGATTGGTGGAGGTGGGACCCTTACAAAAAACAAAAAATCCATCAAAATCAGTGTTGTTGCCAATCATTGACACATGCTAGCCTGTAATAATCCCCCCCAGAAAAATCTACTTTGCATTTGATATATACACTGGCATTTAAAGGGTTAGAATTATAAAATGAATATGTGGTGTTTATGATCAGGGCTGAAGTTGAATAAAAGATTGAATTCTTTCAATCTGACATTACAAAAAAACTGAAAATCCATCAAAATCAGTGTTGTTGCTAATCATACATATACTAGCCTGTTTTTTAACAATAATTTGTGATGCCATCACAAACACTGGCATTTAAAGGGTACAAATAAAAAAAAAAACTGCACCAGAATGCAGGAAATGAAGTCTTTGGAACCCCCAGACCCCCCGCTTAAAAAGTGGCCTGACTTGGGCTATATTTCGCACTATATTTCCTGGCCTGAATGATTTCCCCAGTACGGCCCTGGTTAAAAGCCTCCAATGCTTATTAGTGTGTGTGCGTTTGAACGTTTGCATGTTTCAACCATACATTTCCATTTATAATTTTTTTTATTAAAATTAAAATAGATTTTTTTTTACCTCCTACAATAGTGGGGGTTGCGGCTCTCTGACACGTTATTTCGGGGGTCGCGGCCTGAAACCTGAACCCCTGATCTAGACCGCAACAGAAAGACACAAATCTGAGAGTCTGTGCGTACAATCTATCTTAACACTTGAGTGCCAGCAGGGGGCGCACGATTTAGCGCTTGAGTGCCACCACCCACTTCAATGATAGCGCACTCATATTTGCGAACGCATAAACTACATCTTAAATTATGGCTGTGTATTTCTGGCCATCGCTTATCAATGACTTGTTTGCAGTCAATATTGTCGAAACGGATTTTTTTTTTTTTTATAATAATCGGTTCATTTCCGTTTTATACCATTTTGAAAAACTAGTTTTTTGAAAGTTTCAGGAAAATATAAAGATTCTGTGATAAACGCCCTTTACTGGAATATACAAAAAACAAATTTTGTCTGCCTATTTATGAATCGTTTTCAAATAAACGCTAGATTATCGATAGTGTACTTATGCACGCTATAGAAGCAAGCTGAAAAATCGATTATCTCATTTCCTGATCAGCACACACAGGGCACACATTGATATCTGTGAAAAAAGCTCTGATTATCCTAAGACTGGTAAAATAGATTCCTTACCTCAGATCAGATGTTCTCCAAAAAGATTATTCCAATTTCTGATCGCCATTCCAAACGCTAGGTACTGGAAATATGTATTCCACGCTGTTCTGGGGCTCGGCAATGAATCCGATCGTCTCGGGTGACTTGTCTGAGAAGTAAAATGAGGAAGCAGGATTTTTCCCCCCCATGCGTTTCATTCAATCCATTCCAAAGGGGTGCAGTACCACAGGGAGAGACGATAGGGGGCGGTATTTTATCCAATTGAGCTCAGAGAGAGTTTGCAGCACTAACGTGAGGCTAGATTTCAAATCGCTAATAAAAAAATAACAGATTTCTCGTCCGTGGCACTCAAAGTGTTAAGAGAGAAATGTGAATGAATTTGAAATCCACTTTACTTACCTTGGTAAAAAGGAAGCGATACAGAGTATTACCTTCATTTACCGGTGATAATGAGTGTAATGGAATATGGAATTGCATTTGGAATATTGCTCTTTCCTTGAAAAGTGATTTTTTTTTAGTTTTTTTGAAATGGTCTTTATTTCTTTTTTCATTTGCCTTTTTTTTTTGCATTGTTTCTTTTCTTTTCATTGCTGCAATTTTTTTCCAATGCTTTTTTTCTTTTCTTGCAGCAGTTGTTTTTTTCCAGACCATTTCAAATTCTTTATTTTTCTTTTTTACAATTCAAAGTAAAGCCAAGAATTGAGAAGCAAAGCCGTCATACAAATCATTAAAACCCAGACATCATCTATTTACACATGAGCGACTATTCAGAGGTCCGTTTACTAGTCATCTACTCTTCCACTTAGTAACTTTACAACAACACAGGTTTCCTCATCTTGTGGGAATTCTTCCACAAAGAGTACAGTTCATGTCTGTATCATAAATTGGACCAAATATGTCATGTGACCAAATAATTTGTTCAAAAGTCGTGAACAAAAACATAATATCTTAAAGAGTTATTCAACTATCTCTACAGTTTTTTTAAGAGCATTAAAAAAATCAATCAATTGTTGAAATTGGTATACACATTAAACCGAATTAAACAATTGGTACCTTTGCCAGTACATATTTCTGCAAAAAAAATTAAAAAAAAAACGACAGAAAACAAAAGTATGAACTGTTAAGTCTAAAGTCTAGCCAAAGTGAAATGCACCTAGTCGTTTTAAAACCGCCAGTCAAAATGTTTGTAAAGCAAAAAAAACAGCTGCGTCAGTCTTCCAGAACACGTACGACCCGGGCGGGGCTCTCGGACCGATCTTCATCTGCGCCAGGAGCGAGGCTCATTGTCGTCTTCCTCCTCGTCGTCGTCCTGCAGCTGCGCGTCGTCGCTCAGCGAATCTTCCTGAAACTGACGTTATGAACGTGAGTTAGAGATGGTAGGAAGTCAACAAACCGCTCCAACAGACTTCAGAGACTCAACTTTACTGTTACATTTGCACTTCTTTTCATTGTATTGTACTGTGCATTATGATGATAATACATTTGAATCTAATCTAATGAATCTCATCTCCTACCATCCCTAGTGGCAGAGACCCTCATCCATGCCTTCATCACCTCCAGCCTTGACTACTGTAATGGAGTCCAGCTGGTTACCCAGCAACACCCTGGACAGGCTCCTTGACTACTGTAATGGAGTCCTGTCTGGTTACCTAGCAACACCCTGTCCAGGATAGCAACACCCTGGACAGGCTGCAGTATGTACAGAACTCTGCCAGGGTTCTCTCCTGGCTGAGATCCTCTTGAACTCCTTCAAGACAGCCCTGAAAACCCACCTGTTCACGAAGACCTACGACCTCTAGTCCTCCCCGTCATCCATCCCATTGTTATTATTATTAATTCTGGCTATTCCTTAACACATTGGACGCCAGACCCGAGATAAGTCGGGTTAACTCGCCATCGCTTGAGGGCCAAACCCGAGAAAAGTGTGGTTTTGGTCGTTATTTCTTTTAGTCGCTATTTCCATTAATCGAGGGAGCCTGATGTTATCATTGGGAATGGGTCCGAGATCGCAAATACTGCCGGCTAACGCCTTGCGGAGAGTATTGCACATCCTTGGAAACTCTCTAGCTTGGTCTGTCCGTCGATCTAAAAAGTCCGGTCCGGGTTTTCCTAGTCGGGCAGGAGTAACGTTTATAACGCATGGATTGGGGAGAATCAAGCACCGCCGATTCATGTTCTTTGGTGGATTATGTTGGCAACACGATCGACATGAATACTTGGTATGGCGATCAGATAATTGGGATATTCTTTTTGCAGTACATCCTAGTCAAGGTAAGGGCTATATGGTATCAATCTTGCGTTGATCCGAGCATGCCTTCATTGTGATCCGAAAGTGTTACTGTAAAGTTACTCCACAACGTATGCCGTTGGTGACGATCGAAGCATAGAAACCCCCCACCCCCACATGCATGCATGATGAAACATAATACCGATAATATAGCGTTGATTTCAGATTGATTGTTGATCCAGGCGAGGAATGGCACGGTTTCTAGTGAAATGCACTAAACGCTGCAAAGCGGTGTTTCCTGGGATTACACAGAATTACTCTAAAACTATACTCATATTCACCACGTTATAAAACGGGAATGTATGGATGAAAAAATTATTTAATTTTCACAAATTGAACGATAGATACTCAATGTCAAATGGGCAATCGTTTTATACCTATAGCTATGATATTTAATATAGTTTTAGCCCTGCAAACACCGGCATGTATCCCCATTCATTAACACTTTAAGGACCAGACACGAGTATATACGTGTTTCGATTCCATGCGTTGTGGACCAGAGCCACGTATATACTCGTGGCAAGTTGTTATTGTTTTATTCCATATTTATAACGCTTATTAGGTACCCGATCCACTAGCAGGATCTTTCCACATATTTGATTTTCGAAACATGCAGTACCGGCCAGATCCGCCATCGCTCCACTGCAGTATCATTGATGGGATTTAAAAATAATAATAATGCTTTTACAGTCCTGTGGGCGGATCATAGATCCTTGATTCCAAACGAAGCCCCTCCATCTTGGATCAGCTTGCTGCCGGCGATCACATGGCCTGACGGTAGGATAATATTACCCCAAATTACAGCTGGATTGGACATTGTTTTATAACCTAACGTGATAGACTACTGACATTTGCTACCGGAACGCACACTCTATTGCTAATCAATAATACTGATCGGCGTTCCCCGCCGCCCCCATTCCATCCATAGATGCTCTGTAATAGTCCGGATGCTACGCAGTTTGTTTTATTTCATTCGTATATATACAGCAGAAATGGCGTTTGATATAACGGCGCCAACGTTTAGCCTTTTTTGCAGCCTCCTGCAGAAAAGCCTAGACGCAAAGCGCAATATACCTTATATTCACGACGCTATAAAATGACAACCAACCGATGGATTTTTATTTTCTTTAAGCCATTATGAAGGCACGGTTTATGCACTCAAGTGACAATGAGAATGGACAGATAGCAATACTATAAATGATATATAAAGCTCTTAGAAAGTACATCGGTTTGTTTACAATCCTCTGTCCTCTGAGGCCTAAATCGCCACGGGGCTCCAGACGCCACAGTGTTAAAGCACTGGCACACGGCACACAGCGACCTCTGGCGTGAGTGGCGTCCAATGAGTTAAGCGGTATTCTTTGTTATTCTATTCTCTTAGCAACGCTAGCACAAGTCAACATGGCTACGAATCCAATTCTCTCAACATTGCATTCAAGCCTTTCCATTTCTACGGAGGGGGTTCTGCTGGTAATAAATAGGACAATAAATCCCTTTAAAGGCCCCTATCCCTATTCTTTTAAGGCCCAGTTAGGCGTGTATGAAGGACCGATCCCGACTGACCTCGTCATCGTCCGGTTCTACGTCATCTGCGTCCACAGTGCGGAGGGTGACAGCAGGCTTGTACCAGGAGAGACGCAGAGGCTGAAGATTCAGCCTGACCCCGTGCACCGCAGCCTGGGGGGAGGGGCACGCACACACACACAACCAAAGGGGAGGGGCACGCACACACACACAACCAAAGGGGAGGGGCAAAGGGAAATTGTGAGAATAATAGAGAAAGAAACAGAAATGCAGAAAAATTTGACGTAAAGGTGTGCGTGTGTTTTATGGCTGGGTGATTAATCTAGTTTCAATTATGATCATCTTCCCACGATAAAAACAATATAATCAAGATTAAAAGAAAGTGTGCCGCATGTCATGTTGCTCTCATTTTGTCTTGCGTTTTAAATGCAGCGCACCCTTCCTTCACAGTGGTGTGCTCTGCCCCTCCTCCTTCAAGCCCAAACAGTAGTTTCAGCTGGTGTTGAGAGGTAGGAGGAGCCACGGCAAGTATGCAGTTATTTTGAGACTTGTAGAAGATGACAGAAAGGCAGCCTTTGGTCGAGAAGAAAAATCAAACTAATTCAGTCGTCATCATATGATGTTCTCAAATCAGTGAGTAATCAAGTTTAATAATCGTGATTTTAATATCAATCAAAATAATCATGGTTATGATTTTTGCCTTAATCGAGCAGCCCTTATGTGTGTGTGTGTCAGATAACCCACTTGCTCAGCTTCTGCTCTGGTTCTGTACGTGATCACGGCACTTGGAATGCGCTCGTCCATATGGCAGTCTTCAATATCACCGAATTGCTGCAAGAAAAGGGGAGACAAATTATTTTTCACTTCACAACAAATTCATCCACTTCACAAAAGTATAAACTATTGAGTAACACATAATTATTATTAATGTATCATTGCAATAGGATGCTACTACAATCACTTGTCATTTCATGTTTCAGGTCAATAGAGACCGATAGAGGTCAATGGAGACCTAGCATGGAATGTTTGTGTAGTTCTTTCTATCTGTAACCATCATCAACCACTTCAGAAAGAAAACGCCTAATTTCTGTGCAGTTATAAAATTAGTTTATGTATTTCTCACAGTAACAGGTAGCAACCGTTGTTTTGCACATAGCAGTCGTCTCTTCCATTGCCATGTGCAAAACAATGGCTGCCATGTTACAGGTAGCCATGTAGGAAGCCAAAATAATTACATAAACATTCCGTGCAAGGCCTCAATTGTAACGGTGTTCGTATTGCAAGGACTCTATTGAAAACTGTGTTTCTATTGCAAGGCCTCTATACAGGGATTAAAGCAAAAAAAAATCTCCTGAGTGAACTTTTTTTCAGGCCAAGTCATATTCTTATTTTAACCTCCACTGCATTTCTTTTTAATAGCGTTGGTGTTTTAAGGGAGCCTACTTGTTTTGGTTTCGCCGATAATCCAATGTACAGTTACCCCCCCACCCCACCCCGCCTACCCAACCCTTCCCCCCCCCCAACCACCTCCAATGTACAGTCCCCCCCCCCTCCACCCAACCTACCCAACCTCCTCCAATGTACAGTTTCTTCGTCAAATGTATATACACTCTTTTTTAGGCTCTTATTGTATCACAAACAATACTGTATTTGTAAATCTGGTAAGTCATAAATGTATAGATGTAGCAGTATTATCTATCTGTATGTCAAGTATGTCATATATGTTATGATGAATTGAAAATGGGGGACCCTGATGTAAACAAGAGGAAAGTCTTTCTCTGGTCTGCAACCACTTAACAATTGTATACTGAGCTGTACTGTATTGTACCCATTCTGCAATCTGTTATAACAATCAATCAATATTTAACAGATTGCAGAATGGGTACAATACAGTACGGCTCAATACACACAATTGTTAAGGGGATGCAGACCAGAGAAAGACGTTTGTCTTGTTTACATCAGGGTCCCCCATTTTCAATGCATAGTGACATTTATGACATACACAACATTTATGGCATAGGGACATACATGACATACTACAGGACAGTATATAGTAATGTTACATTTGTGACATATACGATATGCAAATATACAGTACTGTTACCCATAGATCCTAACAGAGATTATATACATTATGATGGGGAGGAGACTGTACATTAGGGTGGGTGGGAGAAAAAAGAAACATACGGTGGGGAGGGAATATACAGTGGGGAGGAGACCGTCTACAGATACACCTGTGTGATGTTGCTACGGAGTTAAGCTAATAAAGGATACTCACAACCACAGCAGAGGACTCGCATATTTGTACTGTGAAGTAACACGACAATGACAAATGTGTCGTTTCTGTTTTTCTTTTTGACATAGTTGCGGAACACGGAACAAGTTAACAACTCACCACCGTCTACAGCCCCCGCATCATACTGTAGCCTAGCCAGTCTCTTGAAACACTGCTATCTTCAAACTTCCATTCCTCTCAAAACTTTCTTTTGTTGGGGTGGTGCCGCTCATCCTTTTCGTCTGAGAACACTGCGTGTGTTTTCTTTTTAGTGGCCGGCTTACTCCTCCCATTATCGTTATTATGCTGACGTTAGCTAATAACTATGTGTTGGGGATAATGGTTCCGCACGGACCATATTGTTTGTTACATTGCTGTCTGCAAACTCGCTCAGAGTGTCAACATAGTGTTGACATTGAGTTGATGTTAGCTGCTAGCTGGCTACCCAAATCCACAACAGCCAGGCAGCCAACCGTACAAAATACAGTCTCAGCCAATCACATCAATTTGTACAGTTAGTTAGCTCCACTCCATTGCGAAATAAAAGTTAGCCAGCCAGGACAGCCCGTATTAGCAAGCTACAGTTGCTAGGTAGCTAACGTTAGCCACCCGAAGATCAGTAGCTAGCTAACGTTAGCCACAGCTTCAAAAACTAATTTCAATTATGTTATGAGCTATCAGCTAGCCAGCTAGATAACCTTAGAGAACGCCTCGTGTAGTAAACTAAAGTGAATAGTTTACTGGGCCATTGTTTAATGCTTCAGTGGTGTTAAAAGAGGACCTGCACGCTTGCTATCTTCGGTGCAAATGATACGGGTCTGTGACAAGACAGGTCTGTGAGGGGGGAGGGCACTGTGAGCAGTGTGTGTGCGTCAAGCTCACGTTTGATTGGTTAGAATGGTCAAAATGCCCTACGCATCTACAAATCATATTATACCAGGTAGCCAATTCCGTCAGACTCCAAATAAAATTGACGGAAAAAAAAAATAAAAAAAGACTGAAATCCGTCTGGAGACGGAACGCTTTAATGCATGCCTCTATTGTATCAGTTCTATTGTATCTATTGTATTTGATCAGTGACAATCAAACGGTAAACAAAGGCATATTATTAACACATTCCCCGCCAACAACGAGTTTACTCGTTATTGGGCACCAATCGTTGAATGCCAACGAGTATACTCGTTATTTGATCGTTTTTCCTTTTATTCGATATTTTTATTCATTATTCATCCAGGGACCTTCGTGTTACCATAGGGAATGAGTCTGAGGTCGCCAAAGTGCAATATCGGCCGCATCCAGCTAGACGGCGGTATCAAGCACCCTTTGTAACCTTGTATCTTGGCCTGTGGAACGGCCAAATGTCTCCGGTTTCATTTTTCCTCGTCGGGCGAGGCGAACGATTCTCCCTGTTTCATTGAAGCGCGTCAAATATCCCCGATCCATATGTTGTGGTGGATTATGCAGTGGACCAAATGGACATTGGATGTACCAGATGGCTATAAAACAATTGGAATATTATTTTTGGAATACTCCCGATCACAGGTAAGGACTATCTGATGTCAATTTTTGCTTGATCCTTAAATGCTTTTATACCGATCGGGCTGATAAGCATTTTTAGTGTTCAATACGAATGCCGTTACTGATAATCAAATAATCAGAAACGACCCCCCCCCCCCTTTCATGCATTCATGATGGAACATAATACCTATTATATAGATTTGATTTAGGAATAATAGCGTGTACAGGCAAGAAACGGCAACGTCTATAGTGGAATTGACGTATATGGCTATAAGTCAGCATTTCGGGAATTATTCACCGCGGTATAACACGGGAACGTATGGATGAAAAAAGAAATCTTTTTCACATATTGAACGATAGATATGTGATGTCAAATGGGCCAAAGTATTGTATCCATAGCTATAATATAGTAATAATTTAGTTATAGCTCTACAAACAAGGTGATACACTCCTATCTTTTAAAGCGTGGCAGGACTAGAGTGGCTAATTCCCGGCGGTCAATGTGTTAATATGTTAGATCCTAATATGAAAAACGATGTGATTAATGTTCTATGCCTTATCTCGACTGTATTTTGCTGCCGTCTATTTCATGCTCATTTTATGCAGATGTTATGCCTAATTCTATGTCTGCACTATGCATTTCTCTTGGATCTGCCAATTTTGTGCTCATTTTGTCTTTTTTTTTTTTTACTGCTGTGAAGCTATTTGAGCTACAATTCTTGTATGATAGGCGCTATAGAAATAAAGTGTATTATTATTGTAAACAGCGTTTCTATTGCAAGGCCGTATGAAGTTATTATCTGCATGAAGCTGACTCACAGCGAAGTGTGGCAGCAGATCCACTCTGTCGGCATCGGTGAAGCCAGAGATCTCCAGGGCTCTGGGTCGATGGTCCACCACAGCATGCAGCGACATCCCTCTGCCCCGCCCCCTGGAGCCACGCCCGCGCGCCCTGAGGGAGCCACGCCCCCGGGTATGGATCCCCCGACCACGCCCTGGTACTAGGATACCCCGCTTAGCCGCCTGGGGAAAGGGTAAAAAGTACAAGAGGGTAAATATCTGTCATATACCTTCTATACCTACTTATACGCCTGCATATACCTATGTCTTTATACCTGTATCACTGAACATATTAATACTACAACTCTGTTACATACATCCGATTAGCACTATTCTTCAGTAGCACTATTCTTCAGTAGTACTAACTTATATATTCTATACCCAGTTTAATCACCTGTACATTACTATTGCACTTTACTGATACATTTGCACTCTGGTTGGATGCCAAACTTATTTTCCTTGTACTGTACCTGTGCTGTATGATGACAATACATTTTAATCTAATATAATGAAAATATGTCATGAGAGTGTAACCATTCCCACATCTAAAACAACTATAAACAACTAAAGGTTGAATGCTCGCATGCGAGGGGTGCACAGGTGCAACTTCCTCCACACAGATTATAGCAGTGAAAACTGCACCTCAATGTCGTTGGTGACTGGAAACAGATTATTCAATGACAGGAGCGTGAGTGCCCCCAAGTGGCCGCTATGTGACTAGCCCGCCGGGTGGGTCAATCTGAAGCTTTGATATGAAAACAAACCCAACAGAACTTTATAGTCTCATTTATGAGAAAAAAACCTGTAAGCCTTGAAGTTTGTCATAAAAAAATATCTAAAGCATGTCGTGTTCTGAGCCGTTGGGTTGATATGAGGATCGATGTGAGAACATGGTGTAGAACTCCCTCACTAGACAGGTTCAATGAAGACCTGATGGAGGAAACTCGCAGATCAATAAAAAGGTGGGTCGGAGCACCGTAACGTCAGATAAAGTTGGTACCTCGATCTGCAGCTGGGTGTATTTCATCTTCAGCTGTGCCGTGTCCTCTCCAGCCTGCATCTTCTGTAACAGATCCAGCTCTGTGTCCAGCAGCTCCTTCCTGGCCTGGAACACATAAATAACACAGAGCAGTGATGTCACATTACTGGAAAGTTTGATTCTTCATGAGTTTATAACTTTGTTGTTCAAATACAGGTGTCAGGGTTCTCTCTATGCGAAGTATATATATATATATATATATATATATATATATATATATAAAAAATTGTGCAATTGTTACTGGTGTTAGATAATGTCTTTCAAAAAAGATCCAAATTAAGTAACAAACTGTATCTTAGGAATTAAGCACAAATATTATGCATCTTCTTGAGCAGGATGATGTAGGAGTTATAGAAGCAGGAGGCTCAGTGTTAACACTTTCAGAGCCCAAGCTTAATCTTGAATTACTGCTTGAATGCCCACCATCCACTTCAATGTTAGCGTTAAAAACGCCTAATCTATGGCTTATCAATGACTCGTTTTCCAGTCAACATTGTTGAAGCGGATTGTGTTTTTATCGGTTCATTCTCGTTTTATAGCATTTTGAAAAGCCCTCGTTTTCAGGGAAAATAAAAAGATTCCATGATAAACGGAATATTCTAGAAGTCAAGTCAAGTCAAGAGTTTTAATTGTCACGGCATACAAGTATACAATGAAATGCGGGTGGTCTTGCCCGCGACGATGTGCAATACAGTGGTACAACATAGAATCCAATAAAAATACAGTGGTACAGCATATAATAGAATCCAATAAAAAACAACAGTGCAATAAACAGGTAACATGGTGTGACATCTCGGTATCTGTACATAGTATTTACAGAGCATATAGGACATGCTAGGTAGCTTTAGTAGTGCAATACACTGTTCTTGTTGTTATACTAATTTAAAGTGGCCTTTCCTCTTGGCCATAAGTGTGCGTGTGTGCGGCATGAGTGTTAAAGTGGCTGCTAGTGTGTGAGCGTGCTCAGAGTGCGTGTCGTGTGTGTGCTTGTGTGTGGATAGTTCAGTTTCTGTGGCTCTCAATGTTCATTGTTCAAGGCTCTGATGGCCTGGGGGAAGAAGCTGAGCCTAAGCCTCTCCGTCCTAGTAGCTGGGGTTCGCAGGAGTCTGCCTGACCTCAGCAGCTGGAACAGGCTGTTATTGGGGTGGTGGGGGTCTTTCATTATTCTGCAGGCTCTGGATTTGCACCTCTTGTTGTATAGAACCTGCAGGGTAGGTAGCGCAATACCCGTGGTACGCTCGGCTGAGCGCACCACTCTCTGTAGGGCCTTCTTGTCCTGTGCCGTGCTGTTTCCATACCAGGCAGTGATGTTTCCGGTCAAGATGCTCTCTACAGCTCCTGAGTAGAAGGACTGGAGTATCTTCCCCGATACTCTGAACTTCCTTAACTGTCTCAGGTGGTAGAGGCGCTGCTTCGCTTTCTTTACTACTGTGTCTATGTGTGTTGACCATGTCAGATCCTCTGAGATGTGGACCCCCAGGTACTTGAAGCTGCTCACCCTGTCCACGGTAGCCCCGTTAATCATCAGTGGTGTGTGTTTCTCCTGCTGTCCTCTCCTATAATCCACGATCAGCTCCTTGGTTTTACCAATGTTCAGGAGCAGGCTGTTGTCCTGGCACCAACGTTCCAGTACCTCAACCTCCTCCCGGTAGGCCTTCTCGTCGTTGTCCGAGATCAGCCCCACCACCACTGTGTCGTCTGCGAACTTCACTATGGAGTTGGAGCTGAACTTGGCCACACAATCGTGTGTGTAGAGTGAGTACAGCAGGGGGCTTAGAACACAGCCCTGGGGGGACCCGATGCTCAGGGTGATGGTGTTGGAGGTCTGACCCCCCACCCTGATCGCCTGGGGTCTTTCACTCAGAAAGTCCAGTACCCAGGCGCTCAGGGCGGAGCTCAGACCTAGCTCGATCAGCTTGTCCACCAGTCTGGTGGGGACTATGGTGTTGAACGCTGAGCTGTAGTCAATGAACAACAGTCTCACATAGCCCCCCTTCTGACGGTCAAGGTGGGAGAGAGTGCTGTGCAGTACCTGGGAGACCGCGTCGTCAGTGGACCCGTTTGTCCTGTATGCAAATTGCATAGGGTCCATATCACTGGGGAGGGAGGCACAAATGTGGTCCTTGACCAGCCTCTCGAAACATTTCATGACCACAGAGGTGAGTGCCACCGGTCTGTAGTCATTTGGACATGTTGGGGAGGGTTTCTTCGGTACAGGGATGATGGTAGACATCTTGAAGCAGGCAGGGACCACTGACTCCGCCAGGGATTGATTAAATATGGCGGTGAACACCGGGGCAAGCTGGTTTGCACAGGACTTAAGTATGCGTCCTGTTATACCATCTGGGCCAGCAGCCTTCCTGGTGTTCACCTGCATAAATGCTCTTCTCACACTGTGTTCCGACAACGAGAGAGCGCCCCCCCCCCCCTCCACAACAGCCGGTGCGCCAGTGACGTCACTAGCCAGAGGGCTAGCGGCGACACTGTCTACACCGAACCGAGCGTAGAAGGAGTTGAGTTTGTCCGCGAGAGAGGCGTCGTCGCTCCCCATTGAGGGGGCGCTGACTTTGTAGTCAGTTATTGTCTTCAGTCCCCTCCACAAGCCTCTTGTGTCGTTTTGTGCCATTTGTGTCTCCAGTTGCTCAGCATATGTCCTCTTAGCAAGTTTAACAGCCTTGCGCAGAGTGTAGACTGAAGCCTTGTACTATTCCATATTTCCTGACTCTCTGCCCAGGTTATAAGCCGTGGTGCGAGAGTTCAGGGCTGCTCTAATAGTGCTGTCCACCCAAGGTTTCTGGTTTGGGAAAACCCGCGCCTTCTTTGTGAGGAAAATACCGTCAGCTACTGTTGTTATGTAACTCACAACGGTATCAGCGTACTCGCTGACGTCACAACACAAAAACGTTGTAATTTTTCGGCCTATTTATGAATAGTTTTCAAATAAACGCTAGATTATCGATAGTATGTGTACGTATGCACGCTGGGGCCGCGAGCTGAAAATCGATTATCTGATTTCCTCAACATCACACACACACACACAGGGGACACGTTGATATCTCAGCGAATACAACTCTGATTATCCCAAGACTGGTAAAATAGATTCCTTACCTCAGATCAGATGTTCTCCAAAAAGAGCATTCCAATTCCTGATTGCCATTCCAAAAATCGATCACTACTGTCTACTATCGATTGGCTACTGTGAATATATGTTCCAGACATTTTCCCGTCCCGCGATGACTTTCATGTTGAACAGACGGCTTGCCGGCTCAGAGAGCCAGCTGACCCCGCCTCTACATATCATTGATCCCAGGTCAGTCTAAGCGACTGACGTGCAGTTTTCAGGGATAGACGATAGGGGGGCGCTTTTTTCCATTCTGAGCTGCTGATGGGGCTGGTTTACCAACGGGAGACTCGGTTGATGAAATATGAATTCAGATCAGTAAATAAAAATTTAAAACGATAAACTATAATTGTCGTGGTGGGCATTCAGGCATTGGGCTGATAACACGTCTTATCACGCGGTTGGCACTGAAAGTGTTAAGAGTTATAGAAGCAGGAGGCTCAGTGTTAAGGAGTTATAGAAGCAGGAGGCTCAGTGTTAAGAGGAGTTATAGAAGCAGGAGGCTCAGTGTTAAGAGGAGGAGTTATAGAAGCAGGAGGCTCAGTGTTTAGAGGAGTTATAGAAGCAGGAGGCTCAGTGTTAAGAGGAGGAGTTATAGAAGCAGGAGGCTCAGTGTTAAGAGGAGGAGTTATAGAAGCAGGAGGCTCAGTGTTAAGAGGAGGAGTTATAGAAGCAGGAGGCTCAGTGTTAAGAGGAGTTATAGAAGCAGGAGGCTCAGTGTTAAGAGCAGGAGTTATAGAAGCAGGAGGCTCAGTGTTAAGAGGAGGAGTTATAGAAGCAGGAGGCTCAGTGTTAAGAGGAGTTATAGAAGCAGGAGGCTCAGTGTTAAGAGCAGGAGTTATAGAAGCAGGAGGCTCAGTGTTAAGAGTTATAGAAGCAGGAGGCTCAGTGTTAAGAGCAGGAGTTATAGAAGCAGGAGGCTCAGTGTTAAGAGGAGTTATAGAAGCAGGAGGCTCAGTGTTAAGAGCAGGAGTTATAGAAGCAGGAGGCTCAGTGTTAAGAGGAGTTATAGAAGCAGGAGGCTCAGTGTTAAGAGCAGGAGTTATAGAAGCAGGAGGCTCAGTGTTAAGAGGAGTTATAGAAGCAGGAGGCTCAGTGTTAAGAGGAGTTATAGAAGCAGGAGGCTCAGTGTTAAGAGCAGGAGTTATAGAAGCAGGAGGCTCAGTGTTAAGAGCAGGAGTTATAGAAGCAGGAGGCTCAGTGTTAAGAGGAGTTATAGAAGCAGGAGGCTCAGTGTTAAGAGCAGGAGTTATAGAAGCAGGATGCTCTGTGTTAAGAGGAGTTATAGAAGCAGGAGGCTCAGTGTTAAGAGGAGTTATAGAAGCAGGAGGCTCAGTGTTAAGAGGAGGAGTTATAGAAGCAGGAGGCTCAGTGTTAAGAGGAGTTATAGAAGCAGGAGGCTCAGTGTTAAGAGCAGGAGTTATAGAAGCAGGAGGCTCAGTGTTAAGAGGAGTTATAGAAGCAGGAGGCTCAGTGTTAAGAGCAGGAGTTATAGAAGCAGGAGGCTCAGTGTTAAGAGGAGTTATAGAAGCAGGAGGCTCAGTGTTAAGAGGAGTTATAGAAGCAGGAGGCTCAGTGTTAAGGAGTTATAGAAGCAGGAGGCTCAGTGTTAAGAGGAGTTATAGAAGCAGGAGGCTCAGTGTTAAGAGGAGGAGTTATAGAAGCAGGAGGCTCAGTGTTTAGAGGAGTTATAGAAGCAGGAGGCTCAGTGTTAAGAGGAGGAGTTATAGAAGCAGGAGGCTCAGTGTTAAGAGGAGGAGTTATAGAAGCAGGAGGCTCAGTGTTAAGAGGAGGAGTTATAGAAGCAGGAGGCTCAGTGTTAAGAGGAGTTATAGAAGCAGGAGGCTCAGTGTTAAGAGCAGGAGTTATAGAAGCAGGAGGCTCAGTGTTAAGAGGAGGAGTTATAGAAGCAGGAGGCTCAGTGTTAAGAGGAGTTATAGAAGCAGGAGGCTCAGTGTTAAGAGCAGGAGTTATAGAAGCAGGAGGCTCAGTGTTAAGAGTTATAGAAGCAGGAGGCTCAGTGTTAAGAGCAGGAGTTATAGAAGCAGGAGGCTCAGTGTTAAGAGGAGTTATAGAAGTAGGAGGCTCAGTGTTAAGAGCAGGAGTTATAGAAGCAGGAGGCTCAGTGTTAAGAGGAGTTATAGAAGCAGGAGGCTCAGTGTTAAGAGCAGGAGTTATAGAAGCAGGAGGCTCAGTGTTAAGAGCAGGAGTTATAGAAGCAGGAGGCTCAGTGTTAAGAGGAGTTATAGAAGCAGGAGGCTCAGTGTTAAGAGGAGTTATAGAAGCAGGAGGCTCAGTGTTAAGAGCAGGAGTTATAGAAGCAGGATGCTCTGTGTTAAGAGGAGTTATAGAAGCAGGAGGCTCAGTGTTAAGAGCAGGAGTTATAGAAGCAGGAGGCTCAGTGTTAAGAGGAGTTATAGAAGCAGGAGGCTCAGTGTTAAGAGCAGGAGTTATAGAAGCAGGAGGCTCAGTGTTAAGAGCAGGAGTTATAGAAGCAGGAGGCTCAGTGTTAAGAGCAGGAGTTATAGAAGCAGGAGGCTCTGTGTTAAGAGCAGGAGTTATAGAAGCAGGAGGCTCAGTGTTAAGAGGAGTTATAGAAGCAGGAGGCTCAGTGTTAAGAGGAGTTATAGAAGCAGGAGGCTCAGTGTTAAGAGGAGTTATAGAAGCAGGAGGCTCAGTGTTAAGAGCAGGAGTTATAGAAGCAGGAGGCTCAGTGTTAAGAGCAGGAGTTATAGAAGCAGGAGGCTCAGTGTTAAGAAGAGTTATAGAAGCAGGAGGCTCTGTGTTAAGAGCAGGAGTTATAGAAGCAGGAGGCTCAGTGTTAAGAAGAGTTATAGAAGCAGGAGGCTCTGTGTTAAGAGCAGGAGTTATAGAAGCAGGAGGCTCAGTGTTAAGAGCAGGAGTTATAGAAGCAGGAGGCTCAGTGTTAAGAAGAGTTATAGAAGCAGGAGGCTCTGTGTTAAGAGCAGGAGTTATAGAAGCAGGAGGCTCAGTGTTAAGAGCAGGAGTTATAGAAGCAGGATGCTCGGTGTTAAGAGGAGTTATAGAAGCAGGAGGCTCAGTGTTAAGAGGAGTTATAGAAGCAGGAGGCTCAGTGTTAAGAGCAGGAGTTATAGAAGCAGGAGGCTCGGTGTTAAGAGCAGGAGTTATAGAAGCAGGAGGCTCAGTGTTAAGAGTTATAGAAGCAGGAGGCTCTGTGTTAAGAGCAGGAGTTATAGAAGCAGGAGGCTCAGTGTTAAGAGGAGGAGTTATAGAAGCAGGAGGCTCAGTGTTAAGAGCAGGAGTTATAGAAGCAGGAGGCTCAGTGTTAAGAGCAGGAGTTATAGAAGCAGGAGGCTCAGTGTTAAGAAGAGTTATAGAAGCAGGAGGCTCTGTGTTAAGAGCAGGAGTTATAGAAGCAGGAGGCTCAGTGTTAAGAGCAGGAGTTATAGAAGCAGGAGGCTCAGTGTTAAGAAGAGTTATAGAAGCAGGAGGCTCTGTGTTAAGAGCAGGAGTTATAGAAGCAGGAGGCTCAGTGTTAAGAGCAGGAGTTATAGAAGCAGGAGGCTCGGTGTTAAGAGGAGTTATAGAAGCAGGAGGCTCAGTGTTAAGAGGAGTTATAGAAGCAGGAGGCTCAGTGTTAAGAGCAGGAGTTATAGAAGCAGGAGGCTCGGTGTTAAGAGCAGGAGTTATAGAAGCAGGAAGCTCAGTGTTAAGAGTTATAGAAGCAGGAGGCTCTGTGTTAAGAGCAGGAGTTATAGAAGCAGGAGGCTCAGTGTTAAGAGGAGGAGTTATAGAAGCAGGAGGCTCAGTGTTAAGAGCAGGAGTTATAGAAGCAGGAGGCTCAGTGTTAAGAGCAGGAGTTATAGAAGCAGGAGGCTCAGTGTTAAGAGCAGGAGTTATAGAAGCAGGAGGCTCAGTGTTAAGAGGAGGAGTTATAGAAGCAGGAGGCTCAGTGTTAAGAGCAGGAGTTATAGAAGCAGGAGGCTCAGTGTTAAGAGCAGGAGTTATAGAAGCAGGAGGCTCTGTGTTAAGAGCAGGAGTTATAGAAGCAGGAGGCTCAGTGTTAAGAGCAGGAGTTATAGAAGCAGGAGGCTCAGTGTTAAGAGGAGTTATAGAAGCAGGAGGCTCAGTGTTAAGAGGAGTTATAGAAGCAGGAGGCTCAGTGTTAAGAGGAGTTATAGAAGCAGGAGGCTCAGTGTTAAGAGCAGGAGTTATAGAAGCAGGAGGCTCAGTGTTAAGAGCAGGAGTTATAGAAGCAGGAGGCTCAGTGTTAAGAAGAGTTATAGAAGCAGGAGGCTCTGTGTTAAGAGCAGGAGTTATAGAAGCAGGAGGCTCAGTGTTAAGAAGAGTTATAGAAGCAGGAGGCTCTGTGTTAAGAGCAGGAGTTATAGAAGCAGGAGGCTCAGTGTTAAGAGCAGGAGTTATAGAAGCAGGAGGCTCAGTGTTAAGAAGAGTTATAGAAGCAGGAGGCTCTGTGTTAAGAGCAGGAGTTATAGAAGCAGGAGGCTCAGTGTTAAGAGCAGGAGTTATAGAAGCAGGAGGCTCGGTGTTAAGAGGAGTTATAGAAGCAGGAGGCTCAGTGTTAAGAGGAGTTATAGAAGCAGGAGGCTCAGTGTTAAGAGCAGGAGTTATAGAAGCAGGAGGCTCGGTGTTAAGAGCAGGAGTTATAGAAGCAGGAGGCTCAGTGTTAAGAGTTATAGAAGCAGGAGGCTCTGTGTTAAGAGCAGGAGTTATAGAAGCAGGAGGCTCAGTGTTAAGAGGAGGAGTTATAGAAGCAGGAGGCTCAGTGTTAAGAGCAGGAGTTATAGAAGCAGGAGGCTCAGTGTTAAGAGCAGGAGTTATAGAAGCAGGAGGCTCAGTGTTAAGAGCAGGAGTTATAGAAGCAGGAGGCTCAGTGTTAAGAGGAGGAGTTATAGAAGCAGGAGGCTCAGTGTTAAGAGCAGGAGTTATAGAAGCAGGAGGCTCAGTGTTAAGAGGAGGAGTTATAGAAGCAGGAGGCTCTGTGTTAAGAGGAGTTATAGAAGCAGGAGGCTCAGTGTTAAGAGGAGTTATAGAAGCAGGAGGCTCAGTGTTAAGAGGAGTTATAGAAGCAGGAGGCTCAGTGTTAAGAGGAGGAGTTATAGAAGAAGGCTCAGTGTTAAGAGCAGGAGTTATAGAAGCAGGAGGCTCAGTGTTAAGAGGAGGAGTTATAGAAGCAGGAGGCTCTGTGTTAAGAGGAGGAGTTATAGAAGCAGGAGGCTCAGTGTTAAGAGGAGGAGTTATAGAAGCAGGAGGCTCAGTGTTAAGAGGAGGAGTTATAGAAGCAGGAGGCTCAGTGTTAAGAGGAGGAGTTATAGAAGCAGGAGGCTCAGTGTTAAGAGCAGGAGTTATAGAAGCAGGAGGCTCAGTGTTAAGAGCAGGAGTTATAGAAGCAGGAGGCTCTGTGTTAAGAGGAGTTATAGAAGCAGGAGGCTCAGTGTTAAGAGCAGGAGTTATAGAAGCAGGAGGCTCAGTGTTAAGAGGAGTTATAGAAGCAGGAGGCTCAGTGTTAAGAGCAGGAGTTATAGAAGCAGGAGGCTCTGTGTTAAGAGGAGTTATAGAAGCAGGAGGCTCAGTGTTAAGAGCAGGAGTTATAGAAGCAGGAGGCTCAGTGTTAAGAGCAGGAGTTATAGAAGCAGGAGGCTCAGTGTTAAGAGCAGGAGTTATAGAAGCAGGAGGCTCAGTGTTAAGAGGAGTTATAGAAGCAGGAGGCTCAGTGTTAAGAGCAGGAGTTATAGAAGCAGGAGGCTCAGTGTTAAGAACAGGAGTTATAGAAGCAGGAGGCTCAGTGTTAAGAAGAGTTATAGAAGCAGGAGGCTCTGTGTTAAGAGCAGGAGTTATAGAAGCAGGAGGCTCAGTGTTAAGAGCAGGAGTTATAGAAGCAGGAGGCTCAGTGTTAAGAGGAGTTATAGAAGCAGGAGGCTCTGTGTTAAGAGGAGGAGTTATAGAAGCAGGAGGCTCTGTGTTAAGAGGAGGAGTTATAGAAGCAGGAGGCTCAGTGTTAAGAGGAGTTATAGAAACAGGAGGCTCTGTGTTAAGAGGAGGAGTTATAGAAGCAGGAGGCTCAGTGTTAAGAGGAGGAGTTATAGAAGCAGGAGGCTCAGTGTTAAGAGCAGGAGTTATAGAAGCAGGAGGCTCAGTGTTAAGATCAGGAGTTATAGAAGCAGGAGGCTCAGTGTTAAGAGCAGGAGTTATAGAAGCAGGAGGCTCAGTGTTTAGAGGAGTTATAGAAGCAGGAGGCTCAGTGTTAAGAGGAGTTATAGAAGCAGGAGGCTCAGTGTTAAGAGGAGTTATAGAAGCAGGAGGCTCAGTGTTAAGAGCAGAAGTTATAGAAGCAGGAGGCTCAGTGTTAAGAGGAGTTATAGAAGCAGGAGGCTCAGTGTTAAGAGGAGTTATAGAAGCAGGAGGCTCAGTGTTAAGAGCAGGAGTTATAGAAGCAGGAGGCTCTGTGTTAAGAGGAGTTATAGAAGCAGGAGGCTCAGTGTTAAGAGGAGGAGTTATAGAAGCAGGAGGCTCAGTGTTAAGAGGAGGAGTTATAGAAGCAGGAGGCTCTGTGTTAAGAGGAGTTATAGAAGCAGGAGGCTCAGTGTTAAGAGCAGGAGTTATAGAAGCAGGAGGCTCAGTGTTAAGAGCAGGAGTTATAGAAGCAGGAGGCTCAGTGTTAAGAGGAGGAGTTATAGAAGCAGGAGGCTCAGTGTTAAGAGGAGGAGTTATAGAAGCAGGAGGTTCAGTGTTAAGAGGAGGAGTTATAGAAGCAGGAGGCTCTGTGTTAAGAGCAGGAGTTATAGAAGCAGGAGGCTCTGTGTTAAGAGCAGGAGTTATAGAAGCAGGAGGCTCAGTGTTAAGAGGAGTTATAGAAGCAGGAGGCTCAGTGTTAAGAGCAAGAGTTCTAGAAGCAGGAGGCTCAGTGTTAAGAGGAGTTATAGAAGCAGGAGGCTCAGTGTTAAGAGCAGGAGTTATAGAAGCAGGAGGCTCAGTGTTAAGAGCAGGAGTTATAGAAGCAGGAGGCTCTGTGTTAAGAGGAGTTATAGAAGCAGGAGGCTCAGTGTTAAGAGCAGGAGTTATAGAAGCAGGAGGCTCAGTGTTAAGAGCAGGAGTTATAGAAGCAGGAGGCTCAGTGTTAAGAGGAGTTATAGAAGCAGGAGGCTCTGTGTTAAGAGCAGGAGTTATAGAAGCAGGAGGCTCGGTGTTAAGAGGAGTTATAGAAGCAGGAGGCTCAGTGTTAAGGAGTTATAGAAGCAGGAGGCTCTGTGTTAAGAGGAGTTATAGAAGCATGAGGCTCAGTGTTAAGAGCAGGAGTTATAGAAGCAGGAGGCTCAGTGTTAAGAGCAGGAGTTATAGAAGCAGGAGGCTCAGTGTTAAGAGGAGTTATAGAAGCAGGAGGCTCAGTGTTAAGAGGAGTTATAGAAGCAGGAGGCTCTGTGTTAAGAGGAGTTATAGAAGCAGGAGGCTCAGTGTTAAGATCAGGAGTTATAGAAGCAGGAGGCTCAGTGTTAAGAGGAGTTATAGAAGCGGGAGGCTCAGTGTTAAGATCAGGAGTTATAGAAGCAGGAGGCTCAGTGTTAAGAGGAGTTATAGAAGCAGGAGGCTCAGTGTTAAGAGGAGTTATAGAAGCAGGAGGCTCAGTGTTTAGAGGAGTTATAGAAGCAGGAGGCTCAGTGTTAAGATCAGGAGTTATAGAAGCAGGAGGCTCAGTGTTAAGAGCAGGAGTTATAGAAGCAGGAGGCTCTGTGTTAAGAGGAGTTATAGAAGCAGGAGGCTCAGTGTTAAGAGCAGGAGTTATAGAAGCAGGAGGCTCAGTGTTAAGAGGAGGAGTTATAGAAGCAGGAGGCTCTGTGTTAAGAGGAGTTATAGAAGCAGGAGGCTCAGTGTTAAGAGGAGGAGTTATAGAAGCAGGAGGCTCTGTGTTAAGAGCAGGAGTTATAGAAGCAGGAGGCTCAGTGTTAAGAGGAGGAGTTATAGAAGCAGGAGGCTCAGTGTTAAGAGGAGGAGTTATAGAAGCAGGAGGCTCAGTGTTAAGAGGAGGAGTTATAGAAGCAGGAGGCTCAGTGTTAAGAGGAGGAGTTATAGAAGCAGGAGGCTCAGTGTTAAGAGGAGGAGTTATAGAAGCATGAGGCTCAGTGTTAAAAGGAGGAGTTATAGAAGCAGGAGGCTCGGTGTTAAGAGCAGGAGTTATAGAAGCAGGAGGCTCAGTGTTAAGAGCAGGAGTTATAGAAGCAGGAGGCTCTGTGTTAAGAGTTATAGAAGCAGGAGGCTCAGTGTTAAGAGGAGTTATAGAAGCAGGAGGCTCAGTGTTAAGAGCAGGAGTTATAGAAGCAGGAGGCTCGGTGTTAAGAGCAGGAGTTATAGAAGCAGGAGGCTCGGTGTTAAGAGCAGGAGTTATAGAAGCAGGAGGCTCAGTGTTAAGAGGAGTTATAGAAGCAGGAGGCTCGGTGTTAAGAGCAGGAGTTATAGAAGCAGGAGGCTCGGTGTTAAGAGCAGGAGTTATAGAAGCAGGAGGCTCAGTGTTAAGAGCAGGAGTTATAGAAGCAGGAGGCTCTGTGTTAAGAGGAGTTATAGAAGCAGGAGGCTCAGTGTTAAGAGGAGTTATAGAAGCAGGAGGCTCAGTGTTAAGAGCAGGAGTTATAGAAGCAGGAGGCTCTGTGTTAAGAGGAGTTATAGAAGCAGGAGGCTCAGTGTTAAGAGGAGGAGTTATAGAAGCAGGAGGCTCAGTGTTAAGAGGAGGAGTTATAGAAGCAGGAGGCTCAGTGTTAAGAGGAGGAGTTATAGAAGCAGGAGGCTCTGTGTTAAGAGGAGTTATAGAAGCAGGAGGCTCAGTGTTAAGAGCAGGAGTTATAGAAGCAGGAGGCTCAGTGTTAAGAGCAGGAGTTATAGAAGCAGGAGGCTCAGTGTTAAGAGCAGGAGTTATAGAAGCAGGAGGCTCAGTGTTAAGAGCAGGAGTTATAGAAGCAGGAGGCTCAGTGTTAAGAGCAGGAGTTATAGAAGCAGGAGGCTCAGTGTTAAGAGGAGTTATAGAAGCAGGAGGCTCAGTGTTAAGAGGAGTTATAGAAGCAGGAGGCTCAGTGTTAAGAGGAGGAGTTATAGAAGCAGGAGGCTCAGTGTTAAGAGCAGGAGTTATAGAAGCAGGAGGCTCAGTGTTAAGAGGAGGAGTTATAGAAGCAGGAGGCTCAGTGTTAAGAGGAGGAGTTATAGAAGCAGGAGGCTCAGTGTTAAGAGGAGTTATAGAAGCAGGAGGCTCAGTGTTTAGAGGAGTTATAGAAGCAGGAGGCTCAGTGTTAAGAGCAAGAGTTATAGAAGCAGGAGGCTCAGTGTTAAGAGCAAGAGTTATAGAAGCAGGAGGCTCAGTGTTAAGAGGAGGAGTTATAGAAGCAGGAGGCTCTGTGTTAAGAGGAGTTATAGAAGCAGGAGGCTCAGTGTTAAGAGGAGGAGTTATAGAAGCAGGAGGCTCAGTGTTAAGAGCAGGAGTTATAGAAGCAGGAGGCTCAGTGTTAAGAGCAGGAGTTATAGAAGCAGGAGGCTCAGTGTTAAGAGGAGGAGTTATAGAAGCAGGAGGCTCAGTGTTAAGAGGAGGAGTTATAGAAGCAGGAGGCTCAGTGTTAAGAGGAGTTATAGAAGCAGGAGGCTCAGTGTTTAGAGGAGTTATAGAAGCAGGAGGCTCAGTGTTAAGAGCAGGAGTTATAGAAGCAGGAGGCTCAGTGTTAAGAGTAGGGATGCCCCCCGGACCCCGGTTTTAAACGGGAACCGGTACTATATTAGAAAATACCGGAGTATTTATAAGCTCCGACGTCCTCGGTACTGCTATCGATACTCTAGAGAAATTATTATTATTATTATTATTATTATTTAAAAGTTGCGAACGATCTCTCCTCTCTCAGTCTCTGCACGAGAAGCGAGTCGCAGCGAGTCATTATTACACACACTCCTCGCGAGTCGCGCTACACATACATACGGGTACTCCTTAATGAAAGCGCTGTCAATAGTATGCAGCTGCAGCACGTCAGACCGCAGCGCTTACAAGCCCCGCACATACAAGCCCCGCACACCTGATGTGCTGCAGCTGGAAGCATCTCAGCGCTGTCTCCGTGCTGACGCGCGCTGCACACAGACACAGACAGCTCTGCATGGACTGAGTCGTGATGGCGGATAGAGCGAAGCGTTCACAAGTGCAACAAAACATTTGCCAGTAAGGGTGGCAATACGAGCAATCTATCAAAACATTTGTTTGCAAAACACTATATTAGTTTGCAGAAATGCGCCGTATTCGACTGCCTTGCGCGCAGTGGTCCATCTGCATCCACGTCCACTGCAGCCGGTAAGCCAAGATACGGAGTTTCCTAGGCTAATAACGAATTATTACAAATAGGCTAATAAACAAAATAATTGTTTAGCTACAAATACTACAATCTAAAAACTTTTTATAGATCGTCAAGCTGAGGTCAGCCACCAATGTGTCCCAGTGAGCCCACCACACATCCTCCCTCTACCTCCACCACCCAAAGTCCTTTCTCCCTAGCAGCTAGAGGAAAGATGACAGAGGATAGGGTGAACGAGTGTCACAGGGCTGTGACAAAGTTTGTTGTCAAAGGCCTGCACCCGTTCTCTACAGTGGAGTCCAAGGACTTTAGGTAACAACTAATCATTCAGTGTATATCATTTTTTTTGTATACATAGTTGTCTAACTTGTCTGTTGTTGTTATAAGTTATTATTGAAGCAGCTATTCCCACCACTCCACACAAATTTACAATAATTCAATCATTTCTAATCTTTACTGTAGGGAGATGACCAATGCTCTCAACTGCAAATATAAAAATCATAAAAAAATTATCAAAAAGAACCGATAAGAGTATCGATAAAGTACCGAACCGTTAAGCAGTATCGATAGGAGTAGTAGTATCGATAAAATCCTAACGATACCCATCCCTAGTTAAGAGGAGTTATAGAAGCAGGAGGCTCAGTGTTAAGAGGAGTTATAGAAGCAGGAGGCTCAGTGTTAAGAGGAGTTATAGAAGCAGGAGGCTCAGTGTTAAGAGCAGGTTATAGAAGCAGGAGGCTCAGTGTTAAGAGTAGGAGTTATAGAAGCAGGAGGCTCAGTGTTAAGAGGAGTTATAGAAGCAGGAGGCTCAGTGTTAAGAGCAGGAGTTATAGAAGCAGGAGGCTCAGTGTTAAGAGCAGGAGTTATAGAAGCAGGAGGCTCAGTGTTAAGAGGAGGAGTTATAGAAGCAGGAGGCTCAGTGTTAAGAGGAGGAGTTATAGAAGCAGGAGGCTCAGTGTTAAGAGGAGGAGTTATAGAAGCAGGAGGCTCAGTGTTAAGAGGAGGAGTTATAGAAGCAGGAGGCTCAGTGTTAAGAGCAGGAGTTATAGAAGCAGGAGGCTCTGTGTTAAGAGGAGTTATAGAAGCAGGAGGCTCAGTGTTAAGATCAGGAGTTATAGAAGCAGGAGGCTCTGTGTTAAGAGCAGGGGTTATAGAAGCAGGAGGCTCAGTGTTAAGAGCAGGAGTTATAGAAGCAGGAGGCTCAGTGTTAAGAGCAGGAGTTATAGAAGCAGGAGGCTCTGTGTTAAGAGGAGTTATAGAAGCAAAAGGCTCAGTGTTAAGAGGAGTTATAGAAGCAGGAGGCTCAGTGTTAAGAGGAGGAGTTATAGAAGCAGGAGGCTCAGTGTTAAGAGGAGTTATAGAAGCAGGAGGCTCAGTGTTAAGAGGAGTTATAGAAGCAGGAGGCTCAGTGTTAAGAGGAGGAGTTATAGAAGCAGGAGGCTCAGTGTTAAGAGCAGGAGTTATAGAAGCAGGAGGCTCAGTGTTGAGAGCAGGAGTTATAGAAGCAGGAGGCTCAGTGTTAAGAGCAGGAGTTATAGAAGCAGGAGGCTCAGTGTTAAGAGCAGGAGTTATAGAAGCAGGAGGCTCAGTGTTAAGAGCAGGAGTTATAGAAGCAGGAGGCTCAGTGTTAAGAGCAGGAGTTATAGAAGCAGGAGGCTCAGTGTTAAGAGCAGGAGTTATAGAAGCAGGAGGCTCAGTGTTAAGAGGAGTTATAGAAGCAGGAGGCTCAGTGTTAAGAGGAGTTATAGAAGCAGGAGGCTCAGTGTTAAGAGGAGTTATAGAAGCAGGAGGCTCAGTGTTAAGAGTTATAGAAGCAGGAGGCTCAGTGTTAAGAGCAGGAGTTATAGAAGCAGGAGGCTCAGTGTTAAGAGTTATAGAAGCAGGAGGCTCAGTGTTAAGAGCAGGAGTTATAGAAGCAGGAGGCTCAGTGTTAAGAGGAGGAGTTATAGAAGCAGGAGGCTCAGTGTTAAGAGGAGGAGTTATAGAAGCAGGAGGCTCAGTGTTAAGAGCAGGAGTTATAGAAGCAGGAGGCTCAGTGTTAAGAGGAGGAGTTATAGAAGCAGGAGGCTCAGTGTTAAGAGGAGTTATAGAAGCAGGAGGCTCTGTGTTAAGAGCAGGAGTTATAGAAGCAGGAGGCTCAGTGTTAAGAGGAGTTATAGAAGCAGGAGGCTCAGTGTTAAGAGCAGGAGTTATAGAAGCAGGAGGCTCAGTGTTAAGAGCAGGAGTTATAGAAGCAGGAGGCTCAGTGTTAAGAGGAGGAGTTATAGAAGCATGAGGCTCAGTGTTAAGAGGAGGAGTTATAGAAGCAGGAGGCTCAGTGTTAAGAGCAGGAGTTATAGAAGCAGGAGGCTCAGTGTTAAGAGGAGGAGTTATAGAAGCAGGAGGCTCAGTGTTAAGAAGAGTTATAGAAGCAGGAGGCTCAGTGTTAAGAGCAGGAGTTATAGAAGCAGGAGGCTCAGTGTTAAGAGGAGTTATAGAAGCAGGAGGCTCAGTGTTAAGAGCAGGAGTTATAGAAGCAGGAGGCTCAGTGTTAAGAAGAGTTATAGAAGCAGGAGGCTCTGTGTTAAGAGGAGTTATAGAAGCAGGAGGCTCAGTGTTAAGAGCAGGAGTTATAGAAGCAGGAGGCTCAGTGTTAAGAGCAGGAGTTATAGAAGCAGGAGGCTCAGTGTTAAGAGGAGTTATAGAAGCAGGAGGCTCTGTGTTAAGAGGAGTTATAGAAGCAGGAGGCTCAGTGTTAAGAGGAGGAGTTATAGAAGCAGGAGGCTCAGTGTTAAGAGGAGTTATAGAAGCAGGAGGCTCAGTGTTAAGAGCAGGAGTTATAGAAGCAGGAGGCTCAGTGTTAAGAGCAGGAGTTATAGAAGCAGGAGGCTCAGTGTTAAGAGTTATAGAAGCAGGAGGCTCAGTGTTAAGAGCAGGAGTTATAGAAGCAGGAGGCTCAGTGTTAAGAGCAGGAGTTATAGAAGCAGGAGGCTCAGTGTTAAGAGGAGTTATAGAAGCAGGAGGCTCAGTGTCAAGAGGAGTTATAGAAGCAGGAGGCTCAGTGTTAAGAGCAGGAGTTATAGAAGCAGGAGGCTCAGTGTTAAGAGGAGTTATAGAAGCAGGAGGCTCAGTGTTAAGAGGAGGAGTTATAGAAGCAGGAGGCTCTGTGTTAAGAGGAGTTATAGAAGCAGGAGGCTCAGTGTTAAGAGCAGGAGTTATAGAAGCAGGAGGCTCAGTGTTAAGAGTTATAGAAGCAGGAGGCTCAGTGTTAAGAGGAGGAGTTATAGAAGCAGGAGGCTCAGTGTTAAGAGCAGGAGTTATAGAAGCAGGAGGCTCAGTGTCAAGAGGAGTTATAGAAGCAGGAGGCTCAGTGTTAAGAGTTATAGAAGCAGGAGGCTCAGTGTTAAGAGGAGGAGTTATAGAAGCAGGAGGCTCAGTGTTAAGAGTTATAGAAGCAGGAGGCTCAGTGTTAAGAGCAGGAGTTATAGAAGCAGGAGGCTCAGTGTTAAGAGTTATAGAAGCAGGAGGCTCAGTGTTAAGAGGAGGAGTTATAGAAGCAGGAGGCTCAGTGTTAAGAGGAGGAGTTATAGAAGCAGGAGGCTCTGTGTTAAGAGCAGGAGTTATAGAAGCAGGAGGCTCAGTGTTAAGAGGAGTTATAGAAGCAGGAGGCTCAGTGTTAAGAGCAGGAGTTATAGAAGCAGGAGGCTCTGTGTTAAGAGCAGGAGTTATAGAAGCAGGAGGCTCAGTGTTTAGAGGAGGAGTTATAGAAGCAGGAGGCTCAGTGTTAAGAGGAGGAGTTATAGAAGCAGGAGGCTCAGTGTTAAGAGCAGGAGTTATAGAAGCAGGAGGCTCAGTGTTAAGAAGAGTTATAGAAGCAGGAGGCTCAGTGTTAAGAGGAGGAGTTATAGAAGCAGGAGGCTCAGTGTTAAGAGGAGGAGTTATAGAAGCAGGAGGCTCAGTGTTAAGAGGAGGAGTTATAGAAGCAGGAGGCTCAGTGTTAAGAGCAGGAGTTATAGAAGCAGGAGGCTCAGTGTTAAGAGGAGGAGTTATAGAAGCATGAGGCTCTGTGTTAAGAGGAGGAGTTATAGAAGCAGGAGGCTCGGGAGCTCCAGTAGCTCACCACGTACCTCGAGCGCTATTTCGGCGCCGGGGACAACCGTGCTCGTCACGGATCTGGGGTTTAGCGAGTTCGAATCCCGGACTGCAGCCGTGCCTTTCCCAGAGTGTCTTCCCCCCCATCTGTACCCCTTCAGCCTGTTTCTGTCGGTCATTCTTGACCAGAATAAATGCGATAAACGCTAAAAAGAGCCAGGGGAATGGCCAAAGTTTAAAAAAAAAAGAAGCAGGAGGCTCAGTGTTAAGATCAGGAGTTATAGAAGCAGGAGGCTCAGTGTTAAGAGGAGGAGTTATAGAAGCAGGAGGCTCAGTGTTAAGAGGAGTTATAGAAGCAGGAGGCTCAGTGTTAAGAGGAGTTATAGAAGCAGGAGGCTCAGTGTTAAGAGGAGTTATAGAAGCAGGAGGCTCAGTGTTAAGAGGAGTTATAGAAGCAGGAGGCTCAGTGTTAAGAGGAGTTATAGAAGCAGGAGGCTCAGTGTTAAGAGGAGGAGTTATAGAAGCAGGAGGCTCAGTGTTAAGAGCAGGAGTTATAGAAGCAGGAGGCTCAGTGTTAAGAGGAGGAGTTATAGAAGCAGGAGGCTCAGTGTTAAGAGGAGGAGTTATAGAAGCAGGAGGCTCAGTGTTAAGAGGAGTTATAGAAGCAGGAGGCTCTGTGTTAAGAGGAGGAGTTATAGAAGCAGGAGGCTGTGTTAAGAGCAGGAGTTATAGAAGCAGGAGGCTCAGTGTTAAGAGCAGGAGTTATAGAAGCAGGAGGCTCAGTGTTAAGAGCAGGAGTTATAGAAGCAGGAGGCTCAGTGTTAAGAGGAGTTATAGAAGCAGGAGGCTCAGTGTTAAGAGGAGGAGTTATAGAAGCAGGAGGCTCAGTGTTAAGAGGAGGAGTTATAGAAGCAGGAGGCTCAGTGTTAAGAGGAGGAGTTATAGAAGCAGGAGGCTCAGTGTTAAGAGCAGGAGTTATAGAAGCAGGAGGCTCAGTGTTAAGAGCAGGAGTTATAGAAGCAGGAGGCTCAGTGTTAAGAGGAGGAGTTATAGAAGCAGGAGGCTCAGTGTTAAGAGCAGGAGTTATAGAAGCAGGAGGCTCAGTGTTAAGAGCAGGAGTTATAGAAGCAGGAGGCTCAGTGTTAAGAGGAGTTATAGAAGCAGGAGGCTCAGTGTTAAGAGGAGGAGTTATAGAAGCAGGAGGCTGTGTTAAGAGGAGTTATAGAAGCAGGAGGCTCAGTGTTAAGAGGAGGAGTTATAGAAGCAGGAGGCTCTGTGTTAAGAGGAGTTATAGAAGCAGGAGGCTCAGTGTTAAGAGCAGGAGTTATAGAAGCAGGAGGCTCAGTGTTAAGAGCAGGAGTTATAGAAGCAGGAGGCTCAGTGTTAAGAGGAGTTATAGAAGCAGGAGGCTCAGTGTTAAGAGCAGGAGTTATAGAAGCAGGAGGCTCAGTGTTAAGAGGAGTTATAGAAGCAGGAGGCTCAGTGTTAAGAGCAGGAGTTATAGAAGCAGGAGGCTCAGTGTTAAGAGGAGTTATAGAAGCAGGAGGCTCAGTGTTAAGATGAGTTATAGAAGCAGGAGGCTCAGTGTTAAGAGCAGGAGTTATAGAAGCAGGAGGCTCAGTGTTAAGAGCAGGAGTTATAGAAGCATGAGGCTCAGTGTTAAGAGGAGTTATAGAAGCATGAGGCTCAGTGTTAAGAGGAGTTATAGAAGCAGGAGGCTCAGTGTTAAGAGGAGTTATAGAAGCAGGAGGCTCAGTGTTAAGAGGAGGAGTTATAGAAGCAGGAGGCTCAGTGTTAAGAGCAGGAGTTATAGAAGCAGGAGGCTCAGTGTTAAGAGCAGGAGTTATAGAAGCAGGAGGCTCAGTGTTAAGAGGAGGAGTTATAGAAGCAGGAGGCTCAGTGTTAAGAGCAGGAGTTATAGAAGCAGGAGGCTCAGTGTTAAGAGCAGGAGTTATAGAAGCAGGAGGCTCAGTGTTAAGAGGAGTTATAGAAGCAGGAGGCTCAGTGTTAAGAGGAGGAGTTATAGAAGCAGGAGGCTGTGTTAAGAGGAGTTATAGAAGCAGGAGGCTCAGTGTTAAGAGGAGGAGTTATAGAAGCAGGAGGCTCTGTGTTAAGAGGAGTTATAGAAGCAGGAGGCTCAGTGTTAAGAGCAGGAGTTATAGAAGCAGGAGGCTCAGTGTTAAGAGCAGGAGTTATAGAAGCAGGAGGCTCAGTGTTAAGAGGAGTTATAGAAGCAGGAGGCTCAGTGTTAAGAGCAGGAGTTATAGAAGCAGGAGGCTCAGTGTTAAGAGGAGTTATAGAAGCAGGAGGCTCAGTGTTAAGAGCAGGAGTTATAGAAGCAGGAGGCTCAGTGTTAAGAGGAGTTATAGAAGCAGGAGGCTCAGTGTTAAGATGAGTTATAGAAGCAGGAGGCTCAGTGTTAAGAGCAGGAGTTATAGAAGCAGGAGGCTCAGTGTTAAGAGCAGGAGTTATAGAAGCATGAGGCTCAGTGTTAAGAGGAGTTATAGAAGCATGAGGCTCAGTGTTAAGAGGAGTTATAGAAGCAGGAGGCTCAGTGTTAAGAGCAGGAGTTATAGAAGCAGGAGGCTCAGTGTTAAGAGGAGGAGTTATAGAAGCAGGAGGCTCAGTGTTAAGAGCAGGAGTTATAGAAGCAGGAGGCTCAGTGTTAAGAGGAGTTATAGAAGCAGGAGGCTCAGTGTTAAGAGGAGTTATAGAAGCAGGAGGCTCAGTGTTAAGAGCAGGAGTTATAGAAGCAGGAGGCTCAGTGTTAAGAGGAGTTATAGAAGCAGGAGGCTCAGTGTTAAGAGGAGGAGTTATAGAAGCAGGAGGCTCAGTGTTAAGAGCAGGAGTTATAGAAGCAGGAGGCTCAGTGTTAAGAGCAGGAGTTATAGAAGCAGGAGGCTCTGTGTTAAGAGGAGTTATAGAAGCAGGAGGCTCAGTGTTAAGAGGAGTTATAGAAGCAGGAGGCTCAGTGTTAAGAAGAGTTATAGAAGCAGGAGGCTCAGTGTTAAGAGCAGGAGTTATAGAAGCAGGAGGCTCAGTGTTAAGAGGAGGAGTTATAGAAGCAGGAGGCTCAGTGTTAAGAGCAGGAGTTATAGAAGCAGGAGGCTCAGTGTTAAGAGCAGGAGTTATAGAAGCAGGAGGCTCAGTGTTAAGAGCAGGAGTTATAGAAGCAGGAGGCTCAGTGTTAAGAGGAGTTATAGAAGCAGGAGGCTCAGTGTTAAGAGGAGGAGTTATAGAAGCAGGAGGCTCAGTGTTAAGAGCAGGAGTTATAGAAGCATGAGGCTCAGTGTTAAGAGGAGTTATAGAAGCAGGAGGCTCAGTGTTAAGAGGAGGAGTTATAGAAGCATGAGGCTCAGTGTTAAGAGGAGTTATAGAAGCAGGAGGCTCAGTGTTAAGAGCAGGAGTTATAGAAGCAGGAGGCTCAGTGTTAAGAGGAGGAGTTATAGAAGCAGGAGGCTCAGTGTTAAGAGTAGGAGTTATAGAAGCAGGAGGCTCAGTGTTAAGAGGAGGAGTTATAGAAGCAGGAGGCTCAGTGTTAAGAGCAGGAGTTATAGAAGCAGGAGGCTCAGTGTTAAGAGGAGTTATAGAAGCAGGAGGCTCAGTGTTAAGAGCAGGAGTTATAGAAGCAGGAGGCTCAGTGTTAAGAGCAGGAGTTATAGAAGCAGGAGGCTCAGTGTTAAGAGCAGGAGTTATAGAAGCAGGAGGCTCAGTGTTAAGAGGAGTTATAGAAGCAGGAGGCTCAGTGTTAAGAGCAGGAGTTATAGAAGCAGGAGGCTCAGTGTTAAGAGGAGTTATAGAAGCAGGAGGCTCAGTGTTAAGAGCAGGAGTTATAGAAGCAGGAGGCTCAGTGTTAAGAGGAGTTATAGAAGCAGGAGGCTCAGTGTTAAGATGAGTTATAGAAGCAGGAGGCTCAGTGTTAAGAGCAGGAGTTATAGAAGCAGGAGGCTCAGTGTTAAGAGCAGGAGTTATAGAAGCATGAGGCTCAGTGTTAAGAGGAGTTATAGAAGCATGAGGCTCAGTGTTAAGAGGAGTTATAGAAGCAGGAGGCTCAGTGTTAAGAGCAGGAGTTATAGAAGCAGGAGGCTCAGTGTTAAGAGGAGGAGTTATAGAAGCAGGAGGCTCAGTGTTAAGAGCAGGAGTTATAGAAGCAGGAGGCTCAGTGTTAAGAGGAGTTATAGAAGCAGGAGGCTCAGTGTTAAGAGGAGTTATAGAAGCAGGAGGCTCAGTGTTAAGAGCAGGAGTTATAGAAGCAGGAGGCTCAGTGTTAAGAGGAGTTATAGAAACAGGAGGCTCAGTGTTAAGAGGAGGAGTTATAGAAGCAGGAGGCTCAGTGTTAAGAGCAGGAGTTATAGAAGCAGGAGGCTCAGTGTTAAGAGCAGGAGTTATAGAAGCAGGAGGCTCTGTGTTAAGAGGAGTTATAGAAGCAGGAGGCTCAGTGTTAAGAGTTATAGAAGCAGGAGGCTCAGTGTTAAGAAGAGTTATAGAAGCAGGAGGCTCAGTGTTAAGAGCAGGAGTTATAGAAGCAGGAGGCTCAGTGTTAAGAGGAGGAGTTATAGAAGCAGGAGGCTCAGTGTTAAGAGCAGGAGTTATAGAAGCAGGAGGCTCAGTGTTAAGAGCAGGAGTTATAGAAGCAGGAGGCTCAGTGTTAAGAGCAGGAGTTATAGAAGCAGGAGGCTCAGTGTTAAGAGGAGTTATAGAAGCAGGAGGCTCAGTGTTAAGAGGAGGAGTTATAGAAGCAGGAGGCTCAGTGTTAAGAGCAGGAGTTATAGAAGCATGAGGCTCAGTGTTAAGAGGAGTTATAGAAGCAGGAGGCTCAGTGTTAAGAGGAGGAGTTATAGAAGCATGAGGCTCAGTGTTAAGAGGAGTTATAGAAGCAGGAGGCTCAGTGTTAAGAGCAGGAGTTATAGAAGCAGGAGGCTCAGTGTTAAGAGGAGGAGTTATAGAAGCAGGAGGCTCAGTGTTAAGAGTAGGAGTTATAGAAGCAGGAGGCTCAGTGTTAAGAGGAGGAGTTATAGAAGCAGGAGGCTCAGTGTTAAGAGCAGGAGTTATAGAAGCAGGAGGCTCAGTGTTAAGAGGAGTTATAGAAGCAGGAGGCTCAGTGTTAAGAGCAGGAGTTATAGAAGCAGGAGGCTCAGTGTTAAGAGCAGGAGTTATAGAAGCAGGAGGCTCAGTGTTAAGAGGAGTTATAGAAGCAGGAGGCTCAGTGTTAAGAGCAGGAGTTATAGAAGCAGGAGGCTCAGTGTTAAGAGGAGGAGTTATAGAAGCAGGAGGCTCAGTGTTAAGAGGAGGAGTTATAGAAGCAGGAGGCTCAGTGTTAAGAGCAGGAGTTATAGAAGCAGGAGGCTCAGTGTTAAGAGGAGTTATAGAAGCAGGAGGCTCAGTGTTTAGAGGAGTTATAGAAGCAGGAGGCTCAGTGTTAAGAGGAGGAGTTATAGAAGCAGGAGGCTCAGTGTTAAGGAGTTATAGAAGCAGGAGGCTCAGTGTTAAGAGCAAGAGTTATAGAAGCAGGAGGCTCAGTGTTAAGAGCAGGAGTTATAGAAGCAGGAGGCTCAGTATTAAGAGGAGGAGTTATAGAAGCAGGAGGCTCAGTGTTAAGAAGAGTTATAGAAGCAGGAGGCTCTGTGTTAAGAGCAGGAGTTATAGAAGCAGGAGGCTCAGTGTTAAGAGGAGGAGTTATAGAAGCAGGAGGCTCTGTGTTAAGAGGAGTTATAGAAGCAGGAGGCTCAGTGTTAAGAGCAGGAGTTATAGAAGCAGGAGGCTCAGTGTTAAGAGTAGGGATGCCCCCCGGACCCCGGTTTTAAACGGGAACCGGTACTATATTAGAAAATACCGGAGTATTTATAAGCTCCGACGTCCTCGGTACTGCTATCGATACTCTAGAGAAATTATTATTATTATTATTATTATTATTTAAAAGTTGCGAACGATCTCTCCTCTCTCTGTCTCTGCACGAGAAGCGAGTCGCAGCGAGTCATTATTACACACACTCCTCGCGAGTCGCGCTACACATACATACGGGTACTCCTTAATGAAAGCGCTGTCAATAGTATGCAGCTGCAGCACGTCAGACCGCAGCGCTTACAAGCCCCGCACATACAAGCCCCGCACACCTGATGTGCTGCAGCTGGAAGCATCTCAGCGCTGTCTCCGTGCTGACGCGCGCTGCACACAGACACAGACAGCTCTGCATGGACTGAGTCGTGATGGCGGATAGAGCGAAGCGTTCACAAGTGCAACAAAACATTTGCCAGTAAGGGTGGCAATACGAGCAATCTATCAAAACATTTGTTTGCAAAACACTATATTAGTTTGCAGAAATGCGCCGTATTCGACTGCCTTGCGCGCAGTGGTCCATCTGCATCCACGTCCACTGCAGCCGGTAAGCCAAGATACGGAGTTTCCTAGGCTAATAACGAATTATTACAAATAGGCTAATAAACAAAATAATTGTTTAGCTACAAATACTACAATCTAAAAACTTTTTATAGATCGTCAAGCTGAGGTCAGCCACCAATGTGTCCCAGTGAGCCCACCACACATCCTCCCTCTACCTCCACCACCCAAAGTCCTTTCTCCCTAGCAGCTAGAGGAAAGATGACAGAGGATAGGGTGAACGAGTGTCACAGGGCTGTGACAAAGTTTGTTGTCAAAGGCCTGCACCCGTTCTCTACAGTGGAGTCCAAGGACTTTAGGTAACAACTAATCATTCAGTGTATATCGTTTTTTTTGTATACATAGTTGTCTAACTTGTCTGTTGTTGTTATAAGTTATTATTGAAGCAGCTATTCCCACCACTCCACACAAATTTACAATAATTCAATCATTTCTAATCTTTACTGTAGGGAGATGACCAATGCTCTCAACTGCAAATATAAAAATCATAAAAAAATTATCAAAAAGAACCGATAAGAGTATCGATAAAGTACCGAACCGTTAAGCAGTATCGATAGGAGTAGTAGTATCGATAAAATCCTAACGATACCCATCCCTAGTTAAGAGGAGTTATAGAAGCAGGAGGCTCAGTGTTAAGAGGAGTTATAGAAGCAGGAGGCTCAGTGTTAAGAGGAGTTATAGAAGCAGGAGGCTCAGTGTTAAGAGCAGGAGTTATAGAAGCAGGAGGCTCAGTGTTAAGAGTAGGAGTTATAGAAGCAGGAGGCTCAGTGTTAAGAGGAGTTATAGAAGCAGGAGGCTCAGTGTTAAGAGCAGGAGTTATAGAAGCAGGAGGCTCAGTGTTAAGAGCAGGAGTTATAGAAGCAGGAGGCTCAGTGTTAAGAGGAGTTATAGAAGCAGGAGGCTCAGTGTTAAGAGGAGGAGTTATAGAAGCAGGAGGCTCAGTGTTAAGAGGAGGAGTTATAGAAGCAGGAGGCTCAGTGTTAAGAGGAGGAGTTATAGAAGCAGGAGGCTCAGTGTTAAGAGGAGGAGTTATAGAAGCAGGAGGCTCAGTGTTAAGAGCAGGAGTTATAGAAGCAGGAGGCTCAGTGTTAAGAGGAGTTATAGAAGCAGGAGGCTCAGTGTTAAGAGGAGGAGTTATAGAAGCAGGAGGCTCAGTGTTAAGAGCAGGAGTTATAGAAGCAGGAGGCTCAGTGTTAAGAGGAGTTATAGAAGCAGGAGGCTCAGTGTTAAGAGGAGGAGTTATAGAAGCAGGAGGCTGTGTTAAGAGGAGTTATAGAAGCAGGAGGCTCAGTGTTAAGAGGAGGAGTTATAGAAGCAGGAGGCTCTGTGTTAAGAGGAGTTATAGAAGCAGGAGGCTCAGTGTTAAGAGCAGGAGTTATAGAAGCAGGAGGCTCAGTGTTAAGAGCAGGAGTTATAGAAGCAGGAGGCTCAGTGTTAAGAGGAGTTATAGAAGCAGGAGGCTCAGTGTTAAGAGCAGGAGTTATAGAAGCAGGAGGCTCAGTGTTAAGAGGAGTTATAGAAGCAGGAGGCTCAGTGTTAAGAGCAGGAGTTATAGAAGCAGGAGGCTCAGTGTTAAGAGGAGTTATAGAAGCAGGAGGCTCAGTGTTAAGATGAGTTATAGAAGCAGGAGGCTCAGTGTTAAGAGCAGGAGTTATAGAAGCAGGAGGCTCAGTGTTAAGAGCAGGAGTTATAGAAGCATGAGGCTCAGTGTTAAGAGGAGTTATAGAAGCATGAGGCTCAGTGTTAAGAGGAGTTATAGAAGCAGGAGGCTCAGTGTTAAGAGCAGGAGTTATAGAAGCAGGAGGCTCAGTGTTAAGAGGAGGAGTTATAGAAGCAGGAGGCTCAGTGTTAAGAGCAGGAGTTATAGAAGCAGGAGGCTCAGTGTTAAGAGGAGTTATAGAAGCAGGAGGCTCAGTGTTAAGAGGAGTTATAGAAGCAGGAGGCTCAGTGTTAAGAGCAGGAGTTATAGAAGCAGGAGGCTCAGTGTTAAGAGGAGTTATAGAAGCAGGAGGCTCAGTGTTAAGAGGAGGAGTTATAGAAGCAGGAGGCTCAGTGTTAAGAGCAGGAGTTATAGAAGCAGGAGGCTCAGTGTTAAGAGCAGGAGTTATAGAAGCAGGAGGCTCTGTGTTAAGAGGAGTTATAGAAGCAGGAGGCTCAGTGTTAAGAGGAGTTATAGAAGCAGGAGGCTCAGTGTTAAGAAGAGTTATAGAAGCAGGAGGCTCAGTGTTAAGAGCAGGAGTTATAGAAGCAGGAGGCTCAGTGTTAAGAGCAGGAGTTATAGAAGCAGGAGGCTCAGTGTTAAGAGCAGGAGTTATAGAAGCAGGAGGCTCAGTGTTAAGAGCAGGAGTTATAGAAGCAGGAGGCTCAGTGTTAAGAGCAGGAGTTATAGAAGCAGGAGGCTCAGTGTTAAGAGGAGTTATAGAAGCAGGAGGCTCAGTGTTAAGAGGAGTTATAGAAGCAGGAGGCTCAGTGTTAAGAGCAGGAGTTATAGAAGCATGAGGCTCAGTGTTAAGAGGAGTTATAGAAGCAGGAGGCTCAGTGTTAAGAGGAGGAGTTATAGAAGCATGAGGCTCAGTGTTAAGAGGAGTTATAGAAGCAGGAGGCTCAGTGTTAAGAGCAGGAGTTATAGAAGCAGGAGGCTCAGTGTTAAGAGGAGGAGTTATAGAAGCAGGAGGCTCAGTGTTAAGAGTAGGAGTTATAGAAGCAGGAGGCTCAGTGTTAAGAGGAGGAGTTATAGAAGCAGGAGGCTCAGTGTTAAGAGCAGGAGTTATAGAAGCAGGAGGCTCAGTGTTAAGAGGAGTTATAGAAGCAGGAGGCTCAGTGTTAAGAGCAGGAGTTATAGAAGCAGGAGGCTCAGTGTTAAGAGCAGGAGTTATAGAAGCAGGAGGCTCAGTGTTAAGAGGAGTTATAGAAGCAGGAGGCTCAGTGTTAAGAGCAGGAGTTATAGAAGCAGGAGGCTCAGTGTTAAGAGGAGGAGTTATAGAAGCAGGAGGCTCAGTGTTAAGAGGAGGAGTTATAGAAGCAGGAGGCTCAGTGTTAAGAGCAGGAGTTATAGAAGCAGGAGGCTCAGTGTTAAGAGGAGTTATAGAAGCAGGAGGCTCAGTGTTTAGAGGAGTTATAGAAGCAGGAGGCTCAGTGTTAAGAGGAGGAGTTATAGAAGCAGGAGGCTCAGTGTTAAGGAGTTATAGAAGCAGGAGGCTCAGTGTTAAGAGCAAGAGTTATAGAAGCAGGAGGCTCAGTGTTAAGAGCAGGAGTTATAGAAGCAGGAGGCTCAGTATTAAGAGGAGGAGTTATAGAAGCAGGAGGCTCAGTGTTAAGAAGAGTTATAGAAGCAGGAGGCTCAGTGTTAAGAGGAGGAGTTATAGAAGCAGGAGGCTCTGTGTTAAGAGGAGTTATAGAAGCAGGAGGCTCAGTGTTAAGAGCAGGAGTTATAGAAGCAGGAGGCTCAGTGTTAAGAGTAGGGATGCCCCCCGGACCCCGGTTTTAAACGGGAAACGGTACTATATTAGAAAATACCGGAGTATTTATAAGCTCCGACGTCCTCGGTACTGCTATCGATACTCTAGAGAAATTATTATTATTATTATTATTATTATTTAAAAGTTGCGAACGATCTCTCCTCTCTCTGTCTCTGCACGAGAAGCGAGTCGCAGCGAGTCATTATTACACACTCCTCGCGAGTCGCGCTACACATACATACGGGCACTCCTTAATGAAAGCGCTGTCAATAGTATGCAGCTGCAGCACGTCAGACCGCAGCGCTTACAAGCCCCGCACATACAAGCCCCGCACACCTGATGTGCTGCAGCTGGAAGCATCTCAGCGCTGTCTCCGTGCTGACGCGCGCTGCACACAGACACAGACAGCTCTGCATGGACTGAGTCGTGATGGCGGATAGAGCGAAGCGTTCACAAGTGCAACAAAACATTTGCCAGTAAGGGTGGCAATACGAGCAATCTATCAAAACATTTGTTTGCAAAACACTATATTAGTTTGCAGAAATGCGCCGTATTCGACTGCCTTGCGCGCAGTGGTCCATCTGCATCCACGTCCACTGCAGCCGGTAAGCCAAGATACGGAGTTTCCTAGGCTAATAACGAATTATTACAAATAGGCTAATAAACAAAATAATTGTTTAGCTACAAATACTACAATCTAAAAACTTTTTATAGATCGTCAAGCTGAGGTCAGCCACCAATGTGTCCCAGTGAGCCCACCACACATCCTCCCTCTACCTCCACCACCCAAAGTCCTTTCTCCCTAGCAGCTAGAGGAAAGATGACAGAGGATAGGGTGAACGAGTGTCACAGGGCTGTGACAAAGTTTGTTGTCAAAGGCCTGCACCCGTTCTCTACAGTGGAGTCCAAGGACTTTAGGTAACAACTAATCATTCAGTGTATATCGTTTTTTTTGTATACATAGTTGTCTAACTTGTCTGTTGTTGTTATAAGTTATTATTGAAGCAGCTATTCCCACCACTCCACACAAATTTACAATAATTCAATCATTTCTAATCTTTACTGTAGGGAGATGACCAATGCTCTCAACTGCAAATATAAAAATCATAAAAAAATTATCAAAAAGAACCGATAAGAGTATCGATAAAGTACCGAACCGTTAAGCAGTATCGATAGGAGTAGTAGTATCGATAAAATCCTAACGATACCCATCCCTAGTTAAGAGGAGTTATAGAAGCAGGAGGCTCAGTGTTAAGAGGAGTTATAGAAGCAGGAGGCTCAGTGTTAAGAGGAGTTATAGAAGCAGGAGGCTCAGTGTTAAGAGCAGGAGTTATAGAAGCAGGAGGCTCAGTGTTAAGAGTAGGAGTTATAGAAGCAGGAGGCTCAGTGTTAAGAGGAGTTATAGAAGCAGGAGGCTCAGTGTTAAGAGCAGGAGTTATAGAAGCAGGAGGCTCAGTGTTAAGAGCAGGAGTTATAGAAGCAGGAGGCTCAGTGTTAAGAGGAGGAGTTATAGCAGGGTATCTGCAGGTTTAGCCCAGTCAGATTTAAGGCTTTTTAAGACTTTTTAATGCCACTCAGAATTAAATTTAATACCAATTTCACGATAACAAAATGGCAAAAATCATGGGTACTCTCAGTACTCATTCAAGGGTACTACGACTATGCCTGCACCTCATGGTACCAAAGCACCTCAAAGGCACTAAAAACAAGATTACAAACATCACAAAACAAACTGGTCAGACTACTGCTTAACCTCACTCCTAAAACCCACTTTACCCCTGCCCACATTCAAAACCGCTCTTAAAGAGCACCTACGGGAGACTGCAATTCGAAACTGGCCACCGTAAATGTCCAACCCCCCCCCCCCCCCCCCCCCCCCTAATGTACAGTCTCATCCCCATCATATATATATAATATTTTCTGTTAGGATCTCTGGGTAACAGTACTGTATATTATTTGCATATCGTATATGTCACAAATGTAACAGTACTACAGTATAACCTGTATGTCATGTATGTCCCTATGCCATAAATGTCATGATGTCATGTATGTTTTTACTGTATTTATTTCTGTATATTTTATTTCATTTTTATTCTATTTTACTCTACTCTTATCCTAGGCAACTTGATTGATTTGTGTTATTATTCTAATTCGTGACCTGTCCTGTCTAAATGTTTAAATGTTGAGCGATTTGCAGTGTCAAATTTCCCACGGGATAATAAAAGTATTTCTATTCTATCTATTCTATGTTGTGTATGTCAATATGAATTGAAAATGGGGGACCCTGATGTAAACAAGACAAACGTCTTTCTCTGGTCTGCATCCCCTTATTATTGTGTGTATTGAGCTGTACTGTATTGTACACATTCTGCAATCTGTTAAATAAAGTTTTCATTCATCCAGTTGTTTTGTTTTTGTGGTTTGGTTGAATGAATACTTTATTTAACAGATTTCAGAATGGGTACAATACAGTACAGCTCAATACACACAATAATAAGGGGATGCAGACCAGAGAAAGACGTTTGTCTTGTTTACATCAGGGTCCCTCATTTTCAATTCATAGTGACATTTATGACATGCACAACATACATGACATCATGACATTTATGGCATAGGGACATACATGTATATATTACTGTTACATTTGTGACATATATGATATGCAAATATACAGTACTGTTACCCATAGATCCTAACATATATATATATATATACATATGATGGGGAGGAGATGTACATTAGGAGGGGGTAGGTAGTGGTAAAAAATAACATAGGGTGGGGTGAAGCTCTCACTCTCATCAACACAAACGTGTCCTTGCCCTTGTTTACATCCGTGAAGAGATTTTTTGGATGCAAGAAGCCAATCCAAACCTGGCTATGTAGGACGTTTTATCTTTTCCACACGTGAATGTTTTAGCGACTTCAGAGTCAGGGAACATCGCTTGAAACACCTCTCCTAGTCCCTCATTTCCATTGTAGGACTGATGCTTTGCGACCGTATTTAGAACCCACAGTACCTCAGCTTCAAGGGTTGGCGTGGAGCCGAACGTTACCCGGACAGGTGCAGATGTAATTGGTGGTAGACCTACCTGTCCCTCAGCAGTTGATGTGGACGGCGTCGAAAAGAAATTTGATATTGAAGTTGTCTGCAGGCGGGTTTTTGTAGAGGTAACATGCTTAGCGCTGTGCATGTGTGACTCGACTGCTTTTATTCCCATCGTTCCCAGTTTAAAATCCTTTTTGCAGAGTTTGCAGCGGGCCTCGTACATGTCTTTCACTGGGACCAACCACGGTGCAAAGTAAACAGAGGGTTTTCGAGCCAGTTCTCATTAAATTTGCACTTTCCCATGTTAAATTAACGAGTGCAAATAAATACAAATCAATTAAACTAAACTAAACGTCAGCGTTATCGCTACGGCTTGAATAACGTGTTACCTATGCTCCGGTGTTCTGAAATAGCTCCCGACGGCGACACACATTAAGGACCACATTAAGGTTCCGCCCCACTGCGTACCGTTTGCGTGAAAGAAAAAAAAAAGCCTGATTTATCTCCCGTTAATAGTTTCCCCCCAGATTTCACAATGAAACATAAGATGACATGGCATGTTTTTAAGACCTCCGGAAGTCGGATTTAAGACATTTTAAGACAAATTAAGGCCTTAATAGTTGATAGTTGAATTTAAGACTTTTTAAGACTTTTTAAGGTCCCGCGGACACCCTGTATAGAAGCAGGAGGCTCAGTGTTAAGAGGAGGAGTTATAGAAGCAGGAGGCTCAGTGTTAAGAGGAGGAGTTATAGAAGCAGGAGGCTCAGTGTTAAGAGGAGGAGTTATAGAAGCAGGAGGCTCAGTGTTAAGAGCAGGAGTTATAGAAGCAGGAGGCTCTGTGTTAAGAGGAGTTATAGAAGCAGGAGGCTCAGTGTTAAGATCAGGAGTTATAGAAGCAGGAGGCTCTGTGTTAAGAGCAGGGGTTATAGAAGCAGGAGGCTCAGTGTTAAGAGCAGGAGTTATAGAAGCAGGAGGCTCAGTGTTAAGAGCAGGAGTTATAGAAGCAGGAGGCTCTGTGTTAAGAGGAGTTATAGAAGCAGGAGGCTCAGTGTTAAGAGGAGTTATAGAAGCAGGAGGCTCAGTGTTAAGAGGAGGAGTTATAGAAGCAGGAGGCTCAGTGTTAAGAGGAGTTATAGAAGCAGGAGGCTCAGTGTTAAGAGGAGTTATAGAAGCAGGAGGCTCAGTGTTAAGAGGAGGAGTTATAGAAGCAGGAGGCTCAGTGTTAAGAGCAGGAGTTATAGAAGCAGGAGGCTCAGTGTTGAGAGCAGGAGTTATAGAAGCAGGAGGCTCAGTGTTAAGAGCAGGAGTTATAGAAGCAGGAGGCTCAGTGTTAAGAGCAGGAGTTATAGAAGCAGGAGGCTCAGTGTTAAGAGCAGGAGTTATAGAAGCAGGAGGCTCAGTGTTAAGAGCAGGAGTTATAGAAGCAGGAGGCTCAGTGTTAAGAGCAGGAGTTATAGAAGAAGGAGGCTCAGTGTTAAGAGGAGTTATAGAAGCAGGAGGCTCAGTGTTAAGAGGAGTTATAGAAGCAGGAGGCTCAGTGTTAAGAGGAGTTATAGAAGCAGGAGGCTCAGTGTTAAGAGTTATAGAAGCAGGAGGCTCAGTGTTAAGAGCAGGAGTTATAGAAGCAGGAGGCTCAGTGTTAAGAGTTATAGAAGCAGGAGGCTCAGTGTTAAGAGCAGGAGTTATAGAAGCAGGAGGCTCAGTGTTAAGAGGAGGAGTTATAGAAGCAGGAGGCTGTGTTAAGAGGAGGAGTTATAGAAGCAGGAGGCTCAGTGTTAAGAGCAGGAGTTATAGAAGCAGGAGGCTCAGTGTTAAGAGCAGGAGTTATAGAAGCAGGAGGCTCTGTGTTAAGAGGAGTTATAGAAGCAGGAGGCTCAGTGTTAAGAGGAGGAGTTATAGAAGCAGGAGGCTCAGTGTTAAGAGGAGGAGTTATAGAAGCAGGAGGCTCAGTGTTAAGAGGAAGAGTTATAGAAGCAGGAGGCTCAGTGTTAAGAGCAGGAGTTATAGAAGCAGGAGGCTCAGTGTTAAGAGGAGGAGTTATAGAAGCAGGAGGCTCGGGAGCTCCAGTAGCTCACCACGTACCTCAAGCGCTATTTCGGCGCCGGGGACAACCGTGCTCGTCACGGATCTGGGGTTTAGCGAGTTCGAATCCCGGACTGCAGCCGTGCCTTTCCCAGAGTGTCTTCCCCCCCATCTGTACCCCTTCAGCCTGTTTCTGTCGGTCATTCTTGACCAGAATAAATGCGATAAACGCTAAAAAGAGCCAGGGGAATGGCCAAAGTTTAAAAAAAAAAGAAGCAGGAGGCTCAGTGTTAAGAGGAGTTATAGAAGCAGGAGGCTCTGTGTTAAGAGGAGTTATAGAAGCAGGAGGCTCAGTGTTAAGAGGAGTTATAGAAGCAGGAGGCTCAGTGTTAAGAGGAGTTATAGAAGCAGGAGGCTCTGTGTTAAGAGCAGGAGTTATAGAAGCAGGAGGCTCAGTGTTAAGAGGAGGAGTTATAGAAGCAGGAGGCTCAGTGTTAAGAGCAGGAGTTATAGAAGCAGGAGGCTCAGTGTTAAGAGCAGGAGTTATAGAAGCAGGAGGCTCAGTGTTAAGAGGAGGAGTTATAGAAGCAGGAGGCTCAGTGTTAAGAGCAGGAGTTATAGAAGCAGGAGGCTCAGTGTTAAGAGGAGTTATAGAAGCAGGAGGCTCAGTGTTAAGAGCAGGAGTTATAGAAGCATGAGGCTCAGTGTTAAGAGGAGGAGTTATAGAAGCAGGAGGCTCAGTGTTAAGAGGAGTTATAGAAGCAGGAGGCTCAGTGTTAAGAGGAGTTATAGAAGCAGGAGGCTCAGTGTTAAGAGGAGTTATAGAAGCAGGAGGCTCAGTGTTTAGAGGAGTTATAGAAGCAGGAGGCTCAGTGTTAAGAGGAGTTATAGAAGCAGGAGGCTCAGTGTTAAGAGCAAGAGTTATAGAAGCAGGAGGCTCAGTGTTAAGAGGAGGAGTTATAGAAGCAGGAGGCTCAGTGTTAAGAGCAGGAGTTATAGAAGCAGGAGGCTCAGTGTTAAGAGCAGGAGTTATAGAAGCAGGAGGCTCAGTGTTAAGAGGAGTTATAGAAGCAGGAGGCTCAGTGTTAAGAGGAGTTATAGAAGCAGGAGGCTCAGTGTTAAGAGGAGGAGTTATAGAAGCAGGAGGCTCTGTGTTAAGAGGAGTTATAGAAGCAGGAGGCTCCGTGTTTAGAGGAGTTATAGAAGCAGGAGGCTCAGTGTTAAGAGGAGTTATAGAAGCAGGAGGCTCTGTGTTAAGAGCAGGAGTTATAGAAGCAGGAGGCTCAGTGTTAAGAGGAGTTATAGAAGCAGGAGGCTCAGTGTTAAGAGGAGGAGTTATAGAAGCAGGAGGCTCAGTGTTAAGAGGAGGAGTTATAGAAGCAGGAGGCTCAGTGTTAAGAGGAGGAGTTATAGAAGCAGGAGGCTCAGTGTTAAGAGTAGGAGTTATAGAAGCAGGAGGCTCAGTGTTAAGAGGAGGAGTTATAGAAGCAGGAGGCTCAGTGTTAAGAGCAGGAGTTATAGAAGCAGGAGGCTCAGTGTTGAGAGCAGGAGTTATAGAAGCAGGAGGCTCAGTGTTAAGAGCAGGAGTTATAGAAGCAGGAGGCTCAGTGTTAAGAGGAGTTATAGAAGCAGGAGGCTCAGTGTTAAGAGGAGGAGTTATAGAAGCAGGAGGCTCAGTGTTAAGAGGAGGAGTTATAGAAGCAGGAGGCTCAGTGTCAAGGAGTTAAAGAAGAAGGAGGCTCAGTGTTAAGAGGAGTTATAGAAGCAGGAGGCTCAGTGTCAAGAGGAGTTATAGAAGCAGGAGGCTCAGTGTTAAGAGGAGTTATAGAAGCAGGAGGCTCAGTGTTAAGAGGAGGAGTTATAGAAGCAGGAGGCTCAGTGTTAAGAGGAGGAGTTATAGAAGCAGGAAGCTCAGTGTTAAGAGCAGGAGTTATAGAAGCAGGAGGCTCAGTGTTAAGAGCAGGAGTTATAGAAGCAGGAGGCTCAGTGTTGGACAAGAGGCAGGGGAACTATGTGAGAATGCTATTCATAGACTACAGCTCGGCATTCAATACCATAGTCCCCTCCATACTCATAGCCAAGCTCAGGGACCTGGGCTTGGGCTATGACCTCTGCCAGTGGGTCTTGGACTTCCTGACTGGCAGACCCCAGGTGGTGAGAGCAGGCAACTGCACCTCCTCATCCATCACCCTCAACATAGGGGCCCCCCAGGGCTGTGTTCTGAGTCCCCTCCTCTACTCCCTGTACACACACGACTGTGTGGCTCAGCGGAGTAGCAATACAATCGTCAAATTTGCTGACGACACAGTGGTGGTGGGCCTGATCTCTGCCAACGACGAGAGGGCCTACCTGGAAGAGGTCAAGGTCCTGGCGGGATGGTGCCAGGAAAACAGCCTCTCCCTGAACGTCAGCAAAACAAAGGAGATGATTGTGGACTTCAGGAGGTCGGGGGTCAAGGACTACAGCCCCCTCAGCATCGACGGGGCACCGGTTGAGAGAGTCAACAGCTTTAAGTACCTCGGAGCCTACATATCCGAGGACTTGACATGGACCACACACATTAACAGTGTTGTGAAGAAGGCACGACAACGCCTCTACTTCCTCAGGCGCCTAAGGAAGTTCCAAGTCAGCCAGAAGATCCTTAAGAACTTCTACTCATGTACAATAGAGAGCATCTTGACCGGCAACATCACCTCCTGGTTTGGGAATAGCACTGCACAAGACCAAAGCAGACTACAAAGAGTGACACGTTCAGCCGAACGCACAATTGGAGGGGGGCTCCCCACCCTCCAGAACATTTACTACAAGCGTTGCAAGGGCAAGGCTAAGAGAATCATTAAAGACTCCAGTCACCCGAACAACTGCCTCTTTGAACTGCTGCGGTCAGGCAAGCGATACAGGAGTCTCAAGGCGAGCACAGAAAGACTCAGAAGAAGCTTATATCCCCAGGCCATCAGGCTGCTAAACGAACAATGAATGAACACTACACAACAACAACCACCAAACGCACATAGCACACACATCCACACGCACACACTCACTTTAAACAAACACACTGTAGCACCCACTCCACACACTTATAGCACACACCCACTTTAAACAAACACACTGTAGCACCCACTCCCCACACTTTATATTTATGGATGAAGGATTGCACTACAACTCGTACACCTTACTGTAAATTGTACCTAAAATTGTACCTCATCCCATTTCTGCTTTGCACTAGATAGTACTGTACATTAGTACACTGCATAGTATTGTGTATTGTATATTATATGGTAACTCAGAACATTGTACATATGTCTATACCAAACACTGTAACCTCATTTTCTTCTTCTAAATTCATGCTATATTATGTTATTATGTTATTTGATACTATCTTGTCTAGCACAGTCTCTGGAGCGTAACAGTAAGAAGCATTTTGTATGAAAGTATTCTGTACTTCTGTATGACAACTATTAAAGAACTTGAACTTGTTAAGAGCAGGAGTTATAGAAGCAGGAGGCTCAGTGTTAAGAGGAGGAGTTATAGAAGCAGGAGGCTCTGTGTTAAAGCCCAACCTCCAGGTTAAACCCTACTGATCAATTATGGGTAGTTTACATCATTGGTATATAATTTCATTATTTATTTTTTTCCATTTGACACCGGAAATGCCACTCTGAAAGAGTTAAAAAGGTCCACGCACGAATAACATGCACGCGCGAATCAAAAAAGCTTATCAAACGCCGACGTCACTACAGGTGCATATTAATGAGCCGAATCTAAAAGCGTATAAGAGGCTAGCACGGCCGTGACGTCACTTCAGGAAATGCCTTGCCCGTCCGGGTCATGGTACTAGATCAATGGTGGCCCACTCGGTGCATCACACTTAGTAGCCTATAGCTCCGCCGTCCCTGCTACAGTCGGGACCACTACACTGACGTTAGCCTATGGTTCTCTCCTTAATTTACCTACCTCAGTCGTAAAAAAATAATAATCCAAACTTCAAATAACTACAATTTCGACAGTTTTCGGCTCGTCATTGCTCCGACTGCTTTGTTGTTGAATCAAGTAAAATCCTAGGTAAGCATATATTGTGCGTGTGAACGTTGACATGAAAAGAAAAAAGTAAAAAAAAAATTCACTTGATTCGATACTCGGTAGTACCGACGTGTTTCGGTTCGGTACCTCAAAAGTACCGAATTCGGTACCCATCCCTACCTCCCACGCGTTACGCTTCACCAATGAGAGTCCTCGCTGCCAGGTGAAAAAAGAGTCACTGGCTGTCGCCGCGCGTGTCGGAGGAAGCGTGCGGATGACTTCAGGGTTCCCTTGTACCGACCAGTAGGAGAACATGCGCACAACAACCAGGCAGGGGAGGGGGGGAATTGGCACAACGACAAAATTGGGACGGGGAGAAAAACAGAGAAAAATCGGAGAAAGAGAGGAAAAAAAAGGAAAAAAAAAGAGTACCGGGCGTGCATGTGTAGCTACCTGGTCCTTGCTCTTTGCTATTCGTAGAGGGTTAGGGCTGCTGGATATGGCCTTGATCTCCTCCTGCAGTTTGGTGATGCTCTTGGTCAGAGCGCCCAGTTCCTCCATGATCTTGGCCTTGTCTTCTGCCTTCATTGATTTGTTTTTCTCCAGCTTAGAGATCAGCAGCTGTGGAGGAAGGGGGACACAACAATAAAAGTTATCAAATAGGTTTAAGCCAGAAGTAGTGCCTTTCCAACAGGCCACCATTAATACCTGCTATCCTTATTGATAAACCTTCACCCACAGGTTGGAAGGGAAGACCACTCACGTTACCATACAATATACATTATTGTCCCTGTAGGGGAGGGCAGGATGGCCTAGAGATAAGAGGCCGGCCAGTAACAGAAACAGGGCTCTACACTAACCTTTTTCACTAGGGGCACAGGTGCTCCTAAATGAAAAAATTTAGGAGCACACAAAGAAATTTAGGAGCACCCAAAAATATTTAGGAGCACTATGAAAATATGTCAAGTAACAGTTTTTTTTTCAAAAATAAATGTATATTTGTACTGTAAGTGCATGTGCAAACGGGACACATCTGTGCAATAGCACATACCACCAAAGTCACTGGCCCACTGTGTGCGTGTGTGTGTATCATCTGCGTGTGCAAACGGGAATGGGACAGACATTTGAACTATTAATTAAGTGATTAATGCCTACTATGGCAAAGTTGTAGCCAACAACTAGGCCTAATAAGGCAGTGATATTGAACAAAAAGGAGACACTGGCTTTACAACCAGGGCCATCAGTAGAGGGGGGAGCTAGTGTTGCTCTTCTAGAAAAATAATCCTTTCAGGGTTGCCTATTGAAATACTGTACACCTCCAGTACAGTAGTTTGCGTGTCAGGTAGACCATTGATTGACAGTCGATTCTGCCAATTACGACGTCACACCGTTGAACTCTGGCCGGCCGGCGCTGCAGCTGGACCCTATTGCCACACCGCTTGCACTCTGGCCGTCCGGCGCTACAGCTGGACCCATTGCCCACATCTGCGGTTGATAACGCTAGCCAAGTTAGCTGTACACGCATACACAGTGGGCCAGTTGTAGGGGTGTAACAATGCATCGCAATGCATCGATCCTACTTTGCAATATTTACAAAACATGACATTGTTTTCTAACTCTAGCCATGGGGAAATGTTTAGCCAATTCACGTTAAATTTGTATGTCTTCCCTCCGGCTCCAGTGGGTGTAGCTTCGCTAGCTACAGTGGCTACATTGAGTGCTACACAGTGGGTGTAGCCTCGCTAGCATGCTGGCTAGAGTCAGTATCTTGGTTAACGTTAACCATCACCTCTGTAACATGAGCTGCCTCGCCTGACTTCTCATTCTCCGGTATCTTTCGCGCAAAATAAAAATGAATGGGCTTCGACATGGCTGTATTATTGTTTGACTCAGACAGTGACGCAGCCGCTGATCATTACTTTCGGTTTCCAGTCGCGTGACCACAGGAAACTACTGTGATTGGAACGTTTATGCGGCTGTGAACTGTGGGACTTGTAGTTTTTTAACGATTCTCGCAGCGGAGAAAAAAAAGGACGAATGAGAGGCTGTACTCTGCACTCGCTGGCCCCACTCGCACGCCGTGCGAGTACTTGATTTTGCATGTTCGCACGCACATATTTTTAGGGGCATATGCGAGCAATATGGTCGCACTGTAGAGCCCTGAACAGAAAGGTTGCTGGTTTGATCCCAGGAGTGTATTCCAGCTGTGAGCTGGTGACTGAAGGGTGGCTGGTATTACATCTATGGTGCAATTCAATATCCATTCAATGAGGCTCGATGATGGCGCTGGTTCTCAGGGGAGCAGCACCCGCTATTGTTGATTCAAATTAAACCATTCAATATAAAAAAAAATGTGGAAGCAAATCAAGTCACTTTGCTTTGATTTGGCATGTTAAGACATGTTTCTTGATATCAGATTTAGTATCGTGGAAATTCTCCGATACGATATTCTATTTTAGTTTATCGGAACATCCCTAGCCTAAATAGATTCTCACAATGTTCTGAAGGAATTCAAACTTGTTCACTTTGCTAATGTTTCAATAGGGAGACGCTGAAACCCTTGTCGAGATGGCATTGTGAAGAAGCACACAGTATTGTAGATGTTTCAATTTGAAACAAGCCACAGATATCTAAACTCCTTGGCCGCTGATGTCAAACACATTGTTTTATGTCTAAACACCACAATTAGGGGTGCACGATAGATTTTTTGACCTCGATATCGATAACTTTCTGCTCCTCAAGGTCGATACCGATAACATATATATATTTATTGTATTATAATTAGGGCTGTCAGTATATCGCGTTAATTAGATTAATTAATTACACATCAAATTATCTCGTTATGAAAATTAACTCAAAATTAATTAAAAAATAATAATGTTATTTTATTTTAATTTTTTTATATATTTTTTTTTTATCTCATTCATTCCATAAGAACGTAGAATACACATTTACAGACTTTTTTTTATATGGTCCATTTGCATGTTCTTGGTATCTGATTCTAGGGACATCTATGGATCTGATTGATTGAAAAATGTATTAACAGATTGCAGAATGGGTACAGTACAGTACAGCTCAATACATACAATTGTTAAGGGGATGCAGACCAGAGAAAGACTTTGTCTTGTTTACATCAGGGTCCCCCATTTTCAATTCATCATAACATATATGACATACACGACATACAGATAGACAGTACTGCTACATCTATACATTTATGACATACCAGATTTGCAAATACAGTACTGTTTGTGATACAAAAAGAGTCTAGAAAAGAGAGTATATACATTTGACGTAGAAACTGTACATTGGAGGAGGTTGGGTAGGTGGGTTGGGCGGGTGGGTGGGACGGGACGGACTGTACATTGGAGGTGGTTGGGTGGGTGGTGGGGGGTTGGGTGGGGGACACTGTACAACTGTACAAGCAAAACTGTACATTGGAATATTGACGAAACCATACTTTACTCATTTACTGTACATTGGAGGGGGTTGGGTTAGGACATTTACAGGGGCCAGTTTCGAATTGCAGTCTCCCGTAGGTGTTCTTTGAGAGTGGTTTTGAAAGTGGGTAGTTCATTCCTTTACAGCTTTGGGTAGGGCGTTCCACATTGATGTGGCATCTCAGGGAATGTATTCCCAGTGTCAGAAATACTGTGTCTGTTACTAGCGTTGAGTAAATTGTAATGAACCAAATGAGAATATCAATTAAATTTTTTTTTGTATCTTCGACTGAATAACACTATGCTCAACTTGACCAGACCTGAAAAATCTAAGCAAATTAATAAAGGGAAGATGATTAAACAGAAGGTTTTGTAGATACAGTACTGAATTCTGCCATCCGGACACATGCAATTTGAAATATGATTATAGAATATCAGGCATAAAATGGTTATGCGATTAAAATGCGATTAATTAGATTAATTAATTACAAATCCTGTAATTAATTAGATAATTTTTTTTAATCGCCTGACAGCACTAATTATAATCTTTTAAAATGTATGTATATTCCTGTAGTTTTGACCTAACCAGATTTATCATGACATGAGCGTTACTACTATGAACAAAACAAAGCCAAGAGAACAGTCGACTCTTCAAATAAAGTGACTATATTTATTTTCCCCAATAAATATAATTTGAGTCAATCACAAAATTCACAATCCGTCAATGTCATTAACAATGTGTTTCCCTGAACAATGAGTGAACTAAAAACCAACAGGTATTGTGCTTTGTCAGCAGAAAACATTTGACGCTATAGGAGAGGAAACTGTTGTGGTCTTGGTCCATGAAACAACCATTACTTGGCATTTATAGGACAGCACGCCTCAAAAAGAATTAAATAAACCAAACAAATCATCTCTGTCAAACGTCTTTAATTTTGCAAACGCCTCGTCAATAGGTACAAGCCGCGCCGGTTCCTTTGCAGCTGGCTATGGATTCGCAGCAGCTTTGCCTTAGCTGCTTGCGCGTCGTCGGACTTTAATACACCATTGTAGCGGTGGTGATGTTTCAGGTGACTTATTATGTTGGATGTGTTATAGCTTGTTGCCCTTTTCCCTCCTCGTGGAACTTCTGCATTTGTTACAAATAGCAAGCAAACTGTTTTCCTCTGAAACTTTGAAAAAGTCCCACACTACCGATGACGCCATGTTTGTTTGCTATACGCGCTGCTTCTGAAAGTTATGTGGCTACGTCACAGCCAGGCATGAGAAAGGGAGCGCTGGATTTGTGAAAAACTCCCTCTTTCTAAACCACACGCCATCAGTCGTACCACAGTACTGGCAAAACGGGAGGAGCCTACAGTAAAAACAAACACCCTTCATCCCAATCCACCCACACCGGATTTCTTTGAACCAAAAAACGTATTATATATTATCGGAGCTATCAATAATGTTATCGGGTTTATCGACCCGATAATTATCGTGCATCCTTAACCACAATCCTGGTTCTGTGAAAGGTGTTGCGTATGATTCCTTCCAGTTCTGTACATTTCATTCCAATTTCACTAGATAAATGACCCTGGATCATGACCCTCCGATGTCATCATGATATGGAATGTTGAACTACTCCACAGCTCAGGAGTGAACACTAATAATTGAACCAACCTTTATGGTTTGCAACTTGTATCACTGGTGACAGTTCTGGTACCCATCCATCATTGTACTGTATGATAAGGTTGGGTGGTCCTCTCTGGCAGAGACATGACATGCATTGGCATCCGTTTCTGTATAAGGCCATTATTGATTATCTCCCACCCAACATCACCTCATTGCTGGATTGGAGCTCTGAACCTCATCAAACTCACTCTAAGAAAACCTGCTTTTAGCTTCTGTGCTCCAGAAATATGGAATGTTTTGCAATGCACTTTAAAACTCAATTCATTAGTATATATCGGTCTGTTTAAATCTTTAATAGCAAGCCACTTCACCCGTCTGCAGTTGTTTTTAATTATTTTAAATGTTTAATTGACTGACTTTCTGTTTCTATATAGTTCTTTGTATTTGTGTTGTATTTCTCAATGTCATTGTAAATGAGAGCTCTCAATGACCCTTCTAGATTAAAAGAAGATTGATCGAATCAATACCATGATGAGCTTTTCCATCAGTTCTGATCCAGAAAACCTACCGCCCCCCCCCCCCCCAAATTATATCTTTTTTTATTTTCCCTATAAATTCTGTAAAGATTAGTTTCAGATTTTACATCTTGATGACATCACATGACAGTGTGCATTACGTGGTTTCTGGATACGAGAGAGAATCGAGATTCATGTTCATTAGTATTGATTGGACCGCCCTAGACATCAGTAATGAGATATGAAGTCGTAAATTAAGTTATATTCTCATTTAAGGACTATCTCCAAATGATGGTTAAAAAATTATCTGAGATGCATCTGGCATCTCAATTACATGGGCCATACAACAAGGAGGCAATTCCATAATTAATGTGCCATGTTAGATAGCAGTGTGTCAGAGGGAACTAGACACATGGGACGACAACCAGCAAATCACCCCAGAATCACCACTCCACAAGTACATTATTTTACCATATTTGTTTTGTTTTTTTGTACTGATCTAGTCAGCAGATACCCTTTGTTTTCTAAAGACACTGGATGGACAGTAGCCTATTGATTGTACAATAACCGATTATTCATCAACAGTAATGATTGTATATTAACTTGATCGACCGAGTGATCGTCAAGTGATTTTGTCGGAAGACATTTCAACAATGTGTTTGGAGGTATACTTGGTTATGTAGGATTACCGGTAATGATGAAGTGATTGATATATAAAGAATTGTTAAGGGTTTATTGTAATAACGGATAGGACCTGCTAAGCATCTTGCTTCTTCCTATTCCTTTTCAGACGACTGTTTAAATTTTTATATATTTTTTTAAATGTATCTTACTTTCATTCACTTTCTTTTTTTTACAGCAAAACATATTTTCACAATCCAGCAAAAAAAAATTAAGATGCTATAAACATTTTATGTAGAGCAATCATTAAAAAAAAAAAAAAAAAACATCCACAAAGCTTTTAGAAAGGGTGAAGAATAAAATGATTACTTTCCCAAAAAAGTATTGATACATTTATTTATCATAAAAAAAAATGTGCGAGTCCAAAATGAATGTTGTTGTGGTTTACATGTATCCCCCTCCCTACTTCCCATTTCCCCAGGTATCATTTATCCAATGTGCACCCGATTGGATAAATGATACGCTGGTGCTCTAGTACGACATCTAGTGGCTGGATGTCATCTATAGCACCTTTACGCGTGAAAAGTATCATTAATAATGAATAGAATCAATAACAGATGTGTCACAGAGCGTGTCTGACCTTCTGCGCCTCAATGTGCTTCTCCAGGATCTCCTGCTTCTTCTTCCTCACATCCTGCTGCAGCCGCAGAGCTTCCTGGAAGAGGAGACATAAGAGTTTGGTACGTCTTCATGACTTCCATCACTCGCTCCTCTCTTCCACTAGAAACCTTCATTACTCTCCTGAGTACCACCAGTGAGGCTTGGGCCTAGGCCTGTCACGATAACAAATTTTTCTGGGCGATTAATTGTCCCAGAAATTATTGCGATAAGCGATATTATTGCGGTTTTGAGAGATTTTTTTTTTGAGAAATGTATTTCCCAAAAGTTTTCAATTAACCTTTTTATTTTTTTTACTAATATAATAATAGCATAATAATGCAAGGAAACCGTTTCAAAGTGCAATAAACCTTTATTTAACATTGGAAGACATTTTAAATATCCTAAATAAGAAAAATGCTCAGTTTGATTGTTTATTATAAAACAAACTGAAACTGGAAACAAGCCCTCTGTCTGGCTTTTTGTGTCATCCTTTTAACATGTACATGTATTATTAATGTACCTTGCGGTACCATGTACAAAATGTTAATAAAGTATGAGGAAAAAACTGTGGAAACGTAATAAATAAAAAGGCAGTGTTCCAAATAAACACCAAAATATATACTATCTCTATTGGAATGGAGACTTCAGCACAGGATAAACTAGGGATGGGCAAAAATAATCCAGATCGATAGATCACATGATGTACTGGAGTACTCGTGGAGGAAAACGCTGTACAAAATAAACGTCTTTTCCGGTGTTTTAGACTTTTATTTTGAAACCCACCGACCGGTCCGGAGCGGAAGTATTGTTGTTATTATCCTAGCACAACGTATTGAGCGGACAACTTGTCTCGTCCGGTTCTGTGTTTTTGAGCTAATGATAAAACAAATGTTGAAATTGTTGGTGAACAACTAACTTTAGGTTAGTTTTAACGTTAGCTACTAACGTTAGATGCAGCTACTACAGGCATTCAACGATGAGGAGGAAGTGTCAAAGCCGTATAGAATCGCCCTGTGGTGCGTACTTAGGCACGACTCGAAACCACCTGTTATAATAAATTAATTCATGTTTAACTTGTCCCTGTGTCCAGTCCTTTGACTAGCCCCACCCGTTCATTGTAAACAATGATGCATGTAATTGTATTAACGTTATTGTGTGTTGTAGGCAGCTATGCTATACATTGTATTTCGTTTGTTAGCTATTTAGCTAATATTGAATAGCATCAACGCTAGATCTTTAATCTTTATCAGGGTTCCCACGCTTGCCTTGACATTTTTTTCCATGCAACCTCCTGATTTTCCAGGTACCATATTAAGTGATGATCTATAGGCCCCTGAAGCTTTCCGCCCCCATCCGTGCCCCCCTCCCCTCACACACACAACCCCCTAGGACACCCGACTACTTACTTGATTTAAAAGATGTGCCAGTCAAGTCTACATTGTAAATGCTTAGAGATTATGTCTTATTGATAATATCAATGCATGAAATAATGCAACAAGCTGTAGATGAAAAACTATTTATTGAACTGGAACTTTGAAACACATGAGCACTGGGATTGATATAAGTTCTCTCTTCCACTCCTCTCCTATCTCATCCTGTCCTCTTCTCTCCACACCTCCCCTCTTGTGTCTGCTCCTGTCTTTTCTTCCTACTCTTCTCAGCTCCTCTCCACTCCCTTTTCCTCTGTCATCCTCTACTCTCTTCTCCTCCTCTTTCATCTTCGCCCCCCTTCTCTTCCTCCTCCCTCTTTCCTTTATTTATTAGTCTTATTAGAGTATGAGTCTTACGTAGAAGGGTAGTATGCCTACTCTTCTTTTGTAAATCAAACTAATGAACCTAAAGGGGAAAACATAAGGCTGGTTCCCCTGTGGTTCCTCAGTACAGCAACCCCACTAGTAAGTTTAGCTTAACAGTATAGATGTATAGAATCAGTCTAGGCATGATCAATGATTTTTCAAAAATGTCTCACCCCAAATGTTCCTATTTAGTAGTATAATTCTTTTTAAGAAGAAAAACGAAAAATCACAAAATAGCTAAAAGTAGATATAAGAATGAATGTTACAAAATGTATCAAGACTAGACTATTCATGTCAACTAGTATAGAAGTAATGTCACAGCCTAATGTGAAAATGTATTGGTAGTTAGCTAGCAATGCAAGCTAGCCAACACTAGCTAGTAGCTAGTTAGTTAGCAAACTGAATGTTGGCTAGCAAGATTGCGCTCCATGTCATACCCGTGTAAACTGTTCCGTTTTTCCGGGATTCTCCCATATTTCAACCTTCTCTCCCGCCGTCCTCCCATTAAAATATTTTCCCGTATTTTCCCCCATTTCTTTTTATTTATACAAAATGGCTGCAATTCCCCTCTGTGACGATAGGTGGCAGCAGTGTAGATTAGACCTTTAGCAGAGGATGTCAGACCGGAAGACGGTTGCCAAGAAAATGTCGGGCAAAGTGGGGTTGTTCCCGGAGAGCTCACTCTCGGCCGTGGTTTCTCAGTGTATAATGAATGGTGCTCTTCCTCAACATGCGAGTAGGGTGAGACAACACCATTCTGTAGTCCAAATAATACCCTACTTTATACTATATTATTGTCATTCGTTTAATGTAAAGTCAGTCTTACATTGGCACTGCTTTAACGTTGCATTTACCCATAATCCATTGCTGTATTAGACCCATGTGCCAGTATAACTTTTGTAAAGTAATGAAGCGCAAATGTAAAGTTAATCAATAAACAATGAAACAATATCTTTATCTATATCACGTCAAAACTATTTTAATAAAACAAGATTTCCGTTTTTCATTTCTACTCATTCATCCAAAACAAGACAGACTGTAGATGTCAAGGCTCCCGTGTTGGCTGGGAAATGCATGTATTTGAGCCTTCTATTGAGATTGCGAGTAACGTTATTATTCCTGAAGTCCACCAATCCGAAACTATACTTTTAAAGTCAATATCACCAAGTTGCCTGCATCAAATTCCAACATACCATATAGCAGGGCTATTCAACTGGCGGCCCATGATTCTGACCGGCCCGCCAAAGATTACATGACAATAAAAAATAAAAATAAAAATAAAAAATCCCATGTCAACGTTAACACGCACAATTGAGCCAAAAGTCACTCAATTAATGACAGATTTCATTGATAAATTGAGGGAAACTTTGCAAGTCGATTTGATGAATTTGACATGTCCAGAGAATTGATGCATTTTGTGAGCAACCCATTTGCCAATGTAGCTGCTATTTCCACAAAAGGACAAGAGTTCCTTGCATCACTTCACATTGATGAAGGTCTCCTGCAACTTGAAATAATTGACATGCAAGCATCATCTGCTCTGAAGCAGGCACTTGAGAATGAATCCACAACATTTTGGATAAAGTGTATTCATGTCAAGACATTCCCCAAAATAAAAACGCTGGCAATATCTGTGCTAACAATGTTTGGCTCAACATACACCTGTGAATCCAGTTTCTCTCACATGAATGTCATTAAAACAAGCAACCATGCCTCCTTGACAAATGAGCATTTGCATCACTGTTTGCGGGTAGCCCTCACTTCCTATGAACCCTCTTTCTCTGCCATTGCCCAGTCAAATAAGTGCAATCGCTCTCATTAGATGTGTGTATGTAGGCTAGGCCTGTCTGCCCCCCACCCCCCTGATGTTTGAGAGTTAAGAGTCGACAATAAGTGCTAATAAGATGCTGTGATTTGCTGTTGTTGCACAGACATGAAGCACTTTTTCATAAGCTCAGCTGCACTATAAACGTGTTTTTTTGTTCAAGTGTTGATGTTAGAATGTTCAGATGCACATCATGCACTTGTTTGTTTTTTATTTTATTTTTATATTGAAATGTTGAAGAGGAGATGTTGCAGTTGTTGCACAGTCATAAATGAAGCACTTTTTGCAGGAGATGTTGCAGATGTGGCACATAAATGAAGCACTTTTTTTGAAAAGTATACTACTTTTGCAATGTAGTTAAAGGGGAACTATCTTATAAATGGCCTTTTTCAGTGTTTAGCATTGTTTCCTAGCTATGTGGACTTATATTAATATGATCCATGTCTCTAATTCTCATATTGGCGCATTCTTCCAATTCTCCTCTCACAATATTCACCCTCACTGAACTGAGTCATCTGAAAATGTGCTGATTTGTGATGTCAGAGAGACACCGCTGCATGATAATCAGCTGAGTTTCCACACAGTTCCCACTGTGGTTGGAGCCCAGGCTCAAAACGGCTTAAGATCTTGAGGTAGAAAAATGCTGTTTTTGAGTACTTGATTAGAAATACAAAACAATGAATTAAAAAAAAAAATTACAGAGGTGTTCCATAAACCCATAGGAATTGTGTAAAAGTGCCCAAATAGTGAAAGAAATAGTAAAATAGTTCCCCTTTAAATAAAAGTTGTGAAAATGTGGTTGCGTGTTGTGTCAAGTGTACATATATTCATAGCACGGGGAGGCGCCGTGACAGTCCGGCCCCTGGCCCCTTGGGTTTCTGACAATGTGGCCCCCTGAACAATTTAGTTGAATAGCCCTGCCATATAGGATGCCAAGAGGGTTTTTATAATATAAACTCATCTTAATTTTGTGCTCAATAGTTTCATTTTATTACTATTTTACACATCATACAATACAATTGTCCAGGACAACTGTTTCTATTTCCATGCAAGTGTTCACTTTTGCTCAGTTTCCATGACTTTTCCATACCTGGAAAATGAAAAAATTAATTCCATGTTTTCCATGTTTTCCAGGTACCGTGGGAACCCTGTTTATTTAGCAGTCCAGTTTCTCCGGGCAGTAGCGAGTAACTACACTACAAAGAACGCTACTTGGTTAAAAGGAGCAACACTATTGAGAAATGTAGTTAAGCTATGTGCTCACAGGAGCTCCCGTGCTGTGCTCTAGTAACGCCAGCGGCCTGCCTCCCCAGTCCCACATGGAGTGACTGACAAGGGGTACTGGTTCCGCCTCATTAAAACAAACGCGCAAATAGCAATTACCGTACTTTTCGCACTATAAGCCGCACCTGACTATAAGCCGCAGCAGCTAAATTGAATGATGTGTACATATATAAGCCGCACTGGACTATAAGCCGCATGTGTTTTAATGTTTAATTACCATATGTAATTAGCATTGGGACACAATACTGTCGGACAAATAACAAGAATTAACTCATTTACAAGTTGTATTAAGTTTAGCAAATAAGGGAACAGATAAATAACATTTCAATGCAGTCAAAAAAGCAATATTTTGATTTTTACATTTTCGGGTTTGGTCACGTCGAGTCACATAAGCCGCACCGTTATATAAGCCGCAGGGTCGAAAAATGGGGGGAAAAGCCGCGGCTTATAGTCCGAAAAGTACGGTAATCGCGCCCGTCAAAATCATTGCATTCATTTTAATTATCGCACCGATTAATCGATTTATTGCTAATCGCGGCAGGCCTACTTGGGCCAGTTTCCATTTAGTTTACTGCTATTTAACAGTGAAGGAACATACACACATCTGCACTTGTGCTGTATGATGACAATATGACAATACATTTTAATATAATATAATGAGAAGATGTCATGTGAGAGTAACCATTTTGATAAGTTTTGTTATTTAAAGTCTCAGAGTTACGTCATGTTACAGTATACTCAAAACACAATATAAGTAGGGTAGCTATGTGGCGCAGTGGGCAAGGCGCTCCCCACTAACGCAGGAGATGCTGGGTTCAAGCCCAGCTCTCGCCGTTGCTTCCGGCTTGGCTGGTCGTTCATACTAATACAATTGGCAGTATTAGGGGGTGGGAAAGCCGGTGGGTGGGGATCGGACGTTGTGGACAGCGACTCCTACAGGTCGGTTGGTGCGCCTGTACAGCAGACTCAGGAAGCAACGGGGGCAGCGTGAGCCTCCCACGCGCTGCTACTCCTCGCCGCTGAGAGATCGCGCTGTAAAAAGATGCGACGGCTGCCTCCTCGCGTACCGGAGGGGACATGTGATGCAAGGCTTCGTCCACATTGCAGCCGACCAGTGGGAGGCATGGTCTAACGACGTTCGAGACAGGGGAGGGTAGAATTGGACAATACGAAATTGGGATGGGAGAAAAAAATAGAAAATGGGGAGAAAAGGTAGATCAAAAAAAATTAAAACACAATATAAGTATGAACATAAATTAAAATATAAGCAGGGCCTACATACATTTTAAAAAGCCTAAAAGGTTTATAAAATTTTTATAAAAACTCAACCATTTGTATAAATTGTCCTAGGGTTGGACAAAGAAATTGACAAAATATCATATCACAATATTTCTTAGATTTTATAATGGTATTTTGCTGCATTTAATTTTCCAGAACAAATTCCAATGTATTTGACTTAAGGGGTCCCCACACGGCGAGCGATTTTAGCCAGGCGACCGATTTTTTTAGCGAGCCGACCGACAGAATTGTATCGCCTCCATTGTTATGAATGAGAGAACCCACACGGCAGGAGATTTTGAAGCGACGGTCACGCAGCTATTTCTGTCGCCTCGCTAAATATCGCCTCGATCCTATTTTTGGAGGCGACGGCACACGGACAATGAGGAAATAACATGACTTCTACACTAGAAGTAGTGCAGAAGTTCTACTGGTGTATCATTTGTACACCTTTAATGTATCAATACATTCATTGATCAATCTACGTATTATTACCATGCTACTTATGTTCATTATTATTAACGGGAACAATTTAAATAAATAACGTTAGTTTGAGAAGCTGTAGTGGCCGCTTGTCATTAACTAATAAATGAACAATGCGCCACGATGCACCTACTAGTGTTTTTATACTCGGGTAACAAAAGAAGTTGTGGATGTTGACAGAGTTTAATGTCCAGGCTGCAGCTGATGTAGTTTGTAAGGTTTATTGTCCAAAGAAAATTATGGTTGAGAACAAAACAGTTTGCGTCTTCCGTGAAAAAAACACTCTCTCAGCAGCTGCATAACAATACTTGTCCAATCGTGCATAGTAATGTCAGGAAGAATGAGGAGAGGTTGTATTCATATATGGTGGTTTAATTCCAGCTCAATGGGTTTTACAGGTTAATACTCTCTCGTACTGCACAACACAGCTACTGCTAACTAGGGGTGGGACGATACATCGATCCAGATCGATATATCGATCTATTATCAATAATCAAATAGGATCGATGCCACGTAAAAAGATCGATTCATATTGCGATACTCTTATTTTGAAAATCCGGCGACGGCGACGTCATCGCCCCGCGCCCAGTGTTGTGAAACACAAACTCCGTTTAACATCAACAGCTGCCAGTAGCGTCTAGAGCGTCACTACTAGAGCAAGACTAGTGTGCCTATTCTGTGACCCAAAACATGTCCCTGCTGTTTTATTCCGCAACGGGTCCAATGCATCTAACCTGCTTTGCAATCCTCGTCACTCCATTATGCCCACGTCGCGTTAAAGATCGAAGATAACGTTACTTTAGCGTGAGCTAACAAGCTAACCCAGAGCCATAGGCAGAGAGAAGTGGGGACTGGGAGGGTGCATTCTCGGGGATAGCCCCACTAACAGGATCTGGCCGGTACTGCACCTTGGGACTCCCAATATGCTTTTCCAGCCAAAATACAGCTCTGTGACAGTGAATAGGATATTAATATCGAGAAAAAAAAATTAACCAAAAACAGTGAACAGGAGGTCTATTTGTATTAAAAACAATAGATTGTTTTTCATTTAAATGTCTGGAAGAGCTCAAAAATAAAAATTTCATGATATTTCCATTGCCTTTTTTGTTTGTTGATTTAAATGTTACTGATTGTATTAAATGGGCACATAATATCGTCTCATATCGATCGCAGGCACCTGAATCGAATCGTATCGTATCGTGGCAGACTGTGTGATATCGGATAATATCGTATCGTTGTCCAAAGAATCGATATCGTATCGTATCGTGATTAAACTGGTGATTCCCACCCCTACTGCTAACCCGCTTCACAACAACCTAACGTAACGTCCGGGACTCCGGTCCCGGCGGTCCGGTCCGCCCTCCTATATCTCCCGGGGGGAAACACCCCCAGCTAAACAGAGCGACACATAGCTTATTATACCTGAGAACGGTCGCCTCTGGTGTGGGGGGCTAAGCGATTGTCATTGAGCGACAGGCGATCACATCGCCAGGCGACGTCTGTCGCCCGCCGTGTGCAGACCACTTTAGTGGCACGGTGCAAAGGGGCGAGAAATCGCATATGGCGACGCCATATCCTCAGTATCATTGGATAACATAGGGTGTAATTTTTTTATTAGTCAATTGTTTTACACACACCGAGACAGTGTTAAAATTGTTACACAGCAGCCTCAAGCCCTCCGTCTCGGCGCTCACCTGCTTCTTCTTCAGGGCGTCCTCGGTGCTCTTCTGCACCGCCTTCAGGGCCGCTGGATTATACACCGTCTTGGTCAGGCCCGTCGAGGTCGTAAACACCTACGGGAGAGAATCACATTAAGATTAAACACAACTCAACAACTGAAGAAAAACAAGGACACACGAGTCATATAGGGGGAAAAAACTAAAACATTCCTATAGATTGAACTGGTCTTAAATGAAGTGCCATGCCTGTGATCTGCCACTAGAGTGAGTGAACGAGCAAGCGAGCGACAGTGGCGGTCTATCTCTTGTGAATACACACTGTAGTTGTATAAACAACTGAATGACATAGAAAAGCAAACATAATAAAGAATCAACCAATGTGCCAAAGAAGCTGTTTACAGTTTATTTTTCTCATATTCAAAGTTAATTATATTGTTTATTTATTTTATTATATATTGAGATCTAACTTTATTGCCTATATATTTATGTATTTTTCTACCATTACCCCCCCCCCCCCCCCCCCCCCCCCACGCTGCTATGACACCTGCATTTCCCTAGGGAGATCAATAAAGGAAAATCGTATCTTCTATGTACATACATATTTATCTTATGTTATTTGTTGTTAGTACATGAACACAAGTCACAGAGAGACCTGACAAAGCTGTCTCACCTTTTCAACGGGGAGCGCTGGTTTGGCAGAGAATCCCAGACGCTCCTTCACAGATTTGGACGCATTCTGATGAAACAGAAAACATCATTATCATTATGTACTGCAACTTTTGACAGATGCATATAGAAACAAGCACACACACACACAGGACTTTCCTTTATCACTTTGGATGCCACGCCATGTTTTCCTTTTTACCCCCTTGATGCCCAAACCCACTCCAATGTTAACTTAATATCGCCTAATCTATGTTTTAAATTATGGCTATGTGTCTAATCTGCCCGTCGCTTATCAAAGACTCATTTTCCAGTCAACATTGTCAAGGCAGATTGTTTTTTTATCTCTTAATTTCCATTTGATAGCATTTTGAAAATCACTCTTTTTCGCGGAAAAAACAACCCTATGATGATAATCGTCTTTTACTGGAATATTCCAGAACGTTGTCATTTGTCAGCCTATTTATGAATCGTTTTCAAATAAACGCTAGATGATCGATAGTATGTGTGCGCACGCACGCACGCTCGTGCCGCGCGCTGATAATCGCTGCTCTTATTTCCTGATGGCTTTTACAGTGAAACAGCAATATTACATAGTGGAAACGCTTATATCTCCGTGAAAACGAGTCTGATTATCCTAAGACTGATAACATAGATTCCTTACCCGACATCAGATGGTATCCAAATGGTTTATTCCAATTTCCGATCGCCATTCGAAAAAATCGATAATTGTATTGATCCATCGTGTGTACAGTAGAACACATATTCGCCGTGGCTCAGAGGCTCCAGAATGAACTCTGGTAGACCCCGGTTACATCAGTGAGAAGTAAAATGTGGAGTCAGAAATCCGTTCTCCCATTCCTTTCATTGAGTCCACTCCAAAAGGGTGATTTACCATCTGGGAGACGATAGGGGGGCGCTTTTTTCACATCTGAGCGCCGGCAGTGCCTGGATATCCAACGGTAGGCTCGCTTGATGCAATATGATTTCAGAACTCTAATAAAAAAAATTAAATAAAAAAACCCAGAGAAATCTTGTGATGGGCATTCAACGGTCGGGGGGTAAACATGTAGACAACAGTACTACCTGTGAGGCAGCATTGGGGACAGAGCTGCATGTATGTAGACAAACACTACTACCTGTGAGTCAGCGTTGGAGTAGGGCTGGGCGATATGGCCAAAAACGTTATCGCAATAAAATTATAAAATTATTTTCATATAACTCGATATCGATAATTATCGTCGATATAATGTCTGTCAAGTTTAATTAACTTCTTATGCCCGGCGCCGATGGACGGGCTATTAATATACTTGTTTTGCTGCTGCGAATGTCTCGAGTTGATGTAGTCATCAGTCCGCGCACGTTAGCAGTTAGCCAGAGCAAGCAGTGTATCCCATGACAATGTACTAAATATCCCTAAAATACTCTGTTCCGCCCCAATACATTGCAACGACGTCCATCGTATACCACACACTACTATAACCGCGGCATCAGAATTCACGCCACACACACACTCGGCACGTAAACTATAAAATAGCGCCGTGCAAGCTAATTATCCTAGCCAGCCAAACTATAAAATTGCGCCGTGCAAGCTAATTATCCTAGCCAGCCATGTTTCCAATGTACTAAATATCCCTAAAATACTCTGTTCCGCGGGGGCGGAGCTGAGCGATCATGGAGTAGACGTGTTTCACATGAGCTCCCTTCTACCGTGCTGAATATACGTTTCTCCCCCATTAGTCTTTATTTTATTTTTATTTGTTTTTTATCTGTTTGCTAGGTCGTCGTGTTTAGTATACATTCATCGACTTTTTTAGACTTTCTACGATGACGGGGGTGGAAACCAGAGCCATGACTGCCCCAACCAGCAGACCATCACCGCCGGGCCTGGCCGCACCGTCGCCCGTTGTCGGGGAGTTAAGCGAAGCTGTGCTCTTGGTCATGACCAAGCTACACGCAGACTCTGAGACACGCATCGCTGAAGCACAGAAGAAAGTGTTGGCGGATTTTTGTGTCAGCCTCCGTCGTGAGATATCAGAAGAAATACGGCTGGCGGTAGTACCGCTGACAGACAAGATGGAGACGATGCACGCTGTCTCCTCGGCTAATGCTAACGAACTAGCCACGCTAACGACGGAGGTATCATTACAGTGCGAGAAGATGGCGGGTCTCGAATCCGCCCTGCTGGCTAGGCAGGCTGAAGTCAACAAACTACAGTCGGCAATGGAGGAGATGCAGTCCCGGGATAGACGCCACAACGTCAGGATTGTTGGAGTACCGGAGACCAGCGGCGAAGGCCGTCTCTCTGAGACCGTGCCCGAACTGCTGCAGAAAATACTAGGGACGGACGTCCTCCCTTCGCCTCCTATCTGCGAATCGGCCTACAGAGCGGGCAGGTTTTCTCCCGGCGTGAACAAAGAGCCGAGGCCCATCATAGTCAAGCTGAACAGACTCCAGCAGAGAGAACTCATCATGCGGTCGGCTCGTACCAGAAGGGGTAATCTGAGGCTTGGCGATCACAAAGTGGCCATTTTCGAAGACTTTACACCGGAGGTTCAAGCACAGAGAGGCGAATACAAGGTGGTCCTGACTAAGCTATGGAAACTAGGCCTGAGGCCCACGTTATTCGCTCCCGCGAAATTATCTGTGTTGGAGAAGGTCGGTGGTCAGCGTTTGTTTTGGTCGTTGGCTAAAGCGAAGGAATATCTCGCGGAGATACCCGAGTCTGTTGCTTGATATCTATGGCGGGTGAGTGACTTGGCGGTTCGGGCCTATATACATTGATTAGGCCGACTATTCACAAATACTTGCTGTCATGCCCAGACATGCTAACTGCCCAATGCCCATCCAACTAGCGGGGCTTCCCAATGACTTCTGTTACTTGCTAAAGCTGACCTCATGGTCATACTTGTGTATCGCCTCTTTGGAAGCTAACGAGCTAGCTGAACAATGTACATAATAGGCTAACGTGCTATCCGGATTCATCACTAGCTTACGCGCTAGCCTCGGGCTAGCCAGCGGGCTTCGTCTATAGTCTGCGCTGAGACATTCGAGACCCGTTAATGGTTACGTATTTTGGTTGCTGTTGCTGTTCAAAGGGACATTGGTTTGCACAATTCAAGAGCGATCGAATCCCTACCTAACTTCTGGTATGCTTTTATTTTTATATCCAGGTTGTTTTGGGCTTTGGGATCCATAGTAGGTCGGTTGAATATGCATATACAATATATGATAACAGGTTGGGTCGGGTATGGCTTGCACTTCATGGCTATATGGTTATATGGCCTGCACTTTAGCCATTACCCTCTTTTCCTTTCTTTTTTCTTTCTTATTGTCGCTGTTTTTATGTCATCTGTATGCGCGATTTAAATGTGATCCGATTCTACCTTGGACTAACTGCTGATTTGCCTTATTTTTGTTTTGAATTTTCCGTGATCCATTTATGCTATAACGTTGCGACATTAATATGCAGACTCCAAGGTAGATGGTTACAGGGTTGATGCTGAGTAATTATATAATAATTATTGTCGCTTTTAATGGCATTTGAATGAGCAGTTTAACTGTGATTCGATCCTACCTTGGACTAACTGCTCCGACCGATATCTTTATTGAAACAATGTATGATAACAGGTGGTGTCAGGTGTTGCTTATTACCATCCCCGGATTAATTAATGAATGTGTTTAATTCTATTCTTACATAGGTTATGTCATTTCAGCCGTTGTGCCTGATCAGAGGGACAGCTAAAGGGGTGCACTTTGACCATAACCCTTTTTTTCCCTTCCTTTTTTGTCATTGTTTAATTGACATTGTTCACACAATTTTGCACAATTAACCTGTGACCCGATCCTGCCTTAGACTATCGGCTGGGATGCTTTAATTTAATTTAATTTTGTTTTGAATTTTCCTATACCCTTTTAGGCTATAACAATGCGACGTTGAAGCGCAGAGTCGGAAATAGTTGGCTGCAGGTTGATGGAGTTATTATTTAATAATGGCTATTTTTACCATTATGGTTGTCTCATGTTGGGGCCAGGGCTCAGGTGGGTTTCGACCGATATCTTTATTGAATTTTATTTTTATTATTATTTGTGTTTATTGGACTAGTGGGGGTTTACTCAGGGGTTTATCTAGAGGGGGGTTGGAGTGGGGAGCGTCTTATTGATCCATGTCTCTAGTGGGAAGTGATAGGAAGATGACCATCCTCAGTGGATGGGGCATAGGGTGGGGATTGGAGAGTGGGTATAGGGGGCCTTATAATAGGACGGGGGGGTTAGGGTTTAGAGTAGAAGGAGGGGGGGTTGTAGCTGGGGTGGTATTTTTATGTGTTTTATGTACTGTTGTCTTATATGTGTGTAATTGTTCCTCCTCTGAACTCCTGGGATTGACCGTCCGGGCCCGCCGGGATCAGCACCTCTGTACTCAGCCTGGCTGCACTGGTATGTTCTCTACGCATTTATACAAGCTCGACCATGGCTAAATTGAATATTTTAATTTGGAACGCAGGAGGGCTTAACGCCCCACACAAGCGTGCCAGTGTCCTTTGGCTATTGAAGAGGAGAAATATTGACCTTGCTCTCCTTAGTGAGACGCATTTATTGGTAGGTGACGTGTCAAGACTGGCAAATCGGCAATATCACGTTATCTCCTCATCCTCAGCCGATGATAAGACGAAAGGAGTAGTCATAGTTACAAGACGTAACCTTGATATCAAAATCTTGGATGTATGGTCGGACACGGAGGGAAGGATTACTATAGCAAAAGTTGAATTCTTGCATAGGAAGATGGCTATAATAGCATTGTATGCTCCTAACACATTTGATTCAGCGTTCTATAATACAATCACGAAGAATATGTTGGAACTTAATGGATACGCTCTCATTGTGGGTGGCGATTTTAATGCGTGCTGGGATGCGGAGATGGATAGGTCCGGGCCCTCTGAAACAAGCGACCAAAAACGGGCCTCTAAGGCCCTTAGGATGTGGGCCAAAGACACGGGGCTCACAGACCTTTGGCGCTTATGCAACCCCACCCTCAAAGATTACTCTCACCTGTCAGCCAGACACAAAAGCTTCTCTCGAATTGACTATGCATTCGCGTCCCCTAATATGTTTGATAGTTTCGATGTCTCATTGGTTCCCTTGGCTCTCTCAGACCACAAGGGGATTTTCCTTACGGCAACCTTTGGCAGGCTCTCCGCAAGAGCTCCCAGATGGCGTTTTAATTCGACCTTGCTAAAGAACGATGACTTCTGTTCTGAGTTCAGGAGTAAACTAGCTGAATTTTTGCAGATCAACGTTGGCACAGTAGAAGACCCTAGGGTCCTGTGGAACGCATTGAAAGGTTTTATCAGGGGTCATGTCACACTATTTGCCTCCAATTTGCGAAAATCCCGGTCAAAAAAGCTAGAAGGACTGGAATCATTATATGCGGACCTATACGCATCCTTGCAAACTAACTATAATGAACGACTAAACACACAACGTAAGATAGTCAAAAAAGAAATAAACTCCATACTTAAACAACAGTCTGAGTTCTTGATACATAGGACAAGACAAAATTACTATTTTCACGGCTCCAGACCTAGCCATCTATTGGCAATGAAAATACGCTCAAATGATCATTTCTCGGATATCCCCTCGATTAGGACGAGCCAGGGTGCAGTCACTACTGATTCGAAAAAGATCAATGACACTTTTAAAGCGTTTTACTCAGTTATATAGCTCAGAGGGTAATCTTGATGACTCTAAATTTGAATCGTTCATTGGCGGGCTTGAGATACCCCACATTTCTGAGGAAGAGGCCAAGGAACTGGGGAGACCGATTACTCTCGTAGAATTGAGGGAGACGATTGTTGAAACGCAGAGGGGTAAGGCACCAGGCTGGGATGGTATTCCACCCGAAGTGTATTTAGCTTTCTGGGACCAACTGGGTCCATTGATGCTCGATATGATCAATTACGCTATCGAACAAGGGGAGTTCTCAAGAGATGTCAATATGGCGTTGATTTCTTTACTTCTCAAGAAGGACAAAGATCCCAATGATTGTGGTAGCTATAGACCCTTGAGTCTTCTCGGGGCCGATTTAAAGGTGTTTGCCAAGGTGCTGGCCCGTCGCCTGCAGAGATTTATGTCTGTATTGGTACACTGCGATCAAACTGGTTTTATCCCGGGGCGTCTGGCTGCAGATAATCTTAGGAGGCTGTTGCATGTAATCGATAACAGTAAAGACAATACAACTCCATCCACAGTTCTGTCTTTGGATGCCATGAAGGCGTTTGACAGACTTGAGTGGTCATACCTGTGGAAGGTACTTGAGGTCATGGGTCTTGGAAAGAGTTTTATTCATATGATTAAAGTCCTGTATGCCTCGCCGTCTGCGATGATACTGACAGGCAAAAACTGTTCCACACTCTTTCCAGTCTCCAGATCTTCTAGACAGGGTTGCCCTCTGAGCCCGGGACTGTTCGCGCTTTCCCTCGAACCTTTGGCCCAATTTATTAGGCAATCGGAGGACATCGTCCCCATAATGGTCAACAATACTCCACACAAAATTGCTCTCTATGCGGATGACCTGCTGATTTTCATGGACGACCCCTCCCGGTCGGCCACAAAATTATTGAGGATAATCGACGACTTTGGTAAATTGTCAGGTTTTAAGATTAACTGGAACAAATCAGCCTGCCTACCTCTTAATGATCTGGCCAAGGCGGTACGACTACCAGCTGATATCCCCATAGTAGAACATTTTAAATACTTGGGCATAGAGATATTCCCCACGCTGAACCAAACTACTAAGTACAACTTCACGGGTACTTATGATAAAATACGCCAGGATCTAGACAGGTGGTCGTCCCTTCCTAACTCCTTACAAGCCCGGGCTTCCATAATCAAAATGAACATCCTGCCTAGGATAAATTTTATTAGCTCAATGCTCCCCCTGCCCCCTCCAATAGACCACTGGCGCAAGGTACAATCGATGGTATCTAAGTTTATCTGGAATAACAAACGCCCGAGAATCAAAAGGGCTACTACTCAACGTAGAAAACAAGATGGGGGCCTCGCAATCCCTGATTTTAAACTTTATTTCTGGTCCTTTTCACTGAGACCTCTGATGTGCTGGCTAGACCCTGTAGAGGCTGTATCGTGGCGCTCCTTAGAAGCGGCGGCGGTATCTCCGCTAAGATTGCAGGATGTAGTGTACTCCACTGTCTCTATTTCGAAATGCCGGCTGAGGTATGGACCGATCATAACTCACGTGATCCAAACGTGGCGTAATGTACAGAGGTCGTGTGGGGTTAAATGCCCTTGGCACCTGGACTCTCCAATTTTTAATAACCAGCAATTACTTGTTGGACACAAGCCGGTTAATATTCCTCAATGGCAAAGGAGGGGAGTGCATACTCTGGAGGATATTTATGATAAGAACGGCCTCCGTGCGTTTCAGGACTTAAGAGAATTTTATGATCTTCCCGGCGAGTCCTTCTTTCTTTACCTTCAACTAAGGTCAGCACTGAGGGCGCATGGCGTACCGTGGGATCAAGCCTTGCACCCACACCCCTTCCTCAGGCTCATAGTGGACAGGACGACATCCAGAGGGTTTGTCTCCGACTTTTATACGCTCTTAATTCAATCCACGTATAAAAACTTATCATTGGATACAATCTGGCGTGTGGATATCCCGGAGTTGGACCCCGAGTTTGACTGGGATGATGTTTGGGCAAATGTGGCATTATCTTCCCGCAACCCCAATCACCAGCAAATTAATTTTAATTATATTCATAGGACCTATCTTACACCTAGGAAGCTATATGCTATGGGACTGATAACCGACTCTCGGTGCACTTTGTGCTCTCAAAAGGCCACGGGCACTTATATGCATATGTATTGGGATTGCCCACCAGTGGCCCGCTTCTGGAGGTCAATAACGGACAAACTTTCAGATCTGTGTGGCTTAACTATCCCATTCACAGCTGTTACGCTACTCCTGAACGATATAACGACACTACCCGCTTCCGTACAACTGAAAAGGGTTGTCCTAGCGGGCGTCACAGCAGCGAAGAAGCTGATAGCAATGAGATGGAAGGAGCCTGAGAAGCTTACAATGATTAACTGGTCCCTAACTCTATTGGATGTGATTTATCTTGAGATATCCACAGCCCGGGTGATTGGGGTAGGGCAGGCTGGAATTGACCTGTGGTTCGCAGCAGCTGAGAAGGTAAAGACCGCAGTGTGCGGCTGAGCGGGGTTGAGGTGCGTGTTCGGGTGAGTCCGGCGGTCTCTTGGGAGGGGGAGGAGGAAATGTTTTGTCTGTCTTGTCTTTTGTCTTGTCATCTTGAGTGTAGCTGGGGATATTATGGGGGGGCAGCTATTTAACTATTTCTTCACTGTTTGGCCACTTTTACACGGTCTCTGTGAGTCTATGGAACACCTCTACAGGTTTTTGTTTTTTCATGAAGGTTCATTGCTCTGTTTTCGGGTCGTGTTCTCAAAAAATGGTCCTTGTGGTGGATTGGAAATGTACGTTTTATTAATATAGGGTCACACGGCCGGGAATCGGGGCTGAACACTGGGAAAGACCATTTATTAGATAGTACCCATTGGAATTAAAATTTAGAAGGTTGAACTCTGTTTTCTTTTCTCTTTGTCTGTATAAATTGTTAGTCTGTATTATTATTATTGTTTTTGTTATTTTCTTGTGAAGTTCTATGTATTGTGATTGTGGTTAATGTGTTGTCTTGTTTCATGTGAATAATAATAAAAATGTGATCAAAAAAAAATACTCTGTTCCGCCCCAATACATTGCAACGACGTCCACCGTATACCACACACTACTATAACCGTGGCATCAGAATTCACGCCACACACACACACTCGGCACGTAAACTATAAAATAGCGCCGTGCAAGCTAATTATCCTAGCCAACCAAACTATAAAATTGCGCCGTGCAGGCTAATTATCCTAGCCAGCCATGTTTCCAATGTACTAAATATCCCTAAAATACTCTGTTCCGCCCCAATACATTGCAACGACGTCCACCGTATACCACACACTACTATAACCGTGGCATCAGAATTCACGCCACACACCCACTCGGCACGTAAACTATAAAATAGCGCCGTGCAAGCTAATTATCCTAGCCAGCCTTGTTTACTACCTCTCTACCCAGAGGTGCAGTGCGGGTCTCCTTCGCTCTCGGCCATCTCCTTCACTGATTGGTTGTTAGTGCGTGTGCTCATATCCAAGCTTCACTGATTGGTTGTTAGTGCGTGTGCTCATATCCAAGCTTGGAAAATCGATATATCGAAACTTTGCGACCACGTTTCATGTTTATTTCGAGGAAATAATTTATCGCAATAGTTATCGTTATCGTTTTATCGCCCAGCCCAACGTTGGAGACAGAGCTGCACGTATGTAGACAACAGTACTACCTGTGAGGCAGCGTTGGAGACAGAGCTGCACGTATGTATACAACAGTACTACCTGTTAGGGGTGCACCGATGTATCGGTCGGGTATCGGTATCGGCCGATAAGTGCCTTGTTGACTGCAATCGGCCTATCGGCCGATAAGCTCGAATGTGCCGATGGCAGTAGCCGATAAATATCCATCAATTTGTGTAGCGTCAAGACAAAAAAAAGTTCACTCGCGACCTCCACAACGCCGTCCCCAGTCCGGGCAGTCCCCCCCACACACAAGCTACTGCATCAAAGTTACTACTTATGATTAACAAGGCATTCGTTTTGTGGCATTAACATTATATAGTTAGTGTTACACGTTCATAACATCAGCATATTATTTACCCGAATGTAGCAAGCGTTCATACTAGCTGCCGTCCCCAGTCCGGGCAGTCCCCCCCCCACACACACACAAGCTACTGCATCAAAGTTACTACTTATGATTAACAAGGCATTCGTTTTGTGGCATTAACATTATATAGTTAGTGTTACACGGACAATAACATCAGCATATTATTTACCCGAACGTAGCAAGCGTTCATACTAGCTCAGTTCCTCCCGTTGCTCACAGAGCCCTGAGTTTTACCCATTCTGCAATCTGTTAATAACGTTTTCAATCAGACACATGTATAGAAAGGCTTTGTTTTATTATAACATTAGTTGCAGTAAAATCATTATGCCTCATTTAAGTCATCCTGCGGAGCTAAAAGCTAAACGTCGGCCGCGCGCCGCGCCGTGTTGTTGTTCTAGAAAACCTGTCGTCAAAATCAATGGCGGACAAAAGCAAAAGTAAAAAATGCAACACGCTTGCCGATTGGTGGTAACAGCAGAGGCGGGTGCAAGCGGTGTGTGACGTAATTGGCAGAATCGACTGTCAATCAAAATGTCATTGGTTGAGACAATAGTATCTCGCTGCAGCCCAGCAGGGTAGACCATGCTGGGATAACTAGTATCTAGCTGCAGCCCTGCAGAACATACTGGGAGAGAGATAGTGCTATTTCTTGATGTTTCCTTTTTTTAAGTAAGTAAAGAGGCCTATGTTCATATCGGTGAGCACAATTTGTAAGACAAATATACAGTAGTTTCATAAAAAAAAAATATATATTACAAAAAAATAATAATAATAATATTACAAAAAAAAAACATTTTGCCACAAATATCGGTATCGGTATCGGCCGATTGTGTTAGTTGAACAATCGGTATCGGTATCGGTGGCAAATTTTCATATCGGTGCATCCCTACTACCTGTGAGGCAGCGTTGGAGACAGAGCTGCACGTATGTAGACAACAGTACTACTACCTGTGAGGCAGCGTTGGGGACAGAGCTGCATGTATGTAGACAACAGTACTACCTGTGAGGCAGTGTTGGGGACAGAGCTGCACGTATGTAGACAACAGTACTACCTGTGAGGCAGCGTTGGGGACAGAGCTGCACGTATGTAGACAACAGTACTACTACCTGTGAGGCAGCGTTGGGGTCTTGAGGGGGCTCAGAGTTCCCAGTCAGCATGGGTCCCAGGCGGTCCTTCACAGACTGTTTCAAGCAGGTGGCCGAGGGCTGCTGGGGGGAGGAGACGATGATGACACCTTAGTTACCACATGTTTTTAAAACCTTCTTTCAGTCCTCCGGCGTAGCAGGGCCTTCCCTAAACAAGGGTATAGGGGCGCAGCGCCACTATGACCATGTGCCACCATGTGTTTAAATTATTTTATAATAATAAAATATTTATATATTTTTATTTTATTTATTTATTTTTGCAGTGAAAGCTTGGGGTCAGTTTAGACATATCATTGTCTAATAAGTGATTGCTTGGTCCACAGTTCCAGTATGTGTGTTTTTGTGTTCAATGTTAAACTATAGTGCAACCTTATAGACCGTGCGTAAATAAATAAATAATTTGGAAGTTAGCCTTGTATTTGCTATTTTACTGAAATTGTGTTTTTAAGTTGCCGCAAATGGCTTTCTTTATTGCTAAACCAGCCCCTAGTTGAGACCCGGCACCATCTGATTTGAAAGCCCTGGGGAAAGTCCTACAATGTACTCTACAATACAAATTATGTTTATGCATGATAATAATTGTTCTAACACATTTTTATTTATTTATTAGCTCAATACATTAAATAATAATTAAACATAAATCAAATCAAATTTATTTGTAAGGCCCGACAACACACGTTAACACTTTAATCGCCATGGGGTAAATTCATAATTTACCATCCCTCGCCAGCTCTATTTGTCTATGGAGAAGTTCCCCTTCTTTGCAGGGCTATAACTTTTTAAATTCTATTGCTAAATTGCCATTATTATGGCCCATTCAATGTCCTATATATATTGTTCAGGGTGTAGCAACGTTAAACTTTTTCATTCACATATTCATACTAAAATATGGTCTAAAGCAGTGGTTCTCAACAGGTCTAGCCTCGGGACCCAACATTTTCCTTAGTCATTAAGTCGCGACCCAAAATTTTGAACCACTATGATTTATGTAAAAAGGGGGTCAATGTCAGACTTTGCAATCAAAAGTTAGGGGGCTAATAACCCTTGCCATAATTTCAGTGCGCCCCTAACTTTTGATTGCAAGGTCTGACATTGACCCCCTTTTCAGGAGTTGACCTAGAGCCCACCAAGGTCATGCATATCAAGTTTGGTCAATGTCAGACCTTGCAATACACAAAAAAAAAAGTGGAGTTATCCTTTAACATAACAGACCTAAATTTGGGGGAACTAATGGGATAACTGAGTTTGCAACAAAAGTGCAACTAGGGCTAAAACCCAATGAAATAAAATAATAATAAATAATATGCTTCTTAGCAGATTTCTTAGCTTATCATAACAGACCTAAGTTTGGGGGAACTAATGGTAAATGGCTGCTTTTTTATATAGCGCTTTTATCCAAAGCGCTTTACAATTTGTTACTCACATTTTACCCATTCACACACCGATGGCGGAGGCAACCATGCAAGGTGCCAACCTGCTCATCGGGAGCAATTAGGGGTTAAGTGTCTTGCTCAAGGACACATCGACACGCTGCCTGGGAGGAGCAGGAATCGAACCGGGAACCTCCGGATTGCCAGACGACTGCTCTACCTCCTGAGCCACTGTCGCCCCTAATGGGATAACTGGGGTTGCAACAAAAGTGCAACTAGGGCTAAAAACCCAATGAAATTAAATAATAATAATAAATAATTATGCTTCTTAGCAGACTTCTCAGCTTAACATAACAGACCTAAGTTTGGGGGAACTAATGGGATAACTGGGATTGCAATAAAAGTGCAACTAGGGCTAAAAACCCAATGAAATAAAATAATAATAAATAATATGCTTCTTAGCAGATTTCTTAGCTTAACATAACAGACCTACGTTTGGGGGAACTAATGGGATAACTGGGGTTGCAACAAAAGTGCAACTAAGGGCTAAAAACACAATGAAATAAAATAATAATAATAAATAATATATCCTTCTTAGCAGACTTCTTAGCTTAACATGCAGGGAACTAATGGGATAACTGGGGATGATGTTTGCTCCTGACAAGAGTCTCAAAGTCTGGGGTGATGGTAGACAAAGCAACTCTGAGGTCATGCTCAATGTCCAATCTGTTCCCCCGCTTTGTCTTCAGCTGGACCAGAGCTGAGAAGCCACTTGCACAAAGATGGGTAGTGAAAAAAAAAAATGAAAAAAAAATAAGAAAAACATTTTTTTTACTTTTTTTTTTTTTTTTACACACACATCCGCGACCCACTCAAAATGGCCCCGCGACCCACTTTTGGGTCGCGACCCACCAGTTGAGAAACACTGGTCTAAAGTATAAGTATGTTTTTATCGTTTTCTGCAGCTTTCTTCAGAACGTGATTTATAGCCCTAAATGCATTATATTGATGATCAAATACAGTTTGGTAGGAATCTGTGCGAGATAAAAAATGTCAACTGGACTGGACGTGGTTCTAGAAGTTTCTACGCATCATCTGATGATGACCGGATGGGCGGGGGATCGTTTATAATTCCGTGGGCAGCGTTAGATGATTCATCCAGAGTGGGTCATATGTTCATCAGATCAGTTAGTATAGAAGACGTTAGAAAATAACGCTGAATCTTACCGTGGCTTCCTCGCGCCACTGGCAGATGAGCGTGGAACAGAATTTTTTCTATTATGGGATGGAGAAATGCCCGATCCATTTCCAGGTTGTATAATAGTATATACGTCCAAATCATGTTGTTTTTTCGAGTTATTTGCACCGATCGATGTTCACTGTGTCAATACGGAGTCTCTAACGATAGCGAGTGCCCGGACCACATAGGATGAGCACTACCGGTTCAAAGGTTAATTTCCGGCTGGCGATCTGCCGATCGGCCACCAGATGGCGCTCTTGAACCGCTAGAGAGTTGAGTGGAACTTTGCAGTGTGTCTCAGGGCTCCGGAAAGGAAATATGATTTCGATGACAGATTTTTGAAATATTGACATCAAAGACGAGTTACGGCGTCTTCGGCAGAATGAGCATGGCTAGGAATGACGTGTAAACTTGTTCACGGCGATCATAGTGTTAATGTCCCCATGGGCCAGGCCACGTGAGCGGATCGGCGCGGCCGAGAAATCCGCTCTTCGCTCTTTAAAGCTTGGTCCGCTCCGCTAATCGCTCATGTTGACCCCGCCCCCAAGTCGCTCTCCGCTCACCTTGAATCGAGCGCTCCCCGCTCCCCGCGCCAGATCACTTGGCAGATATATATATTTTTTTTTGGAGCATGGTGTAAATGAGCTCAAACTACAACAGTCTACACCCCCTGGGCCCCTTAACAATTGTTTGTATTGAGCCGCATTGTAATTGTACCCATTCTGCAATGTTAAATAACGTTGTTTATCCATTCACTAGCTCTATTAAGCAATGATAGGCTAGCCGAGCCACAATGCTATGGTCGCTGCCATTAACGTTAGCATGTAAGCTAACGACAACAACAATGGCGTCGATACTTTTTCTAACAGGAGTGAGTGACAAAGCCTGAACAGGATATCACAGGTTCACCCTTCTCATTGGTTGAAAATGGCCTTCATGTTTGTACATCGCCATCTGTTGCTTTGGCATTGTACTGCATGTATATATTACATCAACAGTGTTAAACCACTGTGAGTGGCCTGGAGTGGATTGGAGCGGAGGAGAACTCTCGCTCTGGACGTCGCGCCGACTCATTTTAAAACCCACTCCTCGCTCACGTCAAAACCGACCGCTCCGCGCCCGGCGCCGCTCACATGGCCTGCCATGGGCCGTACACGTCTTTAAACAAGTCAAGAAGAAACATAACAATAAGTCAGGAACAGAACAAGAACACCATAAGGTCCAACAAAATTTTTATAAATGCAAATAAATGAAAGAATGCAAGCACTCCCAGACATACCCCACGCGAAGGTAAGGAAAAACTCACTAAAATCTAACAATAGGGAAAAATGCTCCACAGGCAGTGTGGAGGAGAGAAACCTTAGAAGGGTCATTCAAGGGGGGGATCTCCCTTCTTAGATGTCGGTGATAGTAGTGTTGCAGACTAACAGTTGGTAAGCATGCACTCAAGTGTGTAGTGAAACACAGATGAGTGCATGCAATAGCAACTGAACATTTTGAAAGATTAAAGATAGACCCGATAGCGATAGTAACTGAACATTTTGAAAGATTAAAGATAGAGCTGATAGCAAATCTATTTGAGGCACAGGGGCGGCGCAAAGAAGGTCGCGTCCTCCCCGTCTTAATCACGGGACATTCAACACTCCGGTCATTGCTCCGAGACAGCTGGAGACAGGGAGATAGAAGGCGGCGCAGAGAGGGTCGCAACCTCCCCGACATCATCGCCCATACCCATAACCCATAAGACTCCCACCCTCCCCTATCCTGACACCACCCCACTGCCCTAGTTCAACCACCCTCCCCAACCCAAGTCCCCCTTCCCATCCCCAAAACATGAAGAGAAAATAACATTGAGAGTACAAACAAAGCAAGAACAAATAAGCAAATAAACCAATAAATAAATAAAGATGGGGGGGGGGGGGGGTAGCTGTGGCTCAGGCCCACATCACTCCTCTGCAGGGCCTGTAAGGGTATAGATCCTTACCATCAGCGGCTGTGGCGGAAGCTGCTTTATGTGAATCTGGTCCTGTCCCTCGCCTGCATCCTCGCGGTACCAGTACACCCTGATGAAGCGGTTGTTGAGGACCGCCTCAGGGCTGTGCATGGCCCGCTTGGCATCCATGGGGTTGGCGAACTGGATGAGCGCCCCCTCTGGATCACTCTGGTAGGCCACCTGTTGGGAGGAAGAGAGAGAGAGAAGAGAGATGGTTCCGTTAGCGTAATAAGTCACTCGTATGTGGCATCAATGGTGAGTTTAAATCCCGACCATAAACAAGACTTATGTGACCATTATTCTTTAGTTGGTCTGGCTTCCGTCCTGCTCACAGCACTGAAACTGCACTGGTCAAAGTAATCAACTACCTCCTCATCTCCGCTGATGCTGGCGCCCTCAACATCCTGATCCTACTAGATCTTAGTGCAGCCTTTGACACAGTGAGTCAACTCCATCCTCCGCCAAAGGCTGCACCAACTGGGTGTTGAGGGCACAGCACTTGACTGGTTTTCCTCCTATCTCACTGACAGACATCAATTTATCTCCCTCTCCGGCCACACCTCTTCCCCCTCCCCAGTCACACAGGGGGTCCGCCAAGGCTCAGTCCTAGGCCCCCTGCTCTTCATCTGCTACATTCTCCCCCTCGGTCACATCATACGTAAATACCACCTCAACTTCCACTGCTATGCTGATGACACCCAAATGTACATCACCACACAATCCCCCCACAGCCCTTCCCTCAGTCACATTGAATCCTGCATCACTGAACTTCAAACCTGGATGACCCATAACCTCCTCAAATTAAATAGCGACAAGACGGAACTTTTCATCATCGGCACAAACACCACCCTCACCAGATCCGGATGGATCCATCACACTCACCATCAATGACTCCACCATCACCCCCCCCCCCCCCCCCCCTAGTCCGCAACCTCATCCTCGACCCCACCCTCTCATTTGACCCCCATGTCCGCTCCATTGTCAAAACTTCATATTTTCACCTCCGCAACATTGCCAAAATCCATCATTGCCTCTCCCCCCCCTGCTGCTGAATCCCTCATACACGCTTTCATCTCCTCCCGCCTGGACTACTGTAACTCCCTCCTCACTGGCATCACCTCCCGCTCCCTCCATAAACTGCAGATGGTCCAAGACTCAGCCGCCCGCCTCTTCACTAGCACCCGGTCCCGCGAACACATCACTCCTGTCCTTTACTCCCTCCACTGGCTCCCGATCAAGGAACGCATCAACTTCAAAACACTACTCCTCACCTTCAAATCTAACCTTACTCCATTTAGTAAAAGCTTATCACACCATATATAACTTGATAAATATGTCTTTCACAAGTTAGTAGCACATATTAAAAAAAAAAAGACAAACCTTCAAGCAAACTCATATTGATAGGTTTTGTTTATTTTATCCTGCCACAGATGCGAAAAATGCCCCACCCCCTGTGTAAAGTACCAGCTGGACTCTGACCTGCAGGTTGACGATGTTACCGAACTTGCTGAAGTGCTCGTTGAGCTTGCTGATGTTGTTGAGATCCGGGGGTATCAGCCGCACCAGCAGCTTGGCATTGGCATGGAACGGTGGTCTCTTCTGGTAGCTCTGGTGGTTGGGCGTAATGAAGTTGTGGCTGTGGAGTAGGGATGTTAACAATTAATCGAAGATCGATTGATTGATCGTTAAGGATTTACTCTAACACGTGACATTTACTCAATCTACTATCAAACAATGATGCGTTACAATGTTGTCCGTCTCGTATTAGATTGTAGCCGTGAGTAGAATGGTTCAAAGCATGTTTCACTGAACAGATAGAGGGCGCAATATAACTATGACGAGGAAGCAACCACCTCTGTGTCTGGAAAATAAGCGAGGGGAAAAAAACATGAGCAACGGAAACTTGCTAAATCAAGCGGCTAAGAGAAGCGTTGATTTTGAGCTGTGAACCAAAACGGGCAGACAAATTTACCAAAGTCAGTCTGCACATTGGAAGAGCAATCTTCCATTTACTTGGGCATGTACTTTTAGGCAAATTTTCAGAAAATATGGTTTAAGAGGTTAATACTACAAATCTGTAGATACATCAGATTAGCACTATTACTCATTTATATATTTTATTCTATTGCACTTTAGCGTTACATCTGCACTCTGGTTGGATACCAAACTTATTTTCGTTGTACTGTACTTGTGCTGTATAATGACAATGCATTTGAATCTAATCTAATCTTACTTGTCCATCCAGGGTTTTTTGGGGGGCATGATTCCATCGTGGAAGCACAGCGGTCTCTTCCTGGGGTCGGACTCCATGACGATCCTCATACTGTTGCTACTGGCCATCGTATCTGAAGAGGCAATATGATGGGGGCTTAGGTTTGAATGACCAGCGTGGTGACTAGTGTGGTGACTACCTGATGAGAGAAGAGAAGAGACAAAAAGGACTGTAAATGTTTAAAGGGTGGATGAGAGACGATTCATTTACATTTAGTCATTTATCCAAAACGACTTACAAATTGTGAACAACAAGTTAGCATGAGGGGAACAGAGTGCATAGTAGTCTAGTCATATTAGCATGGTAGGTAGTAGTATAGACATAGTACATAGTGGTATAGACATAGTACATAGTAGATAGTGGTATAGACATAGTAGCTAGTAGTATACACATAGTAGTAGCATAGCACATACTACATAGTAGATAGTAGATAGCTCAACAAGCTGGTGAGGAAGGCTAGCTCCGTGGTGAGAGTCGAGCTACCTAGACTTGAGGTGATGGCAGAGAGGGGGATGATAAGGAAGCTGGCTGCCATCATGGAGAACCCCTACCACCCCCTCTACGACGAGCTAGTCAAGATGAGAAGCTCGTTCAGCCACAGACTCATTCCCCCCCCCGACACTCAACTAACCGCCTCGGACAGTCCTTCATACCAGCGGCCATCAGGCTCCACAACGGTGGGCAGCGACTAGCAGCCTCCAGGCTCCACAACGGGGGGCAGCGACTGCTACCAGACATTGACCTGGGACTTATAGGAACCCAAGGAGGACAACCTACACTACCTTAGGCTTACTGCACCTTATGTGGATCAGGGTTTCCGTTAGAAAAAATTGTTGCCGGTCTCAGGGTCCGGTAGATTTAAATCTACCGGTCAAATGAGAGAAATTCCGGTCAGAGTTTATTGAGCTTAAAAATAATTGACATCCTCAAGGCATGTAGATTTATAATATTATAACTTAAAACTAGGCTACTTTTGCGTATAGAATCATTATATTCCAAATAAAATAAATCCAGAGACTCAGTGCTGCTGCCGACTTTAAATCAAATAGGTGTCTGTGGGCAGTCGCCCGACATTAATACAGTATACAATAATAAACAGCAGTCTGTTATAATCACATTTTTATGAGCTAACGAATTCCGTTATATTGGACATTTGTATTAATTATATCAAGCGAAGAACTGAGAAATTTGGCAGAGAGAGACGGCAACATTATCGTGGGTTTGCGTGATGACTCTCTCCACCTCGCAACGACTTATTTGCAAAGAGTATGGCGCTGCAGAGCAGCTGTTTTTTGGCTCTATCTGGGGACCGCTCAACAGCGCCCCCCACCCAACAGCTGAATTGCCAATGGCTGAATTGGAGTACTGCACTGTGCCGCTGCTGCTCCGGCTCTGCAGCTACACATGCACTCGCAAAACCCAGCACTAAGCTCTCGCTGACAACATTATTATACCTGCTTGGTGAAGCAACGATGAAACAAATGTAATGATTGTTTCGTTCATCGCATAGGCTATTTAATTTTAGCCTATTTTAATACAATTCAAATAATCAAATTGTGCTTGGAGGGAATTATTTTCACCGGACATTAAGACCGGAGAGATTAAATATGTCGGACTTCAACAGATTTTGCCGGTCAAATACCGGTAATTACCGGCTAACGGAAACGCTGATGTGTATACTGTGATACTGTGAATAATGTATATTTCAGTGGATACTGTGATACTGTGAATAATGTACTCAGTAGATAGTAAATTATAACACTACCTTATGCATACTGCACCTTATGTGACACTGTGAATAATGTGAATATTTTCTTCAGCTAGTTAGATAGTAAATTATATTGACCAAATTGACCTAATTGTTTACACTGCCTGTGTTGTTTTTACTACCTGTACCCCCCCCCCATGCTGCTATGATGCCTGAATTTCCCCAAGGGGATCAATAAAGGAATATCTTATCTTATCTTAGTAGTATAGACTGTAGCGGCTAACTGTCATCTACTTCTACTAGTTAGCTCAGGGGTAACCTCCACTACAAAATCGAATCAAATAAATCACAACTGCTAAACAAAAAAAAACGTCCAGATTGTGTGTTCAGTGAGTGTGTGTGTGTGTGTGGGGGGGGGTATCAGGCTGGGGGTAGGCTGAAATGGTGGCTGAGGAGAGCTTGGAGATTGTTTGTAGGGGAATTTGTAACCTTCCACAATCAGCTTGGCTTCTCTTCAATGGTGATGTAGGGATCTCTGATCGGCCCCATCATGTGCCACTGGATACACTGAGAACTCTTACCGATTCCTCCAAACAGACTTGTTAATGTTGCTTTCTTCTAGGGATGCCCCGATCGATCGGCCAGCGATCGGTATCGGCCGATATTCAGTATAAATATGAGATCGGTGAATACCGATAATGCTTTATTTTCGCCGATCATGAAAACCGATCGAAAAACATGATCCAATTCTCAGCGGAGTTCTCACTCGCTGACTTCTCTCTCAGGCACACAGCTGCTGCTGCTGCTGCTGCTGCTGTGCACTGACCCTCCTCCTCCTCCTCCCCCTCCCAGACTCCTCATGTCAACAAGCTCCGGCAATAGTCTACTCTAGTGAATGCGACCTCTATGAGCTAACGTTAGCTACCTAGCTAACGTTACTGTTTAAACAAAATGACCCAATCAACTATTCACTTTTAGTTTAATACATGAGGCATTGTCTAACGTTATCTAGCTGGCTAGCTACTGATAGCTCCTGATATCAACAAATGCTCCAGCAATAGTCGAGTGCATGATACCTCCGTTAGCTAGGTAGCCAACGTTAGCTCACCGTTTAAACTAAATGACCCAGTAAACTAAATAGTTCACTTTAGTTTAATACATGAGGCGTTGTCTTAACGTTAGCTAGCCGGCTAGCAGTAGCTACAGATAGCTCCTGATATCAATGTCTTATAACATAATTGACATTATTCGTTTTTGCAGCTGTTGGCTAATTAGCTATCATGCTTCATAACTGAACAATCAAGTTGAACTATCGCTCTGACTGGGGACGCTGAGGGCATGCTGAATGTGATTTTTTTTATATAAAAGTGTATCGGCCGATATGGCTCAGACGATCGGTGGCAAAAAACATGATCGGGGCATCCCTACTTTCTTCGTTTCCTTAACTCAAGTTTGGTCTCGGTCTCTTTCTTGCTCTCACTCCCTACTTCTCTCTTGCTCTGCTCTCAATCAAATCAGCTGAGGGCTTATATGGCAATTAGACTGCTTGACTTAAAGGGGCAGTACCAATAGGCCACTCTGCTACAAGCAGGGCCTGAAATTAAAGCCTGCCACCCGAGACCAGATTTTAGGTTTGGCGAGTGCCACCGAGAGGTCTGTCCGCCACCTGGCGTGTAGTTCATATCGATACTCTTATTTTGAAAATCCTGTGCGGGTCTCATTTCCGCCCCAAGCACAGCTACAGTCATAATATCGATGGCTCCGGCAGTTAGAAACGTTCGGTTCATATGATACTCTTATTTTGAAAAAACCCGTGGCAACGAGTCATATCCGCCCAGTCCTGCAGCTGGATACTATTGGCTTCTGCTCGTATCAACACAGAGGCAGTCTGCTCTAGTCTAAAGCGGACCTACGTGAGCTAACGTTACCGTTTAAACAATGACCCAGTCAACTATTCACTTTTAGTTTAATACATGACGAGGCATTGTCTAACGGTATCTAGCTGGCTAGCTACTGATAGCTGCTGATATCAGCAAATGCTCCAGCAATAGTCTACTCGAGTGCATAATACCTCCGTTCGCTCGTTAGCTCACGTTAGCTAGCTCACGTTAGCTCTATATGTCCCAGTAAACGAAATAGTTCACTGAGGCGTTGTCTTAACGTTATCTAGCGGGCTAGCAGTAGCTACAGATAGCTCCCGATATCAATGTCTTATAACATTGATTCAATGCGTATTCTAGCTGAGGGCATGCTGAATGTGATATGACCAAAGCACAGTAACGTTATACCAATAGGGTCCAGCTGCAGCGCCGGAGAATCCTTGCTGGAGCTGGAGGCTACTCGAGTATACACACAGACAGTGGAGCTGTTTGCAGATAGCGAGCATTTTGACTTGTTGCGTGGTGGCGATGTCTCGCAGATAATACAACTACAAGTATGATTATATAATATATATATTTTATAAAAAAAAAATTAAATAAAAAATTGGCTGGTAAGAAATATGCTTGGCGGGTAGATTCTTCCCTTCTACCCGCCACTGGCCGGTGAGTCAAAAAGTTAATTTCGTGCCCTGGCTACAAGACATAAAAGTATACATAGTGGTCTTGAGTAGGGCTGCACGATTACTCAAAAAAAATATCACAATCTCGATTCATAGACCCATGCGATCTCATTTCTAAATGATGATGATTTTATTTTTATCAAAGTCGGGGGTTATCTCGCCATGCGTGATCCTTTGATCTTTTTTTTCTTCTTTTTTTATCCCTGTTCTATACGGTCAGCCGAAGCCCTCTAGGTGTCCCTGATTCATCTACCTACGTTGGAATTGCAATGACGATCGAATCTCACCAGGTGGCAGTATCGCCTACCTTTTGAACTGGAATGGCTTGGTGTGGATACACTTTCCTTTTTTTTTGCAAGGGCTCCTCCTCGGAGACAGAGACACAGCGTTCGCCTCGAGATTTTGTTGCCTGAAGCCTATTTCCCATATAAACAAGTCTAGACATATACACGGGTAATCGCAATGGCGATGTGATGACTTGGAATTATTCTTTTTGGAATACCTTCTGGCTAAGGTAAGGTATATTCTATGTCTATTTTACCGAACCTAAAACATGTTTTTGTAACGATCACAGTTTTGTGTTTTACCGGACGTAAAACATGCTCGACAAACACTAAGGTAAGGTATATTCTATGTCTATTTTACCGAACCTAAAACATGTTTTTGTAACGATCGCAGTTTTGTGTTTTACCGGACGTAAAACATGCTCGACAAACACGATCGCAGTTTCTAGTTGAAACAACCCCCCCCCCTTGATGATTTTGTGAAGGCACATATGTACATGGTATATACCTTTGATTTGGGAGTATTTGGGGTTTCAGGCGATCAACCAGAACCATTTGGGCTTATTGCATATAACGCGTCGTATCTCGCGATCTATGGGAAAAGACTGGATTATTTTGGAAAGGGGCGATGTTTAGCGTGTAACAAACTACAGTGTGTAGAAATGAACTAATTAGTCAGTAATGGACTATGAACAATGCCTGTCAAATGGATGACAAATACTATTGTCTCCATAGCTATAATACAGAACACACGATGGGTCTGCAAACATCGCTAAAATGGTCAATAACGCTGGCGCCAGCCAGTGCAGATGGGGGAAGGGCGTGGCGCTCAATGAGTTAAAAATACATTTGAATTATAATATATATATATTTAACCTTTTTTAAATGATGACGAAAAATAAGAATCGAGAGAGAATCGTGATGTTAATTCTTAGAGAACAAACGTGATTCACATTTTAGCAAGAATCGTGCAGCCCTAGTCTTGAGGGTGTGTAGTTAGAAGATGCAGAGTGTAGGGGTCTTGGGGGTGTGTAGTTAGAAGATGCAGAGTGTAGGGGTCTTGGGGGTGTGTAGTTAGAAGATGCAGAGTGTAGGGGTCTTGGGGGTGTGTAGTTAGAAGATGCAGAGTGTAGGGGTCTTGGGGGTGTGTAGTTAGACGATGCAGAGTGTAGGGGTCTTGGGGGTGTGTAGTTAGAAGATGCAGAGTGTAGGGGTCTTGAGGGTGTGTAGTTAGACGATGCAGAGTGTAGGGGTCTTGGGGGTGTGTAGTTAGAAGATGCAGAGTGTAGGGGTCTTGAGGGTGTGTAGTTAGAAGATGCAGAGTGTAGGGGTCTTGAGGGGCATGTAGTTATAAGATGCAGAGCATAAGGGTCTTGGGGGCGTGTAGTTATAAGATGCAGAGCATAGGGGTCTTGAGGGTGTGTAGTTAGAAGATGCAGAGCGTAGGGGTCTTGAGGGTGTGTAGTTAGAAGATGCAGAGCGTAGGGGTCTTGAGGGTGTGTAGTTAGAAGATGCAGAGCATAGGGGTCTTGAGGGTGTGTAGTTAGAAGATGCAGAACGTAGGGGTCTTGAGGGTGTGTAGTTATAAGATGCAGAGTGTAGGGGTCTTGAGGGGCGTGTAGTTATAAGATGCAGAGCATAAGGGTCTTGGGGGCGTGTAGTTATAAGATGCAGAGCATAGGGGTCTTGAGGGTGTGTAGTTAGAAGATGCAGAGCGTAGGGGTCTTGAGGGTGTGTAGTTAGAAGATGCAGAGCGTAGGGGTCTTGAGGGTGTGTAGTTAGAAGATGCAGAGCGTAGGGGTCATGGGGGCGTGTAATAATAATAATCTTCATTTATATAGCACCTTTCATACACGGAGTGCAACTCAAAGTGCTTAACAGAGACACGTCTTCTTTAAACAAGTCAAGAAGAAAAAACACAGTAAGTCAAGAAAATACAAGAATACCATAAGGTCCATAAACTCAAACTGTAGTTAAGAGACCAGTGACCGGAGGTAGGAGGGAGCCGTTCCCCTCGCTGCGCGGTATGCCAGGTCAAGGAGAGCAAACCATTCTAAATATGGTGAATAACAAACGCATCTCTCTACTGTATACAATCAAGCACTCAATGCAGTGGAAAAGCAAGGGTAGCATTTGGTACAGTCACAGACTAAGGCTGGAGTTACACCTTTCGTTTAATTTTCTTTTCATTGTCAGATGAGTTTCGCCGCAACGTGGCAGCCTTGAGTCACACTTTCGTTTTTGTCACCTGGGCACAGTGATGTAGTACACTGCCAAAGCAGTAGGTGGCAGTAGGTGGCGAACATGAAGGCAATTTCAACCAATCAGAACTTGAATGTGCCAATACACTTCCTGGAAGTTCCTGCAAAGAAATGTCAACAAGGCGGGGGCCTATGGGCGCCACCATCTTGCATATTTACCCAATGCAGCAATTCTTTTTCAGCAAAGCCTAATAAAAGTGCAATAAACAAAACGGATACATTCACTGTGTGTTCTGCCTGTCATTTGTTGATGAAACAAAACTAACATCAAGACAAGTGACCACCAAGAGCGGATAGTTTAGTCTAAAAAAAGATCGGTAGCTACATTGTTAGCTGCATGCTAACGTCAATGGAGTATGCCATTATAACAGTATAGCATTGTGGCTAGAAGCTAACGTTAGCTCACGCTAGTTAGCCAGCACCAAACTGATGATATCGGGAGCTAGCAGTAGTTAGATAACATTAGAGACAACGCTGTGTGTATTAAACAAAGGTGAATAGATGACTGGGCCATTTTGTTTAATGCTTGTTAAGTTGAAAGAGGAGCTTTGAGCTAACAGGGTCTGATAGCTAATGCTAGCTCATGTTAGCCAGTGGTAATGCTAGCAGAATGAATGGATGTAAACTTTATTTAACATATTGCATAATGGGTACAATACAATACGGCTCAATACAAACAATTGTTAAGGGAATGCAGACTGTTGTAGCTTGGACTGGGGTCCTTATAACAATAACTTGACAACACATGGTAGCTGCAGCTATTTGGGACACAGGGACACGGAGCTGGGAGCTCTGTCCCAAACACACACACACACCCACACACACACAAACTCTGTTGTCACCGGAGGGCACGCAGATGGTATCTACTGCGCATGGGCGTTTTCGCAACAACGGCTCAGTGCAGACTACACGGCTGTTGTCGGCGCGTTTTTTAGGGGTTCTCCAAAACGCAAACACAATTTAGCGTTTCAGCCGTATCCACCAAAAAAGATACAAAAAAACGCATTTCTGTGTAAAAGGGACATGAAACGTATTCAAAAACGTATAAAAACGAGCACAAAAACACTGTGTAACCCCTGCCTAAAATGCACTATTGATTCCTTGCATTCCCTCCCTCTAGTAGTCTTCTGAATTAGTCACTTGAAGAATTTCCCTCTTTATTTTATTAATGCTTTACTTTTGTACATTCTAGTCTAACTGTTGACAACATTATTATTGTAAATTATTATTGTTGCAATCATTAATACCATTATTATTAGTGTGAGGCGTACATACCTGTGTGCGGGAGGTCCATGTCTCCCATGGTGAGGCCTATCAGGTTGGATCTCTGAGCATTGACCCGGTGTCTGTACATGGGCCTGGTGGTGCTGGTGATGCTGGGAGCCTCTGGGTTGTAGACGTCAGGCTCGTAGGGGTCTGGCAGGTGGAAGAGAGAGAGATAAGTCGCCTACTAGAACCAGGGCCGCCTCAGGGGGTGTGCGAGCAGTGCGGTCGCACAGGGCCTCGCGGGAAGGGGGGCCTCGCACAAAAAATATATATATATATATATGACTTCCGGTTTAGCTGCAATATGTAGCGCACGCAATTGGTTACAGCTCCGCTCCCGTTATCGTTAATTTCGTTTAAAAACCTTATTTGGACAATACCAAAAGAGATTAGACCACATCGTATGTATTGATAAGACCTTCTACTAACTATATCAAAAGACAACATGGTTAAGGATAAGGAAAGGACGGGAAAGAAACAAGAAACGGCAATTCTAACGGCGCCGATTGAAACACGATCAAAGAAAATGACAGGCGACGCTGTGGCAGATCCGTTGGTGAGCCCCGACGCGGGGAATATAGAGGAGAATACACAGGGACCAAAGACAACTGGCCCCGAGAGGGAGACAATAGATGACAACATAACAGGAACATCAGAAAAAAGTACCGTGAAGGAAAAAGCAGGCGATTTTGAGAAGATAATAGCAAAAACATCCATCGGATCCCTCACTGCTCCAACAACATCAACTGACACAAGCAGTTCAATTACACAACCCGACTTCAACTCCCTGACTATCCTGATAAAAGAACAGATGGTCGCTTTCAAAGCACACGTAAAAGAACAGATGGTCGCTTTCAAAGCACACGTTGAACACATCGATACTAAATTCGAAGAGGTTATGAGAGCGGGCGCTTTACAGTCCATGCGAATCACGACAGTGGAGAATACGGTGACAGAAATCACAAAGGCAGTCAAGGCGAACGAAGGTGGCATGACAGAGATGGGAAAAGAGATGGAAAGAGTGAAAGAAGAATATCGGAGGGAAATACAAGGGCTTAAAAACGAAGCGACGGAGAGGCTACTAGAAACCCAACGCTACCACAGGCGGAATAACATCCGCATTGTAGGGCTTGATGAAGCAGTAAACTGCGAAGATCCCAACTTTCCAACAGTGTTATCAACGATTTTGAGTAACATCGATCCAAACAAAGTGCCAGAAGTGGACCAAGTTTACAGAATCGGTTCTCGGGGGCAAAGAATCAACGGGGCAAGAGTCATCATTGTCACCCTGCGGAAGACTACAACAAGGGATGACATCATCAAATTTGCTCGCAACCAACGTGGGAATCTGAATTATGGTGGTAAACCAATATTTATCTACGAAGATTTGAGCAAAGATGCCATCATCCGACGTCTACCATACAAAGAGGTGATGCAAAAGCTGTTCAAAGCCGGTTACAAGCCAAGGCTATCATACCCGGCGCTGTTATCATTCTTGGGCAGTGACGGCCGCAGGTCAGGTATATACACACCTATTGAAGCTGAGGATTTTCTGAATCGAAATGGAGCAAATAACCCAAGGCAGGACGAAAATGCCGGAAACATATAAGCCTCTTTCTCAATGTATACCAGTGTTAGAATGACTTTATTGTGTTCATCAAGGTAGCAGACGATATGCAAGCCGTCTATAACAATGTGTACTGTGTATAATACGATTCATAATACATTATAATTTCAGACTCTGGTCTCTGAGGAGACAAATACATATCATTGCAAAAAGATCTATCTGGAATATTCTGGGTTTATCGCTCAAATGCCCTGGGTCTCTTAGATCATTCTGGAACATAAAATAGTCTAGGCACTAGTATACTCTACAACCTTCTAGAATATAAGGCACCATGACAACGAAGCCTACAACTCTAACAATAAACATCCGGTGTGTATACACATAGCAGATAATAAATTAAATGAAGTTCTTTAATAATATTTTAAAAATTATCCACACTTAAACGTATGAACACTACAAGGTTATTCTAACAATTTAAGTAATCACTCCATTGAAGGCACATTGAAGCTCTAAAAGGCGCTGCTTTTCTATCTTATCTAATCTGTTAATTCGATTCTAGTGGCTTCTCCACGTTGATAATTATTCTATCTCTCATTCCTTATCTATATCTTTCCATTGATTTTTATTTTATTTAATTTTTTCTTCTCATTACTCTATATTTTTTAAAATATATTTTAACTTACATTGTTCTTTTCCAATGTTCTTCACATTAAGGTGTCAATATTGCTCTACAATCTTTTCCTTTTTTCCACACGTTAGTAGAGGGTTCAAATGAATATGTCGATGAAAGTTTATTCTCTTTTTTTATTTTATTTTTTCTGTCATTTATCACAACACTTCATTACAGTAAGGGAAGGTGCAAGACCAAAAGCGACATTCTATTGCAATAGAATGGAAATGTTAGATCCTATGGCAATTAGCATAGGTAGATTAAGATTACAATGCTCAGTTTGGGCAATCCGGTGGACTATGGGAGAAAGTCAATCGCGGAGGATGTGTTCTTGGAACACAGGCCTGTACGACTTTCTGGGTGAGGGGAAATTAGGGGATTTTTATTTGTATATATATATGTTTTTAAGCTCAGCTCTCAACGGGACCTCATTAATTGGATGTACATCTATTGTAGCTTCACACTCCAGAAACATTACCAAAAACTACACAAAAACATGCATAGATTATGGCTAGTTTGAATATAATGGTATGGAACACCGGTGGGATAAACAAACAACACAAACGCAAAAGCGTGCTCACACTGATGAAAAAAGAACATGTGGACGTGGCTCTATTAAGCGAAACGCACATTTTAGAGGAAGACATAAATACGTTAGCGGATAACATATACCATAATATTAGTCACTCTTCTTTTGTTACGAGAACTAGAGGGGTAGCCATAGTCGTCAGACGCAAATTAAATATCGAATTGAAAGGGGTATGGTCGGATGCTGAGGGGCGCATAACTATAGCTAGGATTATACACAATAACAGGAAAATTGCATTGGCAGCGGTATATGCCCCAAATTTGTACGAAGTGGGTTTCTTCACTTCACTAACCGGAGAAATGTTAAACCATCCCGAGTACTCATATATAATAGGTGCGGATTTTAATGCCATTTGGAACCCAAGGATGGACAAAACTTACCTTACCTTTTCCAGCGAACAAAAAAATTCATCTAAAGCATTAAAAGATTGGTCGAAATCAACAGGGGTAACTGATTTATGGCGTTCACTTAACCCCATGACCCGCAAGTACTCCTGTCGTTCGTCGAGACACAACACACTATCCAGAATTGATTACGTCTTTGCATCCCCGAGAATATTTGATAAATATGAAGTGGAAATGACACCCAATGCGCTATCAGATCACTGCTACTTAATCCTGAAAGCAACATTTGGTACACTATCTTCCCGGGCCCCAAGATGGCGTTTTAATTCTATGCTGCTTAACAACAATGAATTCATTACACAAATTAAAGAAGCTCTCACAATATTCCTACGGGATAATGCTAACTCGGTGCAAGATCCCAGAATATTATGGATGTCGGTAAAGACTATGATCAAGGATTTCTCGGATAGATTTTCCTCCATATTGCGCAAAAATCAAAACACAAAACTATCTGAAATGGAAACGCTTTACTCAAACGCTTTTTAATTCTTTAAAATACAACAACTCTACTAGACTAGAAAACCAAGTTAACATTCTAAAGACAGAGATCAAAGCAATATACAGACAAATCGGAATTGCAAATACGCAGCACAAGACAACAGCAGTACTTCCAAGGCTCTAAACCTAGTCACCTATTAGCCATGCGACTAAGAATTAATGCAAAATTTGCAGATATAACTGCCATTAGGAAACAACAAGCTCTAGTAACAGAACCCAAAATAATAAACGATACATTCAAAGAATTCTACTCCGATTTATATAATTCAGAAACGACCTTTGATCAAGACAAATTAGACACATATCTTAATCAAATTACTCTCCCTAAACTTACGGAGGACGACGCTAAACAGTTAGAAGTACCGATCACATTAGAAGAACTCAAGAAGGCCATATCCGGAATGAAAAACGGCAAGGCTCCGGGAATTGACGGTATCCCATCAGAAATGTACATTTCTTGCTGGGACATATTTGGACCCTTATTACTAAATATGATCTTATACTCAGTCAAAGAGGGAAGCTTCCATAAACACCAAAATACCGCACTCATTTCAGTTCTTCACAAAAAAGACAAAGACCCCACTGAGTGCGGTAGTTACCGTCCTTTAAGCCTCCTCGGAACCGATGTCAAACTGTACTCTAAGATATTAGCCATCAGATTGCAAAAGCATATGACGTCTTTAGTTCATCCGGACCAAACAGGCTTCATAAAAGGTCGCCTGATCAATGATAACATAAGGCGAATACTGCACGTACTAGATGCAGACAAAGAGGACACCACACCTAAGGCGATACTATCCCTGGATGCTATGAAAGCATTTGACAGGTTGGAATGGTCGTTTCTATGGGCAGTATTAGAAAGGATGGGGTTAGGAAAAGGATTCATTGATATGATTAAAGTACTATACAAGGACCCATCGGCCAGGATTACAACAGGCACATTCATCTCCGATATCTTTCCGGTATCACGCTCAGCCAGACAGGGTTGCCCTCTTAGTCCCGGACTATTCGATCTATCATTAGAACCTTTAGCACAATTTATAAGACAATCCCAACACATAGAACCAATAGTAATCAAGGGCACACATCATAAAATTAGTTTATATGCGGACGACGTAATATTGTTCATGCAAAACCCCAACAACACATTGCCGCATATACTCAAGTTGATAGAAAACTTTGGTGATTTATCGGGATTTAAAATAAATTGGCCTAAGTCGGCTTTTCTTCCTCTTAACACCAGTGCAAAAAAAGACACAACCCTCCCAGGTGCGATACCCATGGTCAAACATTTCAGATGCTTGGGTGTGGAAATATTTCCCACCATAAGACAAACGGTGAAGCACAATTACACAAAAATACAGAACAAAATCAAAGACGACCTGGACAGGTGGGCAAAACTTAAAAACTCAGTACAGGCAAGGGTATCAATAGTTAAGATGGATGTATTACCAAGAATCAATTTCTTCAGCTCAATGCTTCCGTTACCTCCTCCAGAGGGCTACTGGAAAAGATTACAAACCTCCACATACAAATTTATTTGGAATAACAAACCACCTCGCATAAAAAGATCCACCGCACAGAGAAATAAAGCAGACGGTGGCATGGCAGTCCCAGATTTTTTACAATATTTTAAGGCCTTCACATTAAGACCATTGAAGATATGGTTTGACCCCCAGGCTTTGGTATCTTGGAGAGAATTAGAAGAAAACATGGTAGCCCCACAGAGACTGAAAGACATAGCACACACTAAACTTTCAATCAAGCATTGTGAGCGAGAATTTGGCCCAATAATTACCCATGCAATCAGAACATGGCGGGAAACACAAAAGAAATATCCTAACCCTCAAGAATGGCATAATCACACTCCCATATTCAATAACAATGCACTCTTAATGGGAAAACGACCTATAAGATTCCCTATATGGGAAGAGAAAGGCATACACTCATTAGGGGATATTTTTAATAACAAGGGCCTCTGTAGTTATGTCGAAATATGCATAAAGTTTAACCTCACCGAGTCCACATGGCTTTTTTACATACAGTTACGACTTTGTATGAGATCTCACGGTGTTCCATTACTCGTACCAATTGAACACCACAGATACCACAAATTTTTCTATGAAAGAGATACATTGGGAGGTTTTGTATCAAGTTTTTATTATCAATTACTAACGTCCTCGTATGAAACCCTTCAACTAGACACTGTCTGGAGGAGGGATATACCAGACCTGGAATATGACTTTGATTGGCAAGGAGCCTGGGCAAATGTCCGACTTACATCAAGGAACCCGGATCATCAACAAATCAATCTGAACTATATTCACAGGACATACTTGACTCCTATAAGGCTGTGCAAAATGGGGCTTATACAAGACTCCAAATGCTCCCAATGTACAAATGGGGACGAAGGAACATTTATGCACATGTATTGGGACTGCCCACCAGTTAAGGCATTCTGGAAAGATGTGTCCCAGCAATTATCAATACTCGTATTTTGGAATATACCTGTACACCCCGCGGTATTACTATTGAATGATGTTTTTGAGTTTGCAGTGAATCCACAACTAAAAAGATTGGTTTTATCGGGTATCACAGTAGCTAAAAAACTGATCGCATCACGTTGGTTTCAACCGGAAAAAATGTGCCGAAAAGTGTGGTTTCTTACATATCTCGATGTGATATATCAAGAAATATCTACAGCAAGAATTCTGGGGCTCAATGAATCCAAAATGTCAATGTGGTTAGAAGTGGTGGAGAGAATAAAAGCTAGCTTATAATGGTAGTGTCTGGTTAGGAGTGAGGGATAATGGAGGTACTATCCAAGAGGGTGTCCGGGAGGGGGGGGTTTGAGCTGGAGCATATGTGTGTAGGGTTTTAGAAAATAGGTATTAGGGGTATATTATATACTAACATTTATATAATTGTAATTTCGCTGGATATACACTGTATACGGTTAAAATGTTATTATAGACTATTTTTGTTTTATCCTGTTTCTGTACTTGCATATATTATAACCACCTTTACTGAAAGTTTCATTATGCATTGTGTGTTGAGTACTGACTTTTAATAATTTTTTGTTTTGCAATAATAAAAAAAATATAAAAAAAATATATATATATTTTTAATTTTATTTAATTACATTTTTTTTTGTGAGGCCCCCCTTCCCGCGAGGCCCTTTTTCATCACAGACCTAAAATCTAGTTTTGCTTATATGCTTATATATTTCACATTAGACACGTTTGTAGAATGTGTCTGACTTGTTCCTGGCTCTGCGGCTCTGCAGACACACTATTGGAGCTCTGGGGCTCTGCAGCAGACATACTATTGGTTTCAACGAAGGTTATGCCAGCCAAGACGAAGAGGATGGTCGTGAAGATGAAAGTTGTTGCATGTTCAGTCAGGCTAGCCATGTCTGCTTAGCTAAAGGCAGGGACAGCTAGTTAGCTACGTTATAATATCGAGTGCTAACATGTGGTTCAGTCGGGATAGCCATGTCGGCTAGTAGCTTAGCTAAAGGCTAACTAGCGTTAGCTAACCTAGAGAGAGCGCGTGCCGCATTGTTATGCCAAGATGAAGAGGACGGTCGTTCGGCAGATGAACTTCGTCAACTCCACGCGGTTGTCTACATCCTCTTGGACTCTCTCTCTCTCTCTCTCTCTCTCTCTCTCTCTCTCTCTCTCTCTCTCTCTCTCTCTCTCTCTCTCTCTCCTCTCTCTCTCTCTCTCTCTCTCTCTCTCTCTCTCTCTACTCTCTCTCTCTCTCTCTCTCTCTCTTCTCTCTCTCTCTCTCTCTCTCTCTCTCTCTCTCTCTCTCTCTCTCTCTCTCTCTCTCTCTCTCTCTCCTCTCTCTCTCCCTCTCTCCTCTCCCTCTCCCTCTCCCTCTCCTCTCTCCCTCGTCCCTCTCCCTCTCTCTCTCTCTCTCTCTCCCTCTCCCTCTCCCTCTCCCTCCTCCCTCTCCTCTCTCTCCCTCTCCCCTCTCTCCCTCCTCCCTCTCCCTCCCCCCTCTCCCTCTCCCCTCTCCCTCCCTCTCCCTCTCTCTCTCTCTCTCTCTCTCTCTCTCTCTCTCTCTCTCTCTCTCTCCCTCCCTCTTCCTCTCCCTCCCTCTTCCTCTCCCTCTCCCTTCCTCTCCCTTCCTCTCCCTCCCTCTCCCTCCCTCCCTCTCCCTCCCTCTCTCTCCCTCCTCCCTCTCCCTCCCTCTCCCTCTCTCTCCCTCTCTCTCCCTCTCTCCCTCTCTCCCTCTCTCTCCCCTCTCTCCTCTCTCCCTCTCTCTCCCTCTCTCTCCCTCTCCCTCCCTCTCCCTCTCCCTCCCTCTCCCCTCCCTCTCCCTCCCTCTACCCTCCCCCTCTCTCCCTCTTCTCTCCCTCTCTCTCCCTCTCTCTCTGGCTAGCTATCGTAGCTGACGTTCTGTTGGACCAGCGGGCCGGCTAGCTATCGTAGCTAACCTTATGTTGAGCTAGCGGGCCGGCTAGCTATCGTAGCTAATGTTATGTTGAGCTAGCGGGCCGGCTAACTATCGTAGCTAACCTTATGTTGAGCTAGCGGGCCGGCTAGCTATCGTAGCTAATGTTATGTTGAGCTAGCGGGCCGGCTAACTATCGTAGCCAACGTTATGTTGAGCTAGCGGGCCGGCTAGCTGTCGTAGACGTTATGTTGAGCCAAGCGGGCCGGCTAGCTAACGTAGCTAACGTTATAATGAGCCAAGGGGGCCGGCTAGCTAACGTAGCTAACGTTATATTGAGCCAAGCGGGCCGGCTAGCTGTCGTAGCTAATGTTATATTGAGCCAAAGCGGGCCGGCTAGCTAACGTAGCTAATGTTATATTGAGCCAAAGGGGCCGGCTAGCTAACGTAGCCAACGTTATATTGAGCCAAGCGGACCGGCTAACTATCGTAGCCAACGTTATGTTGAGCTAGCGGGCCGGCTAGCTGTCGTAGACGTTATGTTGAGCCAAGCGGGCCGGCTAGCTAACGTAGCTAACGTTATAATGAGCCAAAGCGGGCCGGCTAGCTAACGTAGCTAATGTTATATTGAGCCAAAGGGGCCGGCTAGCTAACGTAGCTAACGTTATATTGAGCCAAAGCGGGCCGGCTAGCTAACGTAGCTAACGTTATATTGAGCCAAAACGGGCCGGCTAGCTAACATAGCTAACGTTATATTGAGCCAAACGGGCCGGCTAGCTGTCGTAGCTAACGGTGTGTACCTGGTGTCAGTACCTGGCTACTCTATTTGCAGTTAGCCTCCTTAGCTGATGTCGGCCGTTGGCTCCTTGCTACTTTGTTTTCTCTGGTATAGATCCTCTTCTCTTTGGATTTAAGTGTTGATCTTTGTCCTTTTGGATCTATGTATATTCATGTTGCCTTTGAAGTTATCTTTTCCTTCCATTTTGTTCTTCCATTAAAAGTTGAATATCCTTTAGGGGCTCATCTTAGCTGTCTTGCTTATCTCTCTCTCTCTCTGTCTGGACCACAGACCCATCTCTCTCTCTCTCTGTCTGGACCACAGACTCATCTCTCTCTCTCTGGACCACAGACTCTCTCTGTCTGGATCATCACAGACTCTCTCTCTCTCTCTGAGCATTGCATTGCTTATAGTTGTCAATTGTGTCGGTCAGTTCATTGCAATTTTTCCTTCAGTCACATTTAGTTTTATCCTGCACCTGGCCTAAAACAGGTTGGATGTGCACACAGCTGCTCTACTGTGTTTGTAGCAGAGCAACCATACCTGAAGCCTTGTAAACAAAGACATCAACACTAGAGTGTGTACTTCTATCTACACAGTACAGCCAAAGCATTCCCATTGCTAGGCAAAAACTCCACCTGTTTTCTACACTGCTTCTTCCCTTGCTGGATTTTCTGCATTACTGCCACTTGTACATGTGTGTTGTGGAGAAATTTGTACAGTGTTACAAAGCGACAACACTGTATATTGACTAGGGATGCACGATATTGATTTTTTGACACCGATACCGATAATTTTATGCTCCTCAAGCCGATAACCGATATTTATTGTATTATAATATTTTTTTTAACTGTATATATATATATATATTTTTTTTTTATCATTTTTTCTTTTTTTTTTTAGTATTTATAAGCTCCGACGTCATCGGTACTGCTATCGGTACTCGAGAAATTATGGAGTTTTTTTTTTTGGAATTTAAACGTCGCAAACTAATCTTGTTGGCAGTTGTCTAATATCTCTCCTGCCTGTGTGTCTGCCTGCGCGGGGATCTCTGTGCTCTCTGCCTGCTGTGCTCTCTCCTCCTCCCACACACACACACTCACTCACTCACTCACACACACACACACACACACAGAGAGACGGGTGCTGCGCTGCCGAGTAGACAGCTCTGCTCTCATAATGGCGGATAGAACGAAATGTTCAAAAGTCTGGGTCTATTTTACTAAAGTCGACAAGACTTTACATTTGCCAGTAATGTATAAGCGCTGGTACTTGTCAATGTGGCTGGCGGGGAGATAACGTTAGCTCCGAGTAGAGTAATGGCTGACGATCCGGAGGTAAATAAATGAACGAGAGCTTCTGATTGGTGGTAAGAAGAAGAGGTGGGTGCAAGCCGTGGGACGTAATTGGCAGATCGACTGTCTGTCTCCGAATGTAACGTGACTACGTCACAGCCAAGACAGGGAGCGCTGGATTTGTGAAAAACTCCCTGTTCCTAAACCACACGCTATCAGTTTTACCACAGTACTGGCAAAACGGGAGGAGGCTATAATAAAAACAAGCGCCCTTCATCCAAATCCACCCACACCGGATTTCTTTTAACCAAAAAATTTATTATATGTTATCGGAGCTATCAATAACGTTATCGAGTTTATCGGGATGACGTCATAATTGCTGATATCGGCCCGATAATTATCGGCCCGATAATTATCGTGCATCCCTAATATTGACTGTAGAACAGGAGCTCTCTCTCGCTCCCTCTCTCTTGCTATATGTTGACTATCATGCCCAGCCTCGGGCAGCGCTATTACCGGTATTTAAGAATATGTTGACTGTATATATATATATTAAAATCTCGCACAGGGCCTCGCATTTCTACCACATAGTGCTCCGTGGGCAGGGACTAACTAACTGGATAACTAACAGTGCAAAAATGCCAAAAGAAATTTACCAAATGCCCTCGAAAAAAAGCCCCCGGCAGTTTACTAATTATATATATAATTATATATATGCTCTACAGTGCGAGCATTTAACTCGCATTTGCCCCTAAAATATGTATAAGGAATACAACCAAATCCTCGGTCATACCATAACATTTTATCATTATTTTGCATTATGTTGAATCAAATCGTATCTAACAGTTAACTGTATCTCAACAGGAGTGAATCGTATCGCCCGGTGCTTTAAATTAGGGCTGGGCGATATGGCCTAAATATGATATCACGATATTTTCTGACCTTTCGGCGATACACGATACACATCACAATGTTTTTCTTTTTTACCCCAAACAATTCATTATGAGGCTTACCAAGACAGTATTTGAGTTTGCAAGCTAACATTAAAGACAAAATAAAATACCCATGCATTTAGCATTTTTATATTATATATTAGATTTAGATTATTGGATTATTAGATTATATATTGCATATATTTAGCAATGAGATATTATATGATTTAGATATGAAATATGATGAATTGAAAATGGGGGACCCTGATGTAAACCAGACGAAAGTCTTTCTCTGGTCTGCATCCCCTTAACAATTGTATGTATTGAGCTGTACTGTACCCATTCTGCAATATGTTAATAAAGTTTTAAATCAATCAATCAATAGCATTTTAATTAAACTACTGTATATTTGTATGTCTCTAAATGTTTTGATGAATTGAAAATAGAGGACCCTTATGTAAAAAAGCCGAAAGTATTTTTCTGGTCTTCATCCTCCTGTACTGTATTGTACCCATTCTGCAACCTGTTAATAAAGTTCTCATTCATTCATTCTGACGGAAAAACAAAATAATTTTGATCGACAGTCGAGCCTGCCAATTACGTCACACCGCTTGCACCCGCCCTGCTGTTCTTAGCACCAATCGGCAAGCGCTATTAGTTTTTGACTTCCTGAATGTCCTCCATTGATTTTGACGAGTGCTGACAACAAAGCTACTAACATTAGCTCCCCGCGGCCGACGAGTAGGAGACCAGTGCTCCGCAGGATGACTAAACGAGGCATAATGATTTTACTGCAACGAATGTTATAATAAAAGCCTTTCCATACATCTGTCTGATTGAAAACTTTATTAACAGACCGCAGAATGGGCATATCTCAGCACAGGCTGAGATATGAACGAGTAACGTGTGGACCAGATTGACGAGACACAATCCTCTTGGGCAAATCATCACGATATCCACGATACGTTGAAAAAGTGTATCGTTAATGAACTGTACCCGATATTTATATAATATCGTCATATCGCCTAGCCCTACTTCAAATGTATCCATAATGTATAGTATCGTTGGCAACGTATGGAGATGTGCATCGCATCGGCCTCAGTGATAGAGATGCACATCCCTACTGGGAACAGAGGCATAAGTGAGGGAAGTGGGGGCTGAGAATATCAGTGTATCTTGTGTGTCTCGCTCTCTCTCGCTCTCTACATCTCTCTCCTGAACCTATTTCATTCAAAAGGAAGATATTGATGCACAGTAGCTAGCTATAGTATAAATTATAGCTCAGTAGCTGTAACAGAATAATTGCATGAACTATTATTCAATAGCGTTTCAATTATAATGAATTAAATAATTGTATAAATAATTTTCCATGTCCTGTCATCTAATAATATATTCCATTACCTTTCCTGTCTGTATCAAAGTCAAGATGTTGGTATCGTGACCAGTGATGCCACAGATGATTACTCCTTTAAAAAGTAATCTAAGTTACTTTACTGATTACTTGATTATCAGAGTAACTTAGTTACTTTGAAAGTAACTAGGTTACGAAGTCGTTGTCGTTCCCCCAACAGTTTTTTTTTAAACGCTTTATTGAAAGTGCATAAATTGTTTTTAACTTGTTTCTCTGCACATAACGTAAATTGTTAAACTAGTGCTTCAGCTTCTGTACCATCAAGTATGGTAAAGCAACAGTCTATGATGCTCACAGCATTAGAGCAGCCAGCCAGTGGTTTTACAAAACCAGTGTATCACATCTAACAAATGCAGGCTGAACTATTCAATTATATCAACTGTAACTATTAAATTGTTTTTATAAATGTCTCTCTATAAACATACAATCAGTCTCTCTTTAACATGTAAAAGTAGTGATTGAGGCTACGTTTAGACGAGCGTTTTGGGATGGAAGTCTGAACAGAAACCGCAATCACTTTTAATTTTGCGTTTAGACAAGCGTTTTGGGGTGGAATTCTAACGACGGAGCCCTGCTGTCACACGATTGGCGCATATGTCACATGAGGTGCTGTGAAGACCCGCCCTACTCTGCCTCTGATTCGCAGACTGTGGATGGGGAATGTGATTGGATCAAAGCAGAGTCACTCACAGACAGAGGCTCCAGTCACGCCGCGGGACACATTCTTGTGTAACCCTTTCACTGCCACACGGCGTCACTCCCAAATAAGAAAAACAGCTCAAAATGTATTTTTGACTGTCGAAAACGAAATAAAATACTGCATTCCGCCTGCATTATGAATTTATGATGAGATAGTAACGAAATAGTAACGCACAGCCACATGGACAAGTAACTGCAATCAGATTACTGGCTTTTAAAGATTAACGCGTTAGATTACTATTTTCGGGGAAAAGTAATCAGATTACAATAACGCGTTACTTAGTAACGCGTTACTGGCATCACTGATCGTGACAACACTACAACATACAAAAGCAGCTTGACGACTGATATCCTTTGAGTCTAGTAGGCATAGGCCAATGTGTGATTTTGTTTGGCCCTTAGTATGCACACCCACAGTAGAGTTGTTCCGATACCGATACCAGTATCGGAAAAGCCGCCGATACTGGCTAAAATGCTGGTATCGGTGAGTACCCTCTAATGCTGCGCTCCGATACCATATGACGTAATTTATCAACAACACTGTGGTCTGTTGAGTAAGCATTATAAAACAAACGTGTGCTTAATCGATTAAAGTGTCAATGCCATTTGTCATTTTAACAGCAGATACTTTCTTAAATGTCATCGTCCCGACAGAGCGGTGTTGACGGGGAGCTCATGGGTTCGCTTGGTGGCTGGTGTTATTAGCATTGAACAGCTAACCGAAAGCTAGCTTTAACATTACCTTGGCTAAAGTTGGGTCTATTCATATAATCCAGCAATAATGGCTGCAGACCTGCAAGCAAAGTACAGCAAGTTGGCAAAGGAGTATTCCAAGTTAAATCACAATGTCACCAGTAACGTTACAGTCTTCTATGGTCTTCCCATATACCGGTAGCTCATGCTAGCTAACGGTAACGTCGTCATTGCACAATTGCACGTCGCGTACACAATTAATGACATGTTGCGGACAGCCATATCGGCGACAATGTTTAGCTTTTAGTGCCAAATGATAAGAGTCTGAGGCGGAGTCTCAAAAGAGGATGTTGAATATTTATTGTGCAAAAATCACAACAGATCCGACTGCTACTGAAACGGAGCCTTGTAGACAGACTGAGTAGGGTATATCTGCAGAGCCAGTGGGTAGCGAGTGCAGCAACGTATAATGTCCGTGTGGATCATTGGAGTAGGGTATATCTGCAGTGCTGAAGCCCCATACTCATTGATTAATGATACTAATACAAATCTATACAATCACCTGTTGTTGAATAAATACCATTACTTTCTAGTTATTACTAAAAAACAGTATATATAAAACAGTATTTGTTAAAAAAAATAAAAATTATATTTATAAAAAATTTATATAATATCGTTTTTGCACTGGTATCGGATAAGTATCGGTATCGGCCGATACCCAAAGCTTAGGTATCGGAATCGGATCGGAAAGGAAAAAATGGTATCGGAACATCTCTGATAATATGCATGTAATAAATAGTTTGTTAATAAACTGCGTTACTTATATATGGAGACATTAAGATTACGTTATCAAACATAGGGACGAAGACTGTAAAAAAATATACAGCGCTTTGCGCCACCAAGACAGCCGCAGCCACAAAATGGCATATGGTAAGTGTCGACAATGTTTTATAGTTTTTATGTTAATTTTCATCATAAAAATTCAGTGCCCCAGAAATACAAAAAAAAGCCCCCGGAAATCAATTAAGGGGGGCAAAAAAAGCCCTGAAAAAAAAAGTTTATTTCTAACCCTGGTCTGACTCTTAACCCCTAGCCCTATTTTCTGAAAATCCACCTAAAAATACATACCTAAGTAAATGGAAGATTGCCCCACTTCTACAAGGTCCATTTGCATGTTCTTGGTATCTAGGGACATCTATGGACCTCAGGGAATGTATTCCCAGTGTCAGAAATATTGTGTCTGTTACTAGGCTTGAGTAAATTGTAATGAAACAAACCAGACATGAAAAACTGCCACTGAGCTTGTTCAGTACCTTCTTGAGATCACGTGTACAAGAAATCTAAGCAAATGAATAAAGGGAAGATGATTAAACAGAAGGTTTTGTAGATACAGTACTGAATTCTGCCATCCGGACCCATGCAATTTGAAATATTATTATTAGTGCCGTCAGTGTCAGGCGATAAAATAAATCTATCTAATTAATTACAGGATTTGTAATTAATTAATCTAATTAATCGCATAAGCATTTTAGGCCTGATATTCTATAATCATATTTCAAATGGCATGTGTCCGGATGGCAGAATTCAGTACTGTATCTAGTACAAAACCATTTATTCATTCACTTAGATTTTTCAGGTCTGGTCAATTTTAGCATGGTGTTATTCAGAGTCAAAGATAAAAAAATATTTATTGATATTCTCATTTGGTTCATTACAATTTACTCAAGCCTAGTAACAGACACAGTATTTCTGACACTGGGAATACATTCCCTGATATCCATAGATGTCCCTAGAATCAGATACCAAGAACATGGCTTCAGTGTCGAGTCTAGAGACTGTGTTAAATACCTAGGTGCAGACCTCGAACAAACACTCAGGGAAAACAATGGCCCTGAAGGTGATCAAAAAAGTTAACACAAGGGTGAAATTTTCACACAGAAAAAAGAGGTTCTTATCACTGGAAACTATGAAATTGCTTGCCAACTGCATGATTCTCAGCCAATATGACTATGCATGTACGTACTGGTATAGTGGTGTTACAGTGGAAAGTAAACACAGGCTACAAACCAGCCAAAATAAGAACATACGATTGGTCCTAAATCTGCCACCTCAAACCCATATTGAGCCATGTCACTTCAATGAGGTGGGATGGCTCCCTGTGGAGCAGAGGGTCTCCTTTCTGAAACTGGGACATATGTATAAAATGTTAAATGGATCTGCCCCCAGATATTTATGCTCTCGTATTGTCCTGCGTGGCCAGGTCCACGGACGACAGTTACGGTCTGGACAGCTCTCAGTTTATGAGCCTAGAAATGGTTCCTACACAAGGCTTATCAATAAGATCAGAGAGGACGTGGATAGATGGACTGTTCCGCCTCTTTCCTTGATAGGCAGGGTGGAAATAATCAGAATGAACATACTCCCTAGACCAGTGGTTCCCAAAGTCGGGGAGGGCCGCGAGATGATTTTCAAAGAAGAAGAAAAAAATCGTTTTTTTTTTGTCAGGCCACTGAACTTAGAAGCAGGCCAGGACAGTGTTTCTAGTTGTATTCTAAAGTTCTATTCCATTGTATTCTAAAATGTGACTATATGGTTTTATATTAACTTAATAAATAAACAAAAACGAAAAATCTACTTATTTCAACGAACATTTCAAACTAAATAACAGATTATGCACATAAAACGCTGAAAACAACCGAAGCAACAATAGTATTTTTACTATTATTATTATCATTATTATTTTGCAACAAGTTAGCACTCTCATAAATAGCACATATAAATGAATAACTAACTTGAACTAACTTAATAGGGTTGAAGTGATATTTGGCCTAAAAAACCGATAGCCTGGCAAAAAAAGAAAAAGCCTGACGATGTGCATTGGGCCGCGGCTCTCTGACGCCTTATTTTCTGGGCCCCGGCCTGAAAAGTTTGGGAACCCCTGCCCTAGACTACTGTATCCGTTTCAAATGCTGCCCATCCCAATTGATAACCCCACTTTTAACTTACTAAATCGATTACTCTCACTTTTAATATGGCAGGGGAAATTACCTAGAGTGCGTTTCAAAACATTACAGCTGGCCAAAACTGCTGGCGGTTTGGCCCTCCCTAACCTCAAATATTATTTTTGGGCTGCTCAATTTAGACCCTTGCACACCTGGATTACAGATGGTTTTTCATCAAGATGGTTAAAAATGGAAAAAGACTTATCTACACAGAAACAACTTACTGCCTTATTATTCTCTGGACATAAGATAAGGGAGGACTCAATAGGTGTGTGGTCCAGATTTACGATAAAAATATGGAGAGAGGTCCAGAAAGAGTTCAGGTTGCCTTAAACATCGGGCCTGACCTCAATCGGTTTCATTGGGGACTTTACACCATCAACTTTGGATGCAGGATTCAGTGGATGGAGGACAAAGGGTCTGAAATTTGTTCACCAACTTATTCACTCCGGCCAGCTTAAATCTTTCGAACAACTCAGAGTGGAATTTAGCCTTCCTAGTACTGACTTTTTCAGATGTCTCCAATTAAGATTTTTTTTTAGAAAACCAGGAAGATTGGGACAAAATTCGACACCCTTCTGCTATAGAACGCTTTATAGCCAATATCCAAATTGATGCTTCAATACAAAAAATTCTTTCTAAATTATATCAAAACCTAATATCAATGAACCCCAACGACTCGCTATACATTAAGTTGAAGTGGGAGGCTGAGCTCCAACAGGAGATCTCACAAGAGGAGTGGTTTGATGTTTGTACTGAAGCACATAAGGTGACTAATTCTAATTCCTGGAGAGAATATAAATGGAAGGTCATTAGTAGGTTTTTCAAGACCCCCTTATTGACTGCTAAAGCAGGTACGACTCCCACAAGCGAATGCTGGAGGGGATGTGGTGAACAAATAGGTAACCATACACGCATTTTCTGGACATGCCCAAAACTATTTCACTTCTGGGATGATGTATTCAGGGATGTAAAAAAAGTATTCGACATGGACATTCCACAAGATTTCAAAACTGCCATCCTCGGAGTCATACCAGAGGGCATTGAGGAAAGGAAAAGTGTGTATCTTCTTCAAATACTGTTAACTGCTGCCAAGAAAATGATCACAATTAACTGGTTAAAACCCAGTCCACCAACACATAACCAATGGCTAAACAAAGTTAAAGAAATTCAGGACATGGAGAGGATGACTCATCTGATCAGGTTGCAAGGTGAACAGTTCGATAGAAAGTGGGCTTGTATAGAGCGAATAGGGCTATAAAAGCAATGCATTACTTATTTTCATCTTATTATTTTCATCTCACTCCCCATTTTATTGTCATTTTATTTTTTAAATGGTTTGAACTACACATGTAGTATATTCTGGTTTACCTGTTATTTGTTTGTTTATTTATTTTTATTTTTAACATTATAATAATTTTTTTTTGTTTTTTGTTTGTTAATGTATTTATTTATTTTTGCGCCCCTTCCCCAAGCATAGCTGTCTCTTGATGACACGGTACAGACAGGATGTTGGTTGAGAACTAGTTGTAAGGTATATCTGCATATCTGTACTGCCTTGATTTTGTGCTGAATAGTAGGGATATGTGAACGGGAAGAAAGACGCAATCCTAACTGCATGCATTTACATGCTTTTGAGAAAGGTCAGTGATGAAGGGTTGGATTTGCAATGCAGTGATGGTGAAACAACCAAAGCTCTGGTATAAGAGAATGTTTGTTACTGCTGTACTACACCCAGAGAAGAGAGGTTGACACGTAGTATATTCTGGGTTACCTGTTTATTTATTTATTTTGTTCTGTTGTTGGTTTTTGTGTGTGTCCCCCACGCCCCTTCCCCTTCCCCAAGCATAGCTGTCTCTTAATGATACGGTACAGACATGATGCTGATTGAGAAAGTGATGTAAAGTATGTAAAGTATTTCTGCATATCTGTACTGTTTTGATTTAGATTTTGTGCTGAATAAAAAAAAAATATCAACAAGAAAGGGTTCCTATTCACAGAATGGCTTTCTGTCTACAGCCTGCCGGCTGTGGAACTCTCTGCCCAGGGCCATCCAAAACTCCCCCACTATTGCAGTCTTCAAGAGGGGTGTGAAGCGACATCTGCAACAATAGGTTGTAGAGGGTGCTTGGCCACCACTCTTGAAGAACAGGAACATGACATGCTGTAATGAGGCTTTCAGAAAATTGTGTCGTCCATTTTATCTACCTTGTTGTATCTATTTTATCTTCTTAACTCTTTCTTTGTGATTTATTGTATTCTTCTTAGGACCATGTTGGAAACAAGTTGTTATCCTTGTACCTAGGCCTGCCACGATAACACATTTTGCTGGGCGATTAATTGCCCCCGAAAATATCGCGATAAGCGATATTATTGCGACCGGTTAGAGAATTTTTTTTTGAGAAATGTATTTCCCAAAACTTTTATTTTGAAGCCCACCGCTCCGTCTTTTCCGGTGTTTTAGACTTTTATTTTGAAGCCCACCGACCGGACCGGAAGTATTGTTGTGATTATCAGGTACTTTTTGGGTACTTTGGGTACCAGAAAAGTCACGTGAAACACTGCAGACCACTGATTGGTCAGAATAGAGACGCGTCACTCGTTGGAGAGTCTGAGGGAGTCTGAACGAAAACAGAAAGCCGCCATCTTTAATGTCTCGCATAGGATTTCATAATCATTATGTTTGCAGCAGGCACAAGTGCAATAAACAAAGGATACAGTCACTGTGTATTCTGCCTCATTTATTGATTAAACAAAACCGACATCAACACAATTTGCCACCGAGCGGAGAGTTTAGTCCCGCAAAAAGATCGCCGACTTGTTAAGGCTTGTTGTTAGGTTAGGTGCTAATGTTGTGCTAGCGTTTTAGCATGGCTATCGTACATAGCGTGATCAATATAACTCGCTATTGATTGTTTGTATGAGTAACGTTAATGCTAGTAGAATAGACACAATGAGGGGTAACGTTAGCCCCACGGAGCTCCTGTGCTGTGCTCTGTAGTAAAGCCAGCGGCCCGCCTCCCAACACGGACAGTGACTGACAAGGGGCACTGGGTCCGCCTCATTAAAACAAACGCGCAAATAGCAATTAATCGCGCCCGTCAAAATCATTGCATTCATTTTAATTATCGCGGCAATTAATCGATTTATTGCTTATCGCGGCAGGCCTACTTGTACCCCTTGTTTTTATACTATTGTATAAATTGTATGTACTAAATAAAAATCAAATCATGGAAATGGACCATATTAACACTTTGATCGCCATGGTTAAATTCATAATTTACCATCCCTAGCCAGCTCTATTTGTCTATGGAGAAGTTCCCCTTCTTTGCAGGGCTATAACTTTTTAAATTCTATTGCTAAATTGACATTATTATGGCCCATTCAATGTCCTATATCCATTGTTCAGGGTGTAGCAACGATATACTTTTTCATTCACATATTCATACTAAAATATGGTCTAAAGTATAAGTATGTTTTTATCGTTTTCTGCAGCTTTCTTCAGAACTTGATTTATAGCCCCAAATGCATTATATTGATGATCAAATACAGTTTGGTAGCGATCGGTGCCATATGAAAAATTTCAACTGGAGGTACTTCTAGAAGTTACTACGTATCATCTGATATTGACCGGATGGGCGAGGGGGCGTTTATAATTCCGTGGGCAACGTTATACCATTCATCTAGTGTGGGTCATATGATCATCAGATCAGTTAGTATAGAATACGTTCGAAAATAACGTTGAAACTCACCGTATCTTCCTCGCGCCGTTGGACGATCAGCGTGGAGTAGACAGTTTTCGATTATGGGATGTTGATCCTGATGAACCATTTCCAGGTTGTATAATACTATATACGTCCAAATAACGTTTATTGAGTTAGGGCGAGCGATTGATTATCCAGTGTGTTGAGATAGAGTCCTGCTAATGATCGCGAGTGCCCGGACGATTTATGGATGAGCACTTCCTGTTTGACGAGTCACTTCCTGTTGGCGATCTGCCGATCGGCCACCAGATGGCGCTCTTGAACCGCTAGAGAGTTGAGTGGAGATCAGCAGTATATCTCAGGACCCCGGAGGAGAAATATGATTTCGATCACAGATTTTTGAAATAGACATCAAAGACGAGTTACGGCGTCTTCGGCAGAATGAGCATGGCTAGGAATGACGTCTAAACACGTCATCTGCGATTAAAGTGTTAAAAAAATCTGTAAATGTGTATGCTACGTTCTTATGGAATGAATGATATAAAAAAAATATATATGTAATTAATTAATCTAATTAACGCGATAAACTGACGGCCTTAATTATTATAGAATATAGAATATCAGGCCTATAGCGGCTAGGTGGCGCAGTGAGCAAGGCGCTCGCCACCAACGCAGGAGATGCTGGGTTCGAGCCCAGCTCTCGGCGTTGCTACCAGCTTGGCTGGTCGTTCATACTAATACAATTGGCAGTATTAGGGGGTGGGAAGCTGGTGGGTGGGGATCGGACGTTGTGGACAGCGACTCCTACAGGTCGGTTGGTGCGCCTGCGCAGTAGAATCAGGAAGCGACGAGGGCGACGTGTCCCTCCCACGCAGACCCTCGCCGCTGAGATCGCTGTGCAGGTGAAAAGATGCGACGGCTGCCTCCTCGAGTACCGGAGGGGACACGTGCAGGGAACAAAATTAACTTTTTGACTTACCAGCCATTTGGCTGGTAGATTTTAAAAACTACCAGCCAGGCAGATTTTTTACCAGCCAAAAATTATAAATAGCTTTTAGTATATCGCCACGTGTTATTATTACTATATAATACTCTCATATGCTATTTTCAATTAATATCATAAACAACATAATGAATATTAGCATAATTTTGAGTGGACTGAAGGAATGAGTCAGCGTTAATAGTTTTAAATGCAAATAATTAGGGATGTCCGATATTATCGGCCGACATCGGCAGTAAAATGTGATATCGGAAAATATCGGTATCGGTTTAAAAAAAGAAAAAAACAATAACAATATTTGTTATATATATAACCAGTGAAATGATTAGTTACCTGAAATTATTCCGTTTTTTGGGGTGGGAAACCCTGCATATATCGGTATCGGTTGATATCGGTTGATATCGGTATCGGAAATTAAGAGTTGGACAATATCGGAATATCGGTATCGGTAAAAAAGCCAATATCGAGCATCCCTACAAATAATTTATTGAAACATAGAAGTGGGGTCGGGACACATCATATATGTTATGATGAATTGAAAATGGGGGACCCTGATGTAAACAAGACGAAAGTCTTTCTCTGGTCTGCATCCCCTTAACAATTGTATGTATTGAGCTGTACTGTACCCATTCTGCAATCTGTTAATAAACTTTTCAATCAATCAATCACACACACTTTCAACTCACCACCCCTGCATCATATTGTAGTCTAGTCTGTCTTCAAACATCCACTCCTCTCGAAACTTTTTTATATTTGAATATCAACATTATCTGTCCATCCTCAGTAATCCTCAGTTTACTATAATATACTCCTGTCCTGACTAGTGACTTCATCGTCTTTCCAAACGCGCACACACACAGAGAAAAGGAGAGTGCCCCCCCCCCCCCCCCCATTTCCCTTTCCTCAGTCCACACTGTCTGCTGTTCACTGGCTCTGCCTCTGATCAGGATTAGCTTGTTAGCTTATGCTAATGTAACGTTCATTTCGGGCGATGTGGGCATAAAGGAATGGCGACGGTGCAAAGCATGTTAGATGCATTTGACCCGTTGTGAGAAGAAAAAAAACACCACGGACTTATTTCGGGTCGTGTAGGCTGCTCTGTAGCCCCGCTCGGCTTTAATGCAAGCAGAAGCACGGACTGGGCGGATATGACTCGCTGAGTTGCCACAAGTTTTTTCAAAATAAAAGTATCGTATGAACCGAACTTTGCTAGCTGACGGAGCCATAGATATTATGACTGGAGCTGCGCTTGGGGCGGAAATGAGACCCGCACAGGATTTTCAAAATAAGACTATCGATATGAACTACACGCCAGGTGGCGGGCAGACCTCTCATTTTTACTCTCCAAACCTTAAATCTGCCCGCCATTGGCGGTTGGCGGGTACTTATTTTGTTCCCTGGACACGTGATGCAAGGCTTTGTCCACATTGCAGCCAGCTTGTGGGAGGCATGGTCTAACAGCGTTTGAGACAGGGGAGGGTAGAATTGGACAATACGAAATTGGGGACGGGAGAAAAATAGAAAAATGGGGAGAAAAAGTTGATCAAAACAAAAAAAGAATATCAGGCCTATAAATTACCTTATTATAGCCAACTTGCACAGCTATGGATCGGGCCTAATCTACTCTTTCCAATGGCAGAGTTTAATTTGGATTTAGTATCACCAGGCGTGCATGAAGAACAGAGAAAGAAATCTACTGTATGTACAGTAGGTTTTTTATTCTTGTGACAGCTCCGCCATTTTTAAACTGATTTCAAATCGGATGGTTGCTAAATGTTCACAATAGGGGAGACAAACTAACGCTCCAATATATGCCAATAACGTTCAGTTTTGTGGTATATAATCCAGAGCAGGCCATGTGAGCGGCGCGGTGCGTGAGCGGCGCGGGGCACGGATTTGACGTGAGCGAGGAGTGGGTTTTAAAATGAGTCGGCGCGACGTCCGGAGCGAGAGTTCTCCTCCGCTCCAATCCACTCCAGGCCGCTCACAGTGGTTTAACACTGTTAATGTAATATATACATGCAGTACAATGCCAAAGCAACAGATGGCGATGTACAAACATGAAGGCCATTTTCAACCAATGAGAAGGGTGAACCTGTGATATCCTGTTCAGGCTTTGTCACTCACTCCTGTTAGAAAAAGTATCGACGCCATTGTTGTTGTCGTTAGCTTACATGCTAACGTTAATGGCAGCGACCATAGCATTGTGGCTCGGCTAGCCTATCATCGCTTAATAGAGCTAGTGAATGGATAAACAACGTTATTTAACATTGCAGAATGGGTACAATTACAATGCGGCTCAATACAAACAATTGTTAAGGGGCCCAGGGGGTGTAGACTGTTGTAGTTTGAGCTAATTTACACCATGCTCCAAAAAATATATATATCTGCCGAGCGATCTGGCGCGGGGAGCGGGGAGCACTCGATTCAAGGTGAGCGGGGAGCGAGCGGAGAGCGACTTGGGGGCGGGGTCAACATGAGCGATTAGCGGAGCGGACCAAGCTTTAAAGAGTGAAGAGCGGATTTCTCGGCCGCGCCGATCCGCTCACGTGGCCTGATCCAGAGTAATGAGATAAATAAAAAAAATCATACACAAGTAATTTGCTTGAGAGCTCTGGATGTCCTCTTCTCAAAATGACTACAATCGTCATCATTCAGCGGCGGCCGCTAATTCAAAATGGCCGACATCCGCGATCAAAACAATACATTTTAACACATTGGGGACGAACAACGTATATATCCGTGTTTCGATTCCACCCGTTGTGGACAGAAGCACGGATAAATCCGTGGCAAGTTGTTATTGCTTTTATTCCATTTTAATAACCTATTCAAGGTCGCCGAGCGGCACTGCAGATATACCCTACTCTTTGAATTCGAGGTGCAATACCGGCCAGATCCTCTTAGGGGAGCTATCGCGATAATGCAGTGTTCCCTGTGGCCGAACGGTGGACTCTTTTTTTTTTACTTTCAATGGAGTTTTATGTTAGCTCGATTCTGGATCTGCAGCCTGTAGCTTGGATTACGTTTTGCATCGCAGATTTCACCATGCAATAAGGGGATGTATCATCAGCCAATGGACATATCGATCTACCAGATGGCGATCGATAACGGGGAAATGCTCGGGGGATCCCACCGGACCACGGTAAGATCTTTTTCACGTAAAGTACATCCCGATCGGGCCTTGTTTTGATAGCCATCCAGGCGTTCGGCCTATGAGGCTAACACGGTTATTGCTAATCAATAATCAGAAACGACGTCCCCCGCCCCTCCCCTTTCATGCATACATGCGTGAGGATCGTGCCGATCATATGCAGTTTGAGTTTTAACTGGAGCGTTTGTATAACTTGAAATGCCATTGGATTTAACGTTATTAGCTATTAGCCCATTATCTCGGCTTCCAGGAAATATACTAGACCAAATCCGGTATAATGCTTATATTCACGGTGCTATAAAATGAGAACATATAATTATTTTTTCTTTAAGCCATTTTGAAGGGACGGTTTATGGTCTCAATTCACAATGAGAATGGACAGATAGCAATACTATAAAGTATAGATTTAGCTCTACAAACAGCCCCACGTCTGTTTACATATCCCGGCCCTCTTGAGATTAATTAGACTCATCCCAGTGGCCGCGAAAGTGTTAACTAAAATCTCACTAATAACATTTTAACCTATTGGTAAACAAACGTATTGATGAAAATATACAATATGACTGCTGTTGTGACATGGTTAGGATGTTTACTCTTGAATATGTTTGAAAAAAGAAACGATAATTACCTGTATGTCAGACAGTCTAGAGAGAATGATTTATGACGTGATGTTGTACCGGACCGCACGGGTGGAAGAGGTTAACAATCAATTAAATTGATTAATCGTTATTTTTTTATGTTAATATTTTTTTTAATAAAAAACATGTCGTATTTCTTGTTGTAGAACATTTAAAAAAAAATGCTTTGGGAAGCTCTCGTTAAAACCAAGAGACAAAGATATTGACGTAATCAATACGAGAAGAATGTCAAATATTAAACTATTACCACTCTGTCTCCTAAAGAAAATTAAAGGTGCTATAGATAACATTTGTATGTAGAGTAATAATTATTTTTAAACAATACACCCAAGGAGCTTTTAAAAGGTGCAGAATAAAAGTATTGCTTTCCCCCCCAACATTATTGATCGCATGTATCCCCTCCTTACTTCCCATTTCCCCACGTGGAATGCACCCGATTGGATAAATGACATGCTGGTGATCAAGTGCGACACCTAGTGGATGAATGTCATCTATAGCACCGTTCAATTTCACCCTCTGGTTGGTAAGATGTCTCATCGTCACCACATACTAAAATATTTCCTTGCATTGATATAATTCAAGATGACAACGTTCATAATTAATAACTTTAATTTGATACCAACGTTAGATTGATCAAATACCAAGTGATCGACCAAATCCTTAACAGGCATTAATCGACTAAATCTAATAGCATCCCTACTGCAGGTCAATACATACACTCTCACACACACACACCATCAGTCTTACCGGAGGGGAAGAGTGGAGCGGAGGGTGGGGGGAGGGAGGAGCGGATCCCAGAAGTTACGATCGTGGGCACAGAGCTGGTGATGGAGTTGGGAGGAGCGTCCATGCCCGAGGGCTGCAGGGGAGGAAGAGGAGGAGGGGGGCCTGGCGAGGAAGAAGCAGATCAGAAAGGGTTAGATTCAGATGTATCGTCATCATGCAGCACAAGTACAGTACAATGAAGAGAAGTGTGGCATCCAACCAGAGTGCACATGTAAAAATAGTAATATACAAAGTACAGGTACAGGGATATGTACAGAAATAGATATAGTATCTACAGATATGTAAAAAGGATTATATGCAGGTATACAGATGTGGATATAGATATACGGTGAGAAAAAGAAATATATATACGGTATATACAGCATTAGTGTAGATGCTATTATACTACTATATAGTTATATGCAGGTGTATAAGTACGTATATAGTATATAGAAGAATTATATTATGGTATATTCAGACCATTTAGGTTTTTTTCTTATGCATTTACATTTTTAACATGTTCAAAATAAAGATTTCATTCAAATTCAAAGCTCTTCTGAATGAAGGAATGGATGTTCTTACCTGCAACGGGTGGGAGGCTGGGTGGCAGGGTGATGGGTGGGGGGACGGGGGGGCGCATGTTGATGGGAGGTGGGGTTATGAGCGGAGGCGGGGGCGGGATGCCCGGCGGCGGGGGTGGGTCCACGCCCGGGATGGGTGGGGGTTGGAAGGGCAGCATGCTGGGTAAATTAACGTCCTCCACCACCACCGGGTCGCTGCCGTGGTCAAAGGGACACATGTCCCCTCGCATGCAGAAGCCCTTCTCTGGAAGACAGGAGAGAGGATAAGCATTAAACACACTGGTCTCCATTAGCCATGTCCAGCCTGGCTGGAGCTAGCCATGGTGTAGCATGGTATGGTTGGGTTTGTGTCTTCATTAGCTATGTTCAGCCTGGCTGGGGCTAGCCACGGTCTAGCATGGTATGGTATGGTTGGGTTTGTGTCTTCATTAGCTATGTTCAGCCTGGCAGGGGTTAGCCATGGTCTAGCATGGTATGGTTGGGTTTGCGTCTCCCTTAGCTATGTTCAGCCTGGCTGGGGCTAGCCATGGTCTAGCATGGTATGGTATGGTTGGGTTTGTGTCTTCATTAGCTATGTTCAGCATGGCTGGAGCTAGCCATGGTCTAGCATGCAGGGAACAAAATAACTGGGCGCCCATCGCCAAATGCGTGTAGATTTACCGTCTGGCGTCTAAAAATAATAGTCTGCCCGCCAGCTGGCGTGTAATTCATATCGATACTCTTATTTTGAAAATCCTGTGCGGGTCTCATTGCCGCCCCAAGCGCAGATCCAGTCATAATATCTGGGCTCCGGCAGCTAGCAACGTTCAGGTTAATATGATACTCTTATTTTGAAAACCCTCTAGCAACTCCGCGAGTCATATGATATCCGCCCACTCAGTGTCGTTTCTTGAAAACAGAGCAGCGTTGTAAACAGAGCAGCGTTAACACAGCAGTGCGCCTACAGGCGCGAAATAAGTCTGTGATGTTTTTTTTCTTCTCACAACGAGTCCAATGCAGCTACATGCTTTGCACCGTCGCCATTCCTTTATGCCCACATCGCCCGAAATTAACGTTTATGTACCAATCACTACAATGTTAACGTCAGCTAACAAGCTAATCTTGATGATCAGACGAGGCATAGCCACAGTAAACAGCACTGAGGAAAGGGAAATGGGGGGGGGGGGGCACTCTCCCCTTCCCTGTGTGTGTGTGCGTGCGTTTGGAAAGACGACGGAGTCACTAGTCAGGACTCAGGACAGGAGTATATTATAGTAAACTGAGGATGGACAGATAATGTTGATATTCAAATATAAAAATGTTTGAGAGGAGTGGAAGTTTGAAGACAGACTACAATATGATGCGGGGGTGGTGAGTTGAAACACAGTGTGTGTGTCCCGACCCCACTTCTATGTTTCAATAAATTATTTGCATTTAAAACTATTAAGGCTGACTCATTCCTTAAGTCCACTCAAAATTATGCTAATATTCCTTATGTTGTTTATGATATTAATTGAAAATAGCATATGAGAGTATTATATGTAATAATAACACATGGCGATATACTAAAAAGCTATTTATAATTTTTGGCTAGTAAAAAATCTGCCCGGCTGGTACTTTTAAAAATCTACCAGCCAAGTGGCTGGTAAGTCAAAAAGTTAAGTTTGTTCCCTGCTAGCATGGTATGGTATGCTTGGGTTTGTGTCTCCATTGCGTTTCTTATACTCTTTTTGGGAACCTTTCAAAATATACACCGGCACCAACTGTGGTACACAAGCTAAACCATGATGATACAACAGTCCCAGCTAGGGTCTGGGCAGGTTTTGAAAGGCGTCTGTCTCAGCCAGGGTCCAGCCAGGTTCTAAAGACAATGGAGACACTCACTCCACGGCTAAACCCTGGCTAGTGGAGACAAAGCTACAGCACGGCTAAACCCTGGCTACGGGACGGCATTACTGAATTGACTTCTTTCAAGCCTAGCCCTCTTTTCTTAATCCTCCAATCACAACAGTTGTGATTGGAGGATCAAGGAAAAGAGGGGGCGGGGCTTGAGGGATTAATTCTGACTATAGTTGATTCAATACACTCTTAACATCATACAAAGCAGTTTGTAGACTGGCTTGACCAGGGAAGCATGAATCCCAGGGTTAAAAACTACAGTTTACCATCGTAGTCGCGGCAGCGCTTCCTCTGGTGAGGGGGCGGGCCGCGGCCGAAGGGGCCGCCGTGGTCCATGGGGTGGTCGGGGCGGAAGTCGGACCAGCTCTCCGTGGTGGCGTTGTTGCTGTTGTTGCCGTGGTGATGTGTGGGCGCGATGACCGTGATGGTGCTGCTCAGCGTTGGCACGGGGAATTGTGAAGTGGTTGCCACAGGGACCAGCGGCGCCGGGGTGTAGCCCTCGCTGCCCCCCTCCGGCCTGTCCGCTCGGTCCTGATCGTACTTTGGCTTCCCAGCCTCTCTTTCTGTAAAGAAGAGGGAGAAAAAAAACAGAGTTCAGTCGGTTCAGGAACTTAAAAGAACCCAATCCAGAATGATTTGTAGACGGAAAGCAAGCTTTTTAGAACGTTGTTGAACCATTGTAACCATAGTCTTCAAAAAGAAAAAAGTAAGGGGGAGGGGAGGAGGGGAGAAACAGCCCAGTGCAGAGTGCGTGTTAATTTGTTCTGTCGGCTTGTCATCATGCCTCAACAATCGTCAACGTTGTATTCATCATCTAAATGTGGCAATACAAGCTTGATATTCAACGTTAAATGAATGACCTGTGTTAAGACCGATAGTAAGCCAGTGTAAAGTAAAGTAAAGATATTCAGCATACATTTGTAAAATGTGCAACCCTAGTTTCACCTAGTGCCGTATGAGACGTATTCGTCATATGACTGGATGTACCGAAACGTGACGTCCGTACCGTGAAGTCGCGGGACGAATACACGTACCGCTACACCCCTAATAAACTTGTAATGGACATTGTGTTTTGGTAAGGTGCCTATTCACATGTTCAAGTTTAGAGTGTATAAGGACTTTGAACATTATGATGGAAGTATATGATGGCCATTCCCATGCTCAATTATGTCTTGTGAGTTACAAATTTAGTTAATTTAGGTTCATACCATTTGTTACGCAGATTGGGTGCAAAATGTAAAAAGAAATTTACCACTAAAGAATTGATAAACGTGGTCAAAGATCCCTCCAGAATATCACATTAACACTTTCAATGCCGACGACGCTATATATCGTTATTTCATGCCCCCCGTTGAGAGCAGACGATGCTAATTGTCGTTTTTTATTTTTATTAGCAATCTGAATTCATATTTCATCAACCGAGTCTCCCGTTGAGCCTCCTCGCTCCACTATGCTGGCGAGCCGTCTGATGAAGAGGGAAGTGATTGCGAGACGGAAAGCAGCCTGGAATATATATTTACAGCAGCCAATAATCAATCAATAAATGCGATCGATATTTGGAATGGCGATCAGGAATTGGAATAATCTTTTTGGAGAACATCTGATCTAAGGTAAGGAGTCTATGTTACCAGTTTTAGGATAATCAGAGCTGTTTTCACTGAGATAACAGTAGGGCTGTCTTAAATACTTCGAAGCTTCGTTCGATGGCACAAGCTTCGAACATTAAAAGAAAATCGATGTTAAAAAGAAACCAATTCATTTTTTTGATTTTTTTTACTTCGGTGTGTGTGTGTGTGTGTGCGTGTGCGTGCATGGGCCATTGGGTGGGGCCGGGGAACAAATACACTGGAGGAAAGGAACCCAGCTCAGCACTGCCCAAATTATATCATCACTATTGCCTGTTTGAAGGATATCATCCTCAAACACATATACACCACCTACACGCCTATTCTCAGTCCTTGCCCCACAATGGTGGAATGAACTACCCACCCCAGTTAGGACAGCCGAATCCCGTCCAATCTTTCGCCGTCGACTAAAGACGCACTTCTTCAACCATTATCTGAAATAAAATTTAAAAAAAAATCTAACCCTAACTAACCTTACTGTCATGCACATGTCCTAATAAACTAACCTACACTGTAACACGCAACACTTTGATGAATATTGTTACTCAGCTGATAGAGTTGTATCCTTCCTGATGACCTGTTGTACAGAACTTGTAAGTCGCTTTGGATAAAAGCGTCAGCTAAATGACTAAATGTAAATGTGAATGTAAATGCCTTGTAGAATTCCACACATAAGAAAGAAAGATACTGGGATGAATAAACAAAATAGGAAATAAAATGTAGAAATGCATGCAATACATAAATAAATATGAATCTCCATATATGAAATAGAACATTTAGATAAGGTGCTACTGAGATGTTTCGGTGAGTTCTTAGTTTTTTTGTGGAAGTAGCCCTTCTTAAAAATGCATGAACATTCACTGATAATTGGTCTGTAGTGGAGTCTACAAGGTCTACATTGCCGGACCATGTAGAATCCGGACCTTGTAGACTGACATAATTCTGTGCATAGTTTAGTCTACACAGGCCATATTTCAAATAATCAAAATCTTACTTCATTCATCTTAAACATTCTTGATTTGGGGGATTTGGTAGTTCCCATGAAATCTGAAGTTGTTCAAACGAAACAGCGATCCACCTTGAATTAAATCACACAGCCGTGTTGGCTGCGTCACAGTCACGAAAGGGGCTACTTAATTCATTAATCCAATCCACTTTATTTATAGAGCACATTTAAAAACAACAAAGTTTACCAAAGTGCTGTACAAGTCCCACAACATAAGATAAAAAAATTAAAAAAAATTATAAAAAAAAATTAAAAAAAAATTTAATTCGAAGCTTCGAATTAAAATCGAAGCTCGACCCCGAAGCTTCGATTGCCAAAAAAAAATTCGAAGGTCAGCCCTAGATAACAGCGTGGCCCGTATGTGTATGTGTGTGTGTGTGTGCTGTTGAGGAAATAAGAGAATCGATTTCTCAGCTAGTTTCTATAGCGTGCATAAGTACACATATACTATCGATAATCTAGCGTTTATTTGAAAACGATTCATAAATAGGCCAACAAATGACAACGTGTCTAGTGTAATCGAGAATATTCCAGTAAATGCCGTTTATGACGGAATCTTTCCATTTTCCTGAAATTTGAGAAAACTATAGCTTTTCGAAATGCTATAAAACAGAAATGAACCGATTAAAAAAACAATCCGTTTCGACAATGTTGACTGCAAACAAGTCATTGATAAGCGACGGGCAGATTAGACACATAAATTATGCGTTTTTAACGCCATCATTGAAGTGGATGCTGGCATCCAAGGACATTAATCAACGTTAATCATCAATAAAGGCACTGAAAGTGTTAAGACACTAAGACCTTGAGGAACACCATAAATTTTTTTATTTTGTATCAAAATGTCATGACATGGAGATTTCTGTAAGAATTTTATTTTTCAACGATTGGATGGAGAGCACTTCCGTCCTGGAAATTGCTCAAAACCCCCCTGAGAGAAATCTGTGTTTTTCAATGTATGTGATGTATAGATTGGGGGGAGATGATAGCATCTAACGGTGCCAGGTCAGAGAGGTGGCTGTGCATGGTGACGGTTTGAACGGTGGAGGAAGCGGTTTAGAGGCAGGAGGCAGTAGTCAGTGTTGTTAGCAGCGAGCAGAATGTTTGCATTCCATCAGAACATCAACAGCTGATAAGAACGGCAGCAGGCACAGGAGCGAGGGAGAGAGGTTTGACATTAATGAAACAGACGTTTTAATGTGTGTTAGAGGTTATTAGCAGTCACATGACAACCAGAAGAGGGGCGGGCCTGTCATTGCTATGGCGAGAATATAGAAAGTATGTTCCTTCCGGGTGTAAGTCATAAGAACGACTGAGAAACGAACCACACAGAAAAGGGACCACCAGAGACTTTGAGACGGCTCCCTCCTCCTCACAGATAGGGGGGTGGGGGGAAGGGCAGCACTAGAGAGGTGCCACGACGACAGGCTTCTGGAATAACCACCAGGCCGTGAGGATCCCCGAGCGGGGTTAAAGGAGAGATCATTAGAATACTTTTCAAGGACAATACGAATTGGTTCCCATCCGATGAGGTTTTGTTTATGAAATAAACAACATTTTTCCGAGAAAAGGTATTCCACTGTCAAGTGTCGAATTCTTACGAAGGTGGTGAATTATTATGGATGCGGATTGCATTAAAGGGGGATGACGAAGATTGTATCAGCCAGTAGGTGAAGACGTCGGAGAGATAAAAAACACAACGCAGGGTCAGTGGATGGATAAATGATAACACAAGCCAAACAGACGAAGACGTGATACTGGCTGATTGATCAGAATCTAACACCCCCCTTATCAATAAACCTAGGAAAACCATAGGCCTATATCCTCTGAATACTAGGCATCTAGTCTGTGGTTCTAAAGTTTCATGAAGCTGTGATTATCCTAGAGGTACATGATTTTATATAGTGAGGTCAGTTTCCAGATCTATCGAGATGTGTACACCTCGTGTTCTAATACTGTGTGCAGATGGGACAGTGACGGACCAAAATGAAGGCAGGCAGCGAGGCTTTTGAAAATAATACATGTAAAATAAAATGTGTACAGAGACATTTCCATTGCTCTTCATTAAACCTAACATTTTTAAATGGACAAATTTAACCTTTAACTCAATGGAGGCCAAACCCGAGATAAGTCTGGTTAGCTCGCCAGCGGTGGGGCGCCAGATCAGAGATTTCTCTGGTTTTGGTCGTTTATTCGATATTTGTATTCATTATTCATCCAGGGACCTTGGTGTTAACATAGGGAATGAGTCTTAGATCGCCAAAGTGCAATACCGGCCGCGTCTATTCTTAACCCAACGCATGTTTGCTTCCGCGTTTGCGTTCTGCTAATCTGATTGGCCACTGACGTTTCTGGTCATGTGACATGTGTGCCCAATCGCGTGACGCGCCCATTTCCGCCTCGACCAGCAGCAAACTACCTAACGCCTACGATACACACTCTAACCTTAACCAACTTCGAAAGAGTGCCTAAGCTTAACCGGCAAAAGAACTTGCCGTCACACGATATCGCCCTGCTCTAAGACAAACTCTAACCTTAACCAACTTCGAAAGAGTGCCTAAGCTTAACCGGCGAAAGAACTTGCCGTCACATGATTGGCACGACCAGAAACGTCAGTGGCCAATCAGAGCGCAAAACGCGAACGCGGAAGCAAACATGCGTTGGGATAAGAATTTAGGCGTACAGGCCACATCCAGCTAGACGACGGTATCGAGCACCCTTTGTAACCTTGTATCTTGGCCTGTGTAACGCCAAATTTCTCCGGTCTCACTTTTCCTTGTAGGGCGAGTGGAGCGGTTCTCCCGGTTCCACTGAAGCGCATCAAATATCCCCGATCCATATGTTGTGGTGGGTTATGCCGTGGACCAAATGGACATCGGATGTTCCAGATGGCGATCAAACAATTGGAATATTATTTTTGGAATACTCCCGATCACAGGTAAGGACTATCTGACGTCAATTTTAGCTTGATCGTGCAATGCTTTTATACCGATCGGGCTGATAAGCATTTTTAGTGTTCAATACGAATGCTGTTACTAACAAACAAATAATCAGAAACGACCCCCCCCCCCCCCCCCCCCCTTTCATGCATTCATGATGAAACATATGACATAGATGTGATTTGGGAATAGTAGCGTGTACAGGCAAGAAACTATTCTATTCTCCTTCTCTCTCGCCTTGGGCCCCTAGAAACTAATGTGAGCCCCAACCTCAGGAACCTTGGGGTAAACTTTGATCAGACCATGCACCTCGACACCCACATCAAGTCGGTGACCCGCACCTGTTTTTTCCATCTCAGGAATATTGCTAAACTCAGGTCGATGGTTTCCCACTCTGACCTAGAGTTGATCATCCATGCCTTCGTTTCTTCTCGTCTAGACTACTGCAATTCGGTTCTCACCTGCCTCAATAAATCATCCATAGACCGCCTCCAGTTCATCCAAAATACTGCTGCAAGACTGCTGACCAGATCAAGCAGAAGGTGTCACATTACTCCAGTTCTGGCCTCCTTGCACTGGCTTCCTATACATTTTAGAATTAATTTCAAAGTCCTGGTGCTCACTTTCAGAGCTCTGCACGGCCAGGCACCAGAATATTTAACTGACCTGCTGGAACCATGTGCCCAGCAGGACCCTGAGGACAGCTTACCAGGACCTGTTGGTCATTCCGCGCACCAGGCTGATCACCAAAGGTGACAGAGCCTTTCAGTCTGTAGCGCCTAGACTCTGGAATGCCCTTCCTCGTGGCCTAAGAGCTGTATCGTCTGTTGAAATTTTTAAAAATCAGCTAAAAACATTACTGTTTAAACAGGCCTTTGGGTAATGTTTGAGCTTCTCCTTCAGGTATAGAATATCTTTTGTTTTGTTTCTCTGTGATGCATTGTGTTTTGTTCTATCTTATCTCTTGAATGGTTTCTTGCTTTTTATTTTAATTTAATTTAATTTCTGCTGTATGTAAAGCACTTTGTGAGCTGTCTCTGTGAAAAGTGCTATATAAATAAACTTTACTTACTTACTTACTTACTTACTTACTTACTTACTTACTTACTTACTTACTTACTTACTTACGTGTGTGTGTGTGTGTGTGTGTGTTTGTTCCCCGTTTTTCAGCATTTAGCTACAGGCATGGATACATTGAATGTAATGATAAACAATGTCATAGGAATGGGCAGGTCAGCGTTTCCGTTCGCCGGTAATTACCGGTATTTGACCGGCAAAATCTGTTGAAGTCCGACATATTTAATCTCTCCGGTCTTAATGTCCGGTGAAAATAATTCCCTGAGTCTAAGCACAATTTGATTATTTGAATTGTATTAAAATAGGCTAAAATTAAATAGCCTATGCGATGAACGAAACAATCATTACATTTGTTTCATCGTTGCTTCTAATAATGACAACGACGTTGTCAGCGAGAGCTTAGTGCTGGGTGTGCGAACTTTTGTAAAGCTGCAGAGCCGGAGCAGCAGCAGCACAATGCAGTACTCCAGCAGTACTCCAATTCAGCCATTTTCAATTCAATGTTGGGTGGGGGGCGATGCTGTGCGGTCCCCAGAAAAGAGCCAATAACAGCTAAATCTGCTGCTCTGCATCGACATACTCTCGCAAATAAGTCATTGGGAGGTGGAGAGAGAGATTGAGTCGTCACGCAAACCCACGATAATGTTGCCGTCTCTCTCTGCCAAATTTCTCAGTTCTTCGCTTGATATAATTAATACAAATGTCCAATATAACGGAATTCGTTAGCTCATAAAAATGTGATTATAACAGACTGTTGTTTATTAATGTCGGGCGACTGCCCACAGACACCTATTTGATTTAAAGTCGGCAGCAGCACAAGTCTCGGGACTTATTTTATTTGGAATATAATGACTTTATACGCAAAAGTAGCCTAGTTTTAAGTACAAATATTATAAATCTACATGGCTTGATGATGTCATTCTTTTGCCTATCAATTGTTTTTAAGCTCAATAAACTCTGACCGGAATTTCTCTCATTTGACCGGTAGATTGAAATCTACCGGACACTGAGGCCGGCAACAATTTTTTCTAACGGAAACCCTGGGGCAGGTATTATATTATTTGAAGATAATAACGTAGCTATAATGAGTCAATAGATAAAAAGCAGTAATGGCATGTACTCTCCCTACTCATGTACAGTAGGCATCCACACTACACAGCTTTTATAGACATAAGTAAACTTCATGGCTCATTTCCTACTCTGGGTATTCAGTAGGTGGTGTCAAAGAGGCAACTACCCATGTGACCTGAGGATAGTAGTAAAACATTTTGAAATATTCAATTGCAAATAAAATCAATTGTTGATTTTTCTGGTCAATTAATAGTTTAGATTAATGAATAATCGACAGATTAACAAAATAATCGTTAGTTTCAGCCCAAGCTCTCGCTAGCGGGGATAAAACCTGCTAGAAGTAGTGTCCCATCTGCGTCTATACTTTCGACAACAAATTTGTGTGTCCACGTTGGAGTTTTGCGCTCCGATTGGCCATGCGCGTTTCTGGTCATGTGACATGTGCGCCAATCGTGGGACGGCAAGTTCGGCGCCTATTTCCGGGTCTAACAGCCTGCAAACTACCTAACGCCTAGTTTTATCACTGGTTAAGCTTAGGCGACTCTTTCGCAGTTGGTTAAGGTTAGAGTTTGGAATCAGGGCAGGCGTTCTATCGCCATGCTCTAAGACAGCGGTTCTCAACAGGGGTTGAGAACCGCAGAGAGCTGCCAGGGGTGCCTTTTTTTTTAATTCTTTTTGGATTACAGAAAATTATCACTAAAGTGCTATCTGTTGCAGCTGCACTGTTTTCCATGAAAATACCATATTTGGATAAGTTTGACCATTTCTCAAAATCTGAAAATCATTATTTAATAAAACACAGAAAAGGATCACAAAGTTACTCTGGATAAAAAAAAACTTTACAGACAACATTGAGACAAAGCTTCCTGACACATCTCCATCCAAACTCTTGGAAGAACTCATTGAAATCTCATCTGATACCACCTGGAGAGCTAGTTTCAGAGTGTGGTGCTGAGTACCAAGTATCTCATGATGCAGCAGTTAAGGTGTTGATACCATTCAGCACCACATATCTGTGTGAAGCTGGCTTTTCATCCATGACAGCTCTGAAAACAAAATATAGGGCCAAGTTGAGCCTTGAGGATGACATGCGTGTTTTGCCTTGTCAAAGATCTCCCCACGTATTGACCGTATTATTAGTCAGCAGCAGCAGACCTCGCATTGAGCTAGAAATGTCCACTGAGTGAACGAGTGCTTATTTTCTGTATTTATATTTTTTGAGAAATGGTAACTTGGTGATCCTTTTCTGTATTTAAAAAAAAATACATGATTTTCAGTTTTTAAGAAATGGTCAAACTTATCCAAATATGCTATTTTTATGGAGAACAGTGCAGCTGCAACAGATAGCACGTTAGTGATCCTTTTCTGTATTTAAAAAAAAACATTTTCAGTTTGAGAAATGGTCAAACTTATCCAAATATGCCATTTTTATGTGCAGCTGCAACAGATAGCACTTTAGTGATAATTTTCTGTAATTTTATTTAAAGAAATGTGCTATTTGATTTACTACTACAAGCAGTGTAATGTCAACAGTACTAAGCCATTTAGACCTGAAACACCTGTTAATAATGCATTATATAGCCTGCATATACACACAAATGTGTTTCCCGGTTTCTTAAATAAACATTTTGAAAGCAAGCACTTTTGTCATCATTGTAGCAAAAAAGACAGGACCGGAAGTCTTTATCGTATGTAGGGGTGCCCTGGAATATTTTATTGAACACAGGGGTGCCTTGGCAGCAGAAAGGTTGAGAACCCCTGCTCTAAGACAAACTCTAACCAACTTCGAAAGCGCCTAAGCTTAACCAGTGTAGAAACTTGCGGTCCCACGATTGGTGCACATGTCACATGACCAGAAACGCGTGTGGCCAATCAGAGACGCGGAAACACAAATTTGTTGTCGAAAGTATAGAGGCGTCCCATCTAGTGCTACCAACTATTGTCAAGATCAAGTCTATACTGTTGATTAAAAGTAATGGATCTGATCGGTACTCTGTCAGCCAATACCCAAAGCCCAGGTATCATATAGAGACTGAAAAAGTCAGGTTGATGCATCAGTACTCTGCATCGACTGATACTTTAAACATGTGTAATTCAGAACCAGTGTCGGTTGTGAAAAATGGCTTGGTGTAGGGCTGACCCCTATCAGTCGATTAGTCGACTAATCGGTCGAAAGGAGCCGTAGTCGACTGGCCAACCTCTTAGTCGAATATAATAAAATAAAATAAAAATTATTTAAATCTTCTTTTTTTTTATCATTCTTTCCAAAAGACAAGAGGCCTAGCCCTTTATCTGCCAGGGATTATTCTGATCTTAATCCACTCTCTGCCACCACTGTAAGTCTATGGAGATGTTCCCCTTCTTTGCAGGGCTATAACTTTTTAAATTGTATTGCTAAATTGACATTACTATGGCCCATTCAACGTCAAGTATCTATCGTTTAGGATGTAGCAACGTTCTACTTTTTCATTCACAGATTCATACTAAAATACGGTCTAAAGTATAAATATGTTTTTATCGTTTTCTGCCGCATTCTGCTGAACGTGAGTTATAGCCATAAATACATATTAGATCATCAAATGTAGTTTGATACCGATTGACGTCAGATAAAAAATGTCAATTGTACAAGGTCCTAAACGTCATGCCTCATCATCTGCTGGTGACCGGAGGGGGGGGGGTTTATAAGTCCGTGGCCGACGTTAAATCATTTATGTAGTATGGGCGATATATAGATCAGAGCAGTTTATATGGATAATAATCAAACACGCTGAAACTCACCGCAGCTTCCTCGTAGCGTTGGCCGATGCTACTGGAGCAAAAAGATCGTTATTATGGGATGTCGATCTAGTTGGTCCAGTTCCAGGTTGTATAATACTATATACGTCCAAATAACGTTGTTTATTGAGTTAGGGCAACCGATCGATTATCCAGTGTGTCGAGATGGAGCCCCGGGAGCGATAGCGAGTGGCCGGACGAAATATGGGTGAGCACCACTTCCGGCCGCTCACTTCCGGTTTTGGCGATTCGCCGATCGGCCACCAGATGGCGGTCTTGAACCATTGGAGAGTTGAGAGGAGATCTGCAGCACCCGTCAAGTCTCCGTGGGTGAAATATGATTGCCATGACAGATTTTTGAAATATTGATCTCAAAGACGCTGTACGACGTCATTGGCAGATTACACATGGCGAGGAATGACGTCTTAACACGTCATTGGCGATTAAAGGGCTAGAAGCGTGGCTAACGCTAATGGCACGCATACCAGAGGCTAACTGCCTACGAAAACAGACAGAGGATTTCACCCATCTAATGAACACACTAGACAAATATCAAGATGTATCCATCAGTGGACCAATTGCATGCTTTTGCAGAGGACAAGAAGCCTTCAGTCGACTCCTTCAGACATTAAGCACCCCCACAGCCCAAATGGATTGATACAAAAAAATAAATAAAATATTACCGGTATACTAGTGTTGTCACGATACTGGAATTTCGACTTCGAAACGATACCTTGAAAAAGTATCGATACCATCAAAAAATTAAAAAGATAATAATATTTTTTTTCTTTTTCTTTTTTAACAAATTTTGCTTTTGTTGCTGGTTGATTCTCCTCAGCTTCTCTCTGGTACTATACGAGAAGATAAATACACTTTTAAAACCCTTTGTTTATCTTTAGATCAGAGAGAGAGAAAGAGAGTGGCTGCTGGAGATTTGAGGTCTATTGAGCGCACCTTTCTAGTTATGACCCGAAAACGAGGGTACTTGAGAGAGAGAGAGAGAGAGAGAGAGAGAGAGAGAGAGAGAGAGAGAGAGAGAGAGAGAGAGAGAGAGAGAGAGAGAGAGAGAGAGAGAGAGAGAGAGAGAGAGAGAGAGGGAGATTTCTCTGGAGCTATGCTCGGAGCATTTATTAACGTTACATTTTCAACAACATTGCTGCTAATTGGACACTTCATGGAGGCGGGGTAACGTTGTGTCGAGTTCATGCGTGTACTAGTGTAGGATGGGCTCGACCTAAGGTTGGAAACGGGGTAGTTGTGTCGAGTTCATGCGTGTACTGGTGTAGTGTGGGTGGGCTCTGCGTTACTCCGTTTCCATGAAGTAATTATAAGGGTGGCCAGCTAGCTAGCATAAGCTAACGGAGGAACGACAGCTAACGTTAGCTAATAATAGCTTTGTTTACAAACTGAAGACAGGGCTGCCCGGCTGTGAGGGGGAGGAGGCTGCAGCAGCTTGTGTCTGTTGCCGGTCTCTGAGGAGGAGGAGGCGGAAGGGCAAGCGTGCTCTGGCAGCGCGTCTGTCTGTCAACAACTTGCGGGAGCAAGCCAGCTGGTATCGGTACTGCAGAAAGTATCGATACTTCAGGAAATGAGTATCGAAACCATTTTAAATATTCAGTATCGATATGTATCGATATTTCGATATTTTTGACAACACTACGGTATACTATATATTTTTTTTTGTTTAGTCGACCAATAGTCGACTAACGGCACATTTTGGCCAATCCGTCGACCATCCAAATCCTTAGTCGGGGACAGCCCTAGCTTGGTGCGTCCATAGCAAGTTTAGAGGTCAGGTTCTTACCTCGGCTTCTGCTTCTGCTTCTGGACCTACTCCGACCCGGCGACCTGCTCCGGCTGCGGTCTCTATCCCTGTCTCTGTCTCTGTCACGCTCTCTGTCCCGATCCCTGTCTCTCTCGCGATCTCGTGCCCGGTCTCGTTCCTTGCTCCAGCTCCGACTGCGGCTCCGACTGTAACCCCTCCTCCGGTTGTAACGGTCGCGGTACGTATCCCTCCTCTGGGGCATGCGGTCGTAGTCCCTCTTCCTGGAGCGGTCGTCCCTCTTGCCGCGCTCATCCCCTCTCCTGAGAACACCAGTAAATAGGAGGGATGAATAGGACGAGATGCAGGCACACCAGCACAATCTAGCTTAAAATATGTAAATAAAGTACTTATCGACCACAGGAAAAAGGTACATATTGTACCTTGACCTAACCATAACCTAAACCACACAGTAACCTTAAACTAACCATACCTTACTCAGTGTTTCTCAACTGGTGGGTCGCGACCTTTGAGTGGGTTGCGGATGTGTGTGTGTAAAAAAAAGAAAGAAAAAAAAGTAAAAAAAATGTTGCACTACCTATCTTTGTGAAAGTGGCTTCTCAGCTCTGGTCCAGCTGAAGACAAAGCAGAGGAACAGATTGGACATTGAGCATGACCTCAAGAGTTGCTTTGTCTACCAGACTCTTGTCAGGAGCAAACAACATCCCCAGTTATCCCATTAGTTCCCTGGGATGTTAAGCTAAGAAGTGTGCTAAGAAGCATAATTATTTATTATTATTATTTTATTTCATTGTGTTTTTTAGCCCTAGTTGCACTTTTGTTGCAACCCGTTATCCCATTAGTTCCCCCAAATTTAGGTCTGTTATGTTAAGCTAAGAAATCTGATAAGAACCATACCATTTGCATGTTCATGGTATCTAGCGACATCTATGGGTCTCGGGGAATGTATTCCCAGTGTCAGAAATATTGTGTCTGTTACTAGGCTTGAGTAAATTCTTGTGATGAAAAGGAGAATATAAAATTATGATTTTTCTTTGCATCTTTGACGGTGAATAACACCATGCTAAAAATGACCAGACATGAGAAACTGCCACTGAGCTCGCTCAGCACCTTCTTGAGATCACGTGTACAAGAAATCTAAGCAAATGAATAAAGGGAAGATGATTAAACAGAAGGTTTTGTAGATACAGTACTGAATTCTGCCATCCGGACACATGCAATTTGAAATATTATTATAGAATATCAGGCCTATAAATTACCTTATTATAGCCAAGTCGCACATCTATGGATCGGGCCAAATCTCCTCTTTCCAATGGCAGAGTTCAATGTGGATTTAGTATCACCAGGCGTGCAGCAAGAACCGTGAATGAAATCTACTGTACTAAGTAAATAGTTACTTTTTTATTATGGAAACTTCTCCGCCATTTTCAATCTGATTGCAACGTCGACTTTTGCTAAGCGTTCACAGAAAGGTAGATAAACTAACTGAGTTCTAATTTATGCCAACAACGTTCAGTTTTGTGGTAGATAATCCCGAAAAGAAATTAAAAAAAAATGTATCCACAAATTTCAACGCTCATCGAAAGCTCAAGTTCTCGTCTCCTCATAACTACAAACAAAATGGCGGCACAGATTTTTTTGCGTCTATATTCACCTGTAACCAAATACATTTCCAGAACTCATTTCACAAATAACACTTTAACCTATTGGTAAACAAACGTATTGCTGAAAATATACACTATGACTGCTGTTTTGACAGGGTTAGAGTCTTTACTCTTGGCTACATTTGGAAGAAAAAAAACGCAACATTAATTCATACAGTCTGGAGAGATGGATTTATGGCTTGGGTCCGGTACCAGACCAGTCAGGCTTAAGACTAGAGGTTAAACTAACAGTAACCGTAAACCCTAACCCCACTGTTACCTTAAACTAACCATACTGTTACCCTAAACTAACCATAACCTTAACCATAAGCCTAACTTTCTATCTTCACCATAACCGTTAAAACGATCATCATAGATTGTTGCGTTTGTATCAGGGACCTACATAGTCTAGTGGTGAGACTTTTGCAGATACAAAATGTAAATACATTACTTATACTACAAGTAAAAATAAATATTACTTATGACTATAACATAACGTACATTAGGTACCTTTTTATCTGTGGTTGATTAGTACTTTATTGTAGGACATAGCAAACAAGCACACACACCTGCCGTCTCTGCTGTAACGAGAGCTTGCTTGGGGAGGACTGTGATTCAGTCTCCTGGAAAACTTCTTATCCCGATCCTCTTCACCACGAGTCTGGAAAGGATAGAAATCAAATGTCGAATTGCTAAACAGAAAACTACGGACTTAAGAATTCCATGTTTTCTTTCACTGGCTTGATAATTCCAAGGTTTCTTTAACTGGCTTGAGAATTCCAAGTTTTCCTTATTATGGCTAAAGAAGTCCATGTTTTCTTTTACCGTTTAAGTGTTAATTTTATGAAACGAGGTTCATCAAATTGTCTTGACATTAAAAAGGGAATTACACCCAAATTAAGAATGCATACATGTTATTCCTATGGTCTACGACAGTCCAAAAGGTATTCGTGAATATGAACAACTCTAATAATAAGCTGCAACCATAGATAATGAATTAGGAAATATGGTAAAGATGACAATGAGAGGTCCCAGAGGAATGTTCTCTCAAAGCCTACATGTGTTTTCATTTAAAAATCAACAAAAAGAAAATTCATATAGTTTATCAGTTATGTTTCCTCTGGCTGCCTCGCCGGCCTGTGTTTGTTTAAGCACCAAAGAAAAGCTTGAGAATTGGGAAACTTAACACTTTGACTGCCACTCACGGCTAATCTCGGGTTTACGATAGTTACGTTGAAAGCCACTCACGCGATTTCCCAGATTTTTTTTTAATTTTAGCGATCTGAAATCATATTGCATCACGCGAGCCTACCCTAGCCTACCCAAGGGCCGCCGGCGATCAGATGTGAAAAAAGCGCTCCCTATCGTCTCCCAGATGGTAAATGGTAAATGGAATGGACTCAATGAAAATGGATGGGGGGAAAAAAATATTCCAGTCCACATTTTCCAGTCCACTGATGCAGCCGGGGTTACCAGAGTTCATCCTGGAGCCTCTGATGTGTTCTACTGTATACACGTTAGATCTATACACTTATCGATTTTTTCGAATGGTGATCAGGAATTGGAATATAGCATTTGGATACCATCTGATGTCAGGTAAGGAATCTATGTTATCAGTGTTAGGATAATCAGACTTGTTTTCGAGGAGATAAGCTTTTTTTCTGATATGTGCTCCATCGGTTTCACTGTAAAATCCATGAGGAAATGAAAACGGCTATTATCAGCGCGCGCCATGGAAATAACATATTGGAATTCTTAATTTGGGTGGCCCTTTAACTATAGGGATGGGCATCGATTTTTCTAATATTCTAATAGTCGTTCAATTATAAAAGAATATTGAATAGTTTATGCAAATATTGTTTTGTCTCAAATATATATATATATATATGTCCCTTGTTTTTACCAGCACATACACTGTAGTGTATTGAGATGGGTCCTTATTTACTATTACACCGCTGAACGCCATGCTGGGTAGAGCTCACTAACTAGCCAGGTAGCATAACAGCTGGGAGAACAGAAAAGAAAGATGAAGGAAGAGAGACTGGAGATGTTACATCCAATCCAACTTTATTTATAAAGCGCTTTAACAGCCACAGGGGCACAAAGTGCTGTACAGAGGGAGCATATTAAAAACTATAAGCAGCACTAAAAATAGATTAAAAAACAAGAGTAGCAAAACAGAGAAGAAAACAAAATAGGTAAACATAGGCAGCAATACAAATTTAAATAAATCAGAGTACTTAAAAAAATATATATATATATATTTAAAAGCAAAGGACACAGTAACAGAACGATAAAACAACAACACAGTAAGACAATAAGATTATAAAATCAACAAGCTACATGGTGTCGAAAGCCAGAGAGAAAAGGTGGGTCTTAACTCTTTCAGTGCCACTCACGAGATTTCTCTGGTTTTTTTATATGTGGTTGCGTGCCACTCACGAGATTTCTCGGAATTATTATTATTATTTTTTTTTGCGATCTGAAAAATTATTGCATCACCCGAGCCTACCCGAGTATAGCCGAGCTGCGCCGGTGATCACTGTGGAAAAAAGCGCCCCCTGTCGTCTCCCAGATGACATAAGTGATTTTGGAATGGACTCAATGAAAATGAAGGAAAAAAATCCGGTACTCCACATTTTCCAGTTCACTGATCCAGCCGGGGTTACCACAGTTCATTCTGGAGCCTCAGATCCCCGCGGATCATGGAGATCTACAGTGTCGCGTTGGATCCATACACGTATCGATTTTTTCGAATGGTGATCAGGAATTGGAATATACCAGTTGGATACCATCTGATGTCAGGTAAGGACTCTATGTTATCAGTGGTAGGATAATCGGAGAAGTTTGATGAAGTTATAAGCTGTTTTGTGAAATGTCTTCTTTCGGTTTCACTGTAAAGTCTGTGAGGAAATCAACGGAGCGATTATCAGTGCGCGGCCGTAATGTGCTTGCGTGCACGTATAATATTGATCATCTAGCGTTTATTTGAAAACGATTCATAAAAAGGCCGACGAATATCAACGTTGTGGAATATTCCACTAAAAGACGATTTTCATAGAATGCTCCAGAATGAGCTGTTTTTTATATCAAAACGGGGGCTTTTCTAACTGCTCTGAAACGGAAACGACGCGATAAAAAAACAATCTGCCTTCACAGCACTGACTGGAAAATAGTCTTTGATAATGCGATGGGCAGATTAGACACATAGCCATAATTTAAAACATAGATTAGGCGATATTAACGTTAACATTGGCGCCGATGGTGGCATTCAAGCGGTAAAACGGAAAACCAGGCGTGGCACTGAAAGAGTTAAGGAGGCCTTTGAAACGGGGCAGTGATGAGGCCTGCCTAATCTGCAGTGGCAGCTCATTCCACATTTTGGGGGCGACAACAGAGAAAGCACGGTCCCCCCTGAGCTTACGCCTAGTTGTAGGCACTACTAGGAGCAGCTGGTCAGCTGACCTGAGAGAGCGAGAAGGTGTATAGACCTGCAACAGCTCAGAGAGGTAGGGTGGGGCAAGGTCATGAAGAGCTTTAAAAGCAAATAAAAGAATTTTAAAATGAATCCTAAAGTGCACGGGGAGCCAGTGGAGTGAGGATAAAATCGGTGAGATGTAGTCATATTTACGGGTGCCAGTTAAAAGACGTGCAGCAGCGTTCTGCACCATCTGAAGGCGAGCCACTAAGGATCCACTCACCCCTATATAAAGTGCATTGCAGACTGCAGTAATCCAGCCTAGTAGTCACAAATGCATGGATTACTGCTTCAAAATGCTGCGCCTGTAGGATGGGCTTAATTTTGGCCAGCTGCCTCAACTGGAAGAAACTCGATTTGACCACGGCCTTGATCTGGCTGTCAAATTTAAGGTCTGGGTCGATTTTTACACCTAGGTTCTTCACTAACGGTTTGACATGTTGTGCCAGCGAACCCAGATCTAGCAGTGAGGTCACAGAGGGGCCACCAAAAACCATGACCTCCGTCTTTTTGTCATTAAAATTTACATGGTAGCAACTAGGGATGTCTGATATTATCGGCCTACCGATATTGGCATTCAAATGTAATATCGGAAATTATTGGTATCGGTTTTCCAAAAATATATATATATATTATATATATATATTTTTTAAACCTTTATTTACCCAGGCAAGCAAGTAATAACAAATTCTTATTTTATTTATTGTGAAAAGTATGCATAATGTTGGGTTAATTCTAGTGATGCACGATATATCGGCCGCCGATATAATATCGGCCGATATGGCCGTTTTTTTACACATCGGTATCGGTCCGATATCAAGATGGGGCCGATATCCGATATTAAAAAAAAAAAAAAAAAAAAATGTTTTTTTTTCTTTTTTTTTTTTTTCTTTTTACATGTTTTGGCCTTAAATAGTTTCAAAAATCAGTCATTTCTGAAAATAAGTTACAAAAGTAAAAAAATTATGCGTTAAAAAAGTGTTTTCTATACAGAGATATCGACATCGGTAAATATCGGTATCGGCCAGAACAGCAATATTAATATCGGTTATCGGTATCGGCCACAATTTTCACATCGGTGCATCACTAGTTAATTCCATGACAAGAGATATGTAAGGGATAATGTATAGCTATTATGTTATTTTGCAACAATGACAGAGTATAGCTATACATTATCGCGCTTATTACATGGCTAACATACTAACAATATACCTAATTCATTTTACACCATCGACAAGACGAGATCAAATGCAGACGCAGTTGTTCTGTGGCTCCGTCCGCTGTCAGCCCAAATAAAGTTATTATGATTATAGCCGGCAGCCGGCAGGTGTGTGGACTGATTGCACTGATGCAGTGTGTGTCAGTGGGCTTGATTGCTCCAGCGCGAACATCGGTCATTATTGCCAATAATCACCGGTGCGGCGGTGATTATTGCGCGTTGCCCATGGCAGCTGTCAGTTATCGAAAAATAATTCACAGCTGTCAGGGGCTATTAACCAATCACAATCAAGCATATCGGCGAATGTTAAAACGTTAAAATGTATAGCTACGAGGTCATTGTCGCAAAATAATTTACCTTCACTGACGTTTAAAACACCTCGCCGAGGCGGCTCGGTATTTTAAACTCCGTGTCGGTCAATTATTTTGCGACAATGACCCCGTAGCTATACATTATCCCTTACATAGGATATCGGTAAAAAAGCCAATATCGGGCGGCTACGTGGCGTAGTGGGCAAGGCGCTCGCCACGGAATCTGGAGACGCTGGGCTCGCCTGTTCGAGCCCAGCGCTCCACATTTGCTTTCAGTTTAGCTGGTCGTCCGTACTAATACACATTGGCCGTATTAGGGGGTGGGAAACTGATGGGTGGGGATCGGGCGTTGTGGACAGCGACTCCTACAGGTCGGTTGGTGCGCCTGCGCAGTGGAATCAGGAAGTGTCGGGGGCAGCGTGAGCCTCCCACGCGTTACTCACCACTGAGAGATCAAGCTGCGCAGGTGAAAAGATGCGACTGCTGTTACCTCAAGTACCGGAGGGGACTTGTGCTATGTATGACTTAGTCCACATTGCAGCCAGCTTGTGGGAGGCAAGAAACAGCGTTCGTGACAGGGGAGGGTTGAATTGGATGATACGAAATTGGGATGGTAGAAAATATAGGAAAAATGGGAGAAAAAGTGGATTAAAAAAAAAAAAGCCAATATCGAACATCCCTAGTAGCAACGTTTGCCATGTTGTTTTACCAGTGGCTGGAGTTTTGCCCTCTTTAACGACACCTCACCTCGTCTTTCTTGGGCTCATCTTTGTCTGGGGGTTTCTGGTGAAGCTCTACTTTGACCGCAGAGGGCTGCTCTGGTTGAGGGAGGTAGCTTTTGTCATTCACAGCTTCAAACAGCTTGTCCACAAAGGTCTGGGTCTCTGCAAGGTGACGAGAGCAACACAAAACAATAAACTCCGTGTCCATGAACACAATCCAGATAAAACAACAACACGATATGACTTCACATCAAGTGACCTTGCAACTCAACTCGCTCATCTATGAATAACCTTTTCATTATTAGGTTTTGTGCACTTCCTACCAATATGGTGCAATGTGATAAAATACTAATATTGTTGGTCATGATTATCAAGGTATAATAATAATAATACACTTTACTTTATTTGTATAGCACCTTTCATACAGAAATTGCAGCTCAAAGTGCAAGGTTTTAGGATCTAACATCCCAACAGGCCACCTTGTTTATGGTTTGATTCGGTTTTAAAAATAGACAATACTAAAAAGAGTAAGATAGAATAGACAAGAGTAAAATAGTGCAATAGTGCAGTGCAATAAGTACAATAGAATAGACATGAAATGAGGACATAAAGTACAGACATATAAAATCAGAGTATAATCACCTATGTACAGATCAGTAAACACTGTTAAAAAAGGCAAAGCAGCGCCTCTACCACCTGAGACAACTCAGGAAATTCCGAGTATCAGGGAAGATACTCCAGTCCTTTTTTTTTTGTATCCTCTTTTTCTCCGCCTGATTTTCTATGCTTTTTCCTCCCATCCCAATTTAGTCGTTATGCCAATTCACCCCCTCCCCTACTTGGTCGCTGTGCGCATGTTCCCCCTACTGGTCAGTGGTCGGTACAAGGGAACCCTGAAGTCTACCGCATGCTTCCTCCGACACATGCGGAGACAGCCAGCGGCTCTCTTTTCACCTGGCAGCGAGGACTCTCATTGGTGAAGTGTAACGCGTGGGAGGTCACGCTGCCTTCACCACTTCCTGCCTTTCGCTGAGCAGGCGCCCAGACCCGACCTGTAGGTGTCGCTGTCCACAACACAAGATTACCACCGACGACTTCCCTCCCGCTAACTCAGCCAAACGAGTTAGTATGACGATCGGCCCAAGCCGCAGGCAACGCTGACTCCGGGAGTCGAGACAGCAGCCTCTTGCATTGGTGACGACGAGCGCAATCTCCGCTACACCACCCGACCGCCTACTCCAGTCCTTCTACTCTGGGGCTGTGGAGAGCATTCTGACTGGGAACATCACTGCCTGGTTTGGCAACTGCACTGCCCAGGACAGGAAGGCTCTACAGAGAGTAGTGTAGTGTCAGCAGAGCGTACTACGGGTATTGCACTACCACGCCTGCAGGACTTATACAACAGGAGGTGCAAATCCAGAGCCTGCTGCAGAATAATAAAGGACCCCCACCACCACAACAATAGCCTGTTCAATCTGCTGCGGTCAGGGAAGCACCTCCGCATACACATGCAGCAAAAACAGAGAGACTCAGACTCAGCTTCTTCCCCCAGGCCATCAGAACACTGATCTCTCCACACACAAGCACACATGCACACACTAGGGCTAGGCCAGTGGTTCTCAAACTTTTTACACCAAATACCACCTGAGAACGTAGCTGGCTCTCCAAGTACCACCATATGACCGGCGTTAAAATACAGTCTATTCAGCTATGCACAGTTCACGCAGGAGGCAAATGTATTCCTAATACCATTATTTATTGTTAACTTTTGTCAGACACAGCCACAATGTACAAAGGGATAGCACTAGAACTAGCAAACGCTTCCACACAACTCATACAATGCAAGGGGCATTGAGAACATAATAACTAACATTCTCACATAGCAAGTGAGAAAATGAAGAACTGTATTTCAGCAAATGTACTTAATTCTCTCTCCATCTCTCTCTCTCTCTCTCTCTCTCTCACACAGCAAGCAATTGTCCGTCATTCTCTCTCACACTCACACACACACAATTATTTTGTTACAAAAACTTTATTTCTTGCATTCTGGTGCAGGAATTTTTGAATTTGTACCCTTTAAATGCCAGTGTTTGTGATGGGCATCACAAATTATTGTAAAAAATAAAAGTAAACACATATTCAATACATTTTTGAATGTTTACCCTTTAAATGCCAGTTTGTGTGATGGCATCACAAATTATTGTTAAAAAAAACACAAAAAGTAAAATATTTACAATATATCAAATGCAAAGTACATTTTTCTGGGGGGGATTATTACAGGCTAGGCATGTGTCAATGATTAGCAGCAACACATATTTTGATGGAATTTTTGTAATGTCAGATTTAACACCAAGTCTTTTCAGAAAAGTGGGAGTATTTCATTTTTTATCTGACATTATAAGAAATCTAAAAATAAATGGTTATGATCAGGGCTGAAGTTGAATTAAAGATTTATGACCGTTTAGACTGCATTACTCTCTGTCACAGTGATCTCCTGGTTGTTCCCCACTTAGATTATCTAACTATCGCGCTGCCGCAACCAGAAACACTGGCCTGGCCTGCTTCTAAGTTCAGTGGCCTGACTGCAAAAAATAAATAAAAATAAAAATAAATTTTAGCTTTTTTGGAAATGTTTTCAAGTACCACCAGCAGTACCACCAAGTACCACTAGTGGTACGCATACCACAGTTTGAGAACCACTGGGCTAGGCGATATGGCCTCTAAATGATATCACAATATTTGTTGGCTATGTCACGATATACATCACAATATTTTGGCATTTCCTCTAAAGCACTTAAAAATGCTTGATTTAACCCTTTGAAGCATAGTCACGCCAACATGACGATTAAAATAGTCCCTGCAACATATGTCTGCATTAAACCATGAAGATGCTTTAAAAAATAATTTAATTAAGTTTCAAAAAATCTAAAAGAGTAGTCTACTAGCACACTAATAAACTAATTTATTAACATCCAAGATAATTTATATAAAAACTCTTGGGTGCCTAAGACTTTTGCACACTACAGTACTGTGTTTTCTATCCACTTTAGCCAAAAATACACACACTACCGTGAGAAAATAATAATTTTTAGTTAGTTTCTTAACTTTCTTTTGTATCTTTTAGTGGACAAACCACTGCACACATGCACTGTGACTCGCGACTGGAGACTAGCTCTGCTAGCACACAGCCTACTGTGTACAGACGGTTTCAAACTGTATTTTAAATTAGAAAGCAACTAAATATCAAATGCTGGCTAGCGAAATACGTAGGCCAGCTACAAACGGCCTCTACAGGAAATCCCCCTGGCTGTGTGGCCCTGGTCGTCTCAGATTATGAAGTTTGTTGCTCAGAGACCGCATGCAGCCGCGGCGACAGAAGCCGAGGCCCTCTCTTCCTGAACTAAGAAGGAAGCTTCTATAGTTGGGTTCTTGCAAACATTTTGGTTTATTATATTTAGGCCTAATAATATCTCTCTTGCAATGGCAAAACACAGAGGTCTGACTCTAAATGTAGTGGTTTAGGCATAGAATAGACCTGGATAATATTGTTGTTATTACGCTTGGTCTTTTGGGTGTGTGTATGTGTGTGTAGCGTGCTATGTCCAGCCTTGTCGTTGACTTCAGATTAAGCCATATCATTGCCTTTCCTTATTATCCAGGAGGGTCATCAAGGAGAAGCCGCCTATTCTCAGTCCTTGCCCCACAATGGTGGAACGAACTACCCACCACAGTTAGGACAGCCGAAACCCGTCCAATCTTTCACCATCGACTAAAGACGCACTTCTTCAATCATTATCTGAAATGAAAAAAATCTAACCCTAACTAACCTTACTGTCATGCACTTGTCCTAATAAACTAACCTACACTGTAGCACTCAACACTTTGATGAACATTGTTACTCAGCTGAGAGTTGTACCCTTCCTGATGACTTGTCGTACAGAACTTGTAAGTCGCTTTGGATAAAAGCGTCAGCTAAATGACTAAATGTAAATGTAAATAAATGGACAAGATAAAAATAAATCTCAATTTGGTCAGTATTGTCATTTGGACAAGCAAAGCCATTACTTTAAGTTCCAGGCAAGAAAGACAAGTCTGTCCACCGTCTCTGGTTTTAAAGCTGCCCTGTTGCAGGTCACAAAACAACAAAAAATACAAACAAAATAATAATATTTTTCGATATTATTTTTATAATAGATAATTATCGTTATCGTTTTATCGCCCAGCCCTAATAGATACCAACATATATATCTGTACATATCCCTTACCTACTCTTACTAGTTTATACCGCTGGCCAGCATCTGATCAGCACTATTACTCAGTACTGTAGTACTACTAATTTATATATTTTATATCCAGTTTAATCACACCTGTACATTGTATATTACTATTGCACTTTACTGCTACACATGCACTCTGATTGATTGAAAATTGTATTAACATATTGCAGTTATGGGGATGCAGATCAGAGAAAGACTTTCGTCTTGTTTACATGATCAGGGTCCCCCATTTTCAATTCATAACATTTATGACATACAAGATATACAAATATACAGTACTGTTTATTTACAGACAGTTTCTAAAAGAGAATATATACATTTGAGGGGGAGGAAACTGTACATTGGGGGGGTTGGGTGAGGGGGGTTTTGCGGCCTCCCGTAGGTGCTTTTTAGAGCGGTTTTGAAGGTGGATAGGGATTCACATTATTTTACGGCTGTGGGTAGGGCATTCCACATTGTTGTGGCATAATTGCTAAACGTGTTTAGTCCCTTGTTTGAGCCGAAACTGGGTTGGACATGATTTGTGGAACTCCCTCTGGTGTTGTGGTTGTGGTATTCACAGACTTTTGGGAAGTATTTTGACATGTACATGGGTACCTTATTGCAGTGGTTCCCAAAGTCGGGGTCGCGACCCAAAGGTGGGCCGCGAGCAGCCACGGATGGGCCGCGAGATGATTTAAAAACAAAATTAATTTTTTTTTCAGGCCACTGAACTTAGAAGCAGGCCAGGACAGTGTTTCTAGTTGTATTCTAAAATTCTATTCTATTGTATTCTAAAATGTGACTATATGGTTTTATATTAACTTAATAAATAAACAAAAACGAAAAATCTACTTATTTCAACGAACATTTCAAACTAAATAACAGATTATGCACATAAAACGCTGAAAACAACCGAAGCAACAATAGTATTTTAATGAGGCTATTATTATTATCATTATTATTTTGCAACAAGTTAGCCCTCTCATAAATAGCACATATAAATGAATAACTAACTTGAACTAACTTAATAGGATTGAAGTGATATTTGGCTTAAAAAATCGGTCGCCTGGCAAAAAAAGGGAAAAAAAAAGCCAGACGATGTGCATTGGGCCGCGGCTCTCTGACGCCTTATTTTCTGGGCCCCGGCCTGAAAAGTTTGGGAACCCCTGCCTTAGTGGTGTAGTGTATCTTGTAGCCCAGGCCCATTGCAAGTTGCTGTACTCTGTCGTCTACTCTAAGCCATCCTAGGTTGTCAAAATGGGCAGGGGTGAGGTGGGTTTTAGGAGGTGAAGGTCAAGCAGTAGTCTGACCAGTTTGTTTTGTGATGTTTGTAATCTTGTTTTTAGTACCATGAGGTGCAAGTATAGTCGTAGTACCCTTGAATGTACCCTTCGAAACTGGCCTCTACAAATGTCCTAACCCAGTTGTACAGTAAATGACCATGTATGGCTTTGTCAGTATTCCAATGTACAGTGTACAGTGTCCCCCTATCCAATCCCCCCCCCCCACCCACCCACCCAACCCCACCGCACCCACCCAACCGCCTCCAATGTACAGTTTCCACGTCAAATGTATATACACTCTTTTTCTGGACACTTTTGTATCACAAACAGTACTGTATTTGCAAATCTGATATGTCATAAATGTATAGATGTAGCAGTACTGTCTATCTGTATGTCATGTATGTCATATATGTTATGATTAATTGAAAATGGGGGACCCTGATGTAAACAAGATGAGTCTCTCTGGTCTGCATCCCCTTAACAATTGTATGTATTGAGCTGTACTGTACCCATTCTGCAATCTGTTAATAAACTTTTCAATCAATCAATCAATGAGCGCTCATGTTAGAGTCTTCAGGGTATTCTTGTTTACCAGAGAGGAGATCCGGTAGAAGAATCTTGTTCGTTGGTTGACTTTTTTGATTACGTTGGTTGCCATTTTGTCACAGGAAAGATTTGCCTCTAGGATGGAAACCCAGGTATGTAATTTCATCTTTCCTTGTGACAATATTGTCACCCACTGTAACAGAGAAGCCGTTGGCCTTGCTGAGTTTGTTATTTGATCCAAAGAGAATGGACTCTGTTTTACCCAGGTGTAATGATAGTTTGTTATCAGCGAGCCAGGTGCAGATTCTGCCGAGTTCTGTGATGAAGGTTTGTTCAACCTGCAACTTGTCCCTGTCAGAGACCAGCAGGGCTGAGTCGTCTGTGAACAGGAACAAGTTGCAGTCACAAGCTGATGACATGTAATTTGCATAAATTACTAATTAGGAACAGTAGCGGTCCTAGTATGCTTCCTTGTGGAACACCACAGCTCACTGGGAGGGGGGGGGGGGGTAGTGTACAGTTTACCTCCACCATCTGTTCTCTCCCCTCCAGGTAGGATTGCATTCAGCTCACTGATGAACTATCAAAACCAATCGCTTTTAGTTGGTCAATCAGAATGGAGTGATTGACCGTGTCGAAACCTTTTGGAGGTCCAGCATGACCATGCCGCGTCCACCTCTTGTTTGATGTGGTTTGCTCTGGATGCCAAACTTGACAATACATTTAAATTTGTACCATGTTGGCTGTAATTATGTTAGAACATTAATATGTATTAAAAAATGGTACAACCGTATCAGCCCAAATGCACCAGATGAGTGAAGTTAGTACCTTTCTGTAGAAATACATCCAACTGGTCGATACACAGAGCTTTGAGTTCCTTCTCACTCCTGTCTTTCTTCACCAAGGCAACGACATACTTAGCCAGGGCAGATGGATCCGCATCACATCTGAAAACGGCACAGAAAACAATTCACACGTTAACAACACACCATAACAGCACATCCATGTGCAACATGTTTTAGGGACTAGCTAGGCTAACAGCTACGTGTTCACTTACATGGGTTCGAGCGTTTTTGAAAGCCATGTTTTCAAGGCATCGAGGTTTTCAATGATCATCTTAGACACAGATGAACTTCTCCTCCACGCCCACGGCCAGGGTTGATGTTAAACCGGGTAACGTTGTGTCGTTAGTGTAAAGATAGCCAACATTAGCTAGTGGGTCTAACGTTAACGTCAAGGTTAGCTGAGCCTGCTAGCTTTGGCTAGCTAGGCTAACAGCTCACACTACGAGGCCCAAACGTGGTGTAAACCAGAGTGTAACTAACGTTAGATGTCTTAGCGATAGACAGACCCAGAGCTACAGAGACACTTGTCAGCATCCACCCCAAATTCCTTTCACAGATAGCAGATGGTTGTCTTTAAGGTAGCTTAATTTTAAACGCATCCACACATTCCGTCACTTTATAATATCCACTATAGCTAGCTGGCTAATATGCCATTAGGAATATTTACTTCCGTTTGTGTTCTCGTTACGATAATATCGCGAGAGAAAGAGGCAAGGCGCTATGTCAGCGACTAGAGACAAGTATGCAGCTGCAGAGCCGCAGAGCCAGCGCCACCCACCCAATGGCTGAATTGGAGTATTGCACTGTGCGGGCACAGCTGTGAGATCCGCGCGAGACCAGATATCTTGAATGAATGCGTTTATTTATTTCGAACATAAATAGAAAATAAATAATAATAAAAAACTAGACAATTCCGTGCGGGGAAATTGTGAAAGTGTGGGTGATGCCTGTGCACAGCAGGCCAATGGGAGAGAGTCTGTATTGTCTCTGTATTGTCTCTTTCCACAGCAAAACGGTAGGCAAGGCAGCTTGGTTGAGAAATGCAGGCTTCAATCTGTTGTTTAGTCTATCTGTTCAGTACTGTTCAGTACTGTTTCATGATGCACAATGAGATCTTCTGAGAGAATTGTTGAATATACACAAATGTTCTAGAATGTTTGATTATGACATCATACTCATACTGTGCCATCACAAATGTTCTAGAATGTGCTATTATGACATCATACTGTGACATCACAAATGTTCTAGAATGTTCTATTATGACATCATACTGTGACAGGGAGGAGGTTAGAGTTCCACGCTCTAGACTAAAATTGTATAGGTTTAAAAACTCCTTTATTCCGATCTCAGTTAAACTTTTAAATAGTGCCAGATAAAGGGCAACTATCGAACGGATATTTGGTTGCTATATTATCGTGTATACTATAATATTATAATGTTTATATTATATTATTTGTGTATACTATTCTAATTTTGTGTTGCCAGACATCCTGCTGTGCAGGTACTTTACTGTATCTTTTATATTGTGTATTGTTTGGAGTCAGTTGTGCTGTGTCATGTCTGTATGTATGTGTCTGTGGATGTAGTTGGTGTAAGCCCAAGACAAATTTCCCAGCTGATGGGACAATAAAGTGACTCTTGACTCTTGACTCTTGACTTGATCACAACGGAACATGTTTGAGGCCATTTGAATAATATAAATAATATGTTTGGTAAGGCTGTCCCCGAAGCCTGTTTTTGGGATTCAAACTTCGTCAGGGTTCTTCGAACGGACGTTCGAACCTTCGTTTTTAATTAAAAATTTTAAATAAAAAAAATAGACAATTAGACAAAGTAGATGCTATCAAAGAATCTATCGAATGCAATATCGAAGCGCTAAGGGTGGCTGCCGACGCACATATTAAGCGCACCGTAGCATTGGAAACTGGTTTGGAAGAACATCAACATAATTTCGGTCTGATCTACAAAGACATAGCTGAGATCAACGATAAGTTAACGGCTGAGATGAAGGGAAACTAAAAAGAACACAAGACGGATCTCAACGATATAAAGGCTGAGCTTAAGCGAAACAATGAAGAACAAAAAGCTAAAATATTCTAGATGGAATATCAAACTCGTAAGCTGAATATTCGTATAGTCGGACTGGATGAGTCGGTGAGCTGCACACAGCCTGAAGCGTTTGCGACAGAATTACATAAAATCCTGGGACCAACTATCCTTCCTATGGTACCTGAGGTGGATCAGTGTTACAGATTGGGGACCCGATCCAACAACAATAACGGCAGACCTAGAGTGATTATGGTTGTCCTACGTCAAGTCAGAATAAAAGAAATGATCATTCGGGAGACGCGCAGGATGAAAGGCAATCTGAAATACAAGGATGTGTCAATATACTTCTTTGAAGATTATTGTCGGGAAGTGGTGGCCTTGCGGGCCAAGTACAAGACGGTGATGTCTCAACTCTATTTGGGGAAACACAATCCCACATTGATGTACCCTGCAAGACTTCGTATCGTCGATAAACATGGAGAAAGGGTTTTCCTCAACTCGCCTGAAGAGGCTGGCAAATACATGGCAGCACAACGTGCAGGATAGTTTATATACAGCCTTTTAATCTTTGTTAGGCATGGACACCATATCGTATAAACTTTAATGAAGCGGCAGTGCGGAAATAGGCTGCATCCTCCACGTCAAGAAAGACAGACAGGCATTCTCTGCGACAAACCCTAACCTTAACCAACTCCGAAATAATGCCTAACCTTAACCCTAACCTTAACCAACTCCGAAAGAATGCCTAACCTTAACCCTAACCTTAACTTAACCCTAACCTTAACCAACTCCGAAATAATGCCTAACCTTAACCCTAACCTTAACTTAACCCTAACCTTAACCAACTCCGAAATAATGCCTAACCTTAACCCTAACCTTAACTTAACCCTAACCTTAACCAACTACGAAAGAATGCCTAAACTTAACCAGCGAAAGAATGCACGTTTATAGCGAGAGATGATAAACGTAAAAAAAAAAAAAAAAAAAAATTGAAGCGATTCAAACTTGTGACCAACCGCACCGCAGGCTCCACAGCACGGCGGCGTACCAGTTGAGCTAAGCGTCGATGGAAAAACAGCGGGGATTACGGCTACATAATGCCGCAAGCTCTGCCGCTGCCGCGGGGCGTGTCGCGGCCAATCAGGGAAAACGCGGAAGCACTCGGCAGCACTCTTCGGCTGGGATTAAAGAATAGGCGGCCAGACATACAGCCAGAGGACCTCCGGGGGAATAACATTCTTCACAACGGAACATCGCCCACCCCTGGCTAGGGGAAATGCTGCATATACGTATTTAAAAACTTCTTTTTATTAATTGGAAATAATTCCACTACTTCTCCACTTTATACTCTAGGTGTTTAAGCATAGCAAAGCTCTTTCAAGATCTAAGTAAATGTTCTCGTTTTTTTCTTTTTTTTTCTTTTGAGGTTCTCTATTCAATTCAATACCTATCTATTATTCCTGGGTTGCTTTAACTTACACAAGTTCATATAAAATGTAAGTGATTATGGTATGATATTTGAAGCCTATTTTTAGTTTTGTTTTTAGTTTTATTTTTTAATTTTTTTTTATTATTTAACGGGAGAGTGGCCAAGCCACAGTTGGCATTCTACTTATGGTAGAATTTAGAATGTTAGATCCTATGGTATACATAGGAAAGGTAAGGATAAATGGCTCATTCTGGGCTAACCGGTGGTGTAAGGGAGGGAGTTGTACGCGAAGGGGGTGTCAAAGGAACACAACCTTGTACGGCTCTTTGAGGGAGGGGGGTTTAGGGGATTATTTGTATATATGTATGTTTTTAAGCTCAGCTCTCAACGGGACCTCAATAATTGGATATATATCCATTGTGAATTCGTACTCCAGACGCATTACTAACAAGTACACAACAACATGTATAGATTATGGCTAGTTTGAATATAATGATCTGGAATACTGGGGGAATAAATAAACAACATAAACGCAAAAGCGTGCTCACACTGATGAAAAACAAACAGGTTGATGTGGCTCTTCTTTTTTTTTTTTTTTTTTTTATTGGTCTTTTTCCCCCTCCATTTTCCTCAGATTTTCTCCCATCCCAATGTTAGTCGTATGCCAATTCCCAGTCCCTTCCTGGTCGCTGCGCACTTACCCCCCACAGTCAGATCATCTGGGAGAGTGGAGGCTACCACGTGCTTCCTCCGACACACGTCCAGCCAATCACCGCTTCTTTTCACTTGGCAGCGCGGATTCTCATCGAGAGGGCGTAGCGTGTGGGAGGACCACACTATCCCCCTCAAGTCCTATCCGCGCTTAGCAGGCACCCCGACCGAACTGTAGGAGTCGCTGTTTACAACGACCCGGACCCACCCCGCCAGCTTCTCCCACCCTCCAATACAGCCAATTGTATTGGTGCAGACGGCCAGCCAAGCTGGTGACAACCCCGGAGCTGTGAGCTGGATTCGAACAGGCGAATCCAGCTCACAGCTCCGGGGTTGGTGACGAACGCAATCTCCGCTCGGCCACCTAACCGCCTTGATGTGGCTCTTCTAAGCGAAACGCACCTTTTAGTGGAAGACAAAGTAACGCTAGCGGACAACATATATCATAACATTAGCCACTCTTCCTTTGGAACGATATGGAAGCGAACGAGATCCCGTGGAGTTGCTATAGTCGCGAAACGGAAGCTGAATATTGAATTGCAGGAAGTATGGTCTGATACAGATGGTCGGATAACCATAGCTAAAATTGTATACAGGAACAGGAAAATAGTGTTGGCATATGCCCCAAATCTGTACGAGGCTAACTTCTACGCTACACTTAAACTTTCCTGAATACTCATTTATAATTGGCACGGATTTTAATGCCATTTGGGATCCCGGGATGGATAAATCTTATCCCACCTTTTCCAATGATCAGAAAAATTCATCTAATGCATTAAAGGATTGGTCTAAGAATACAGGTGTAAATTACCTATGGCGATCACTCAACCCTACGACCCGAAAGTAGGCTACTCTTGTCGATCTGCAAGACATAACACATTTTCCAGAATAGATTATGTTTTTGCATCCCCTAGACTATTTGATAACTATGACGTGGAAATGGTACCCAATGCACTATCAGATCACTGTTATTTACTCCTAAAAGGTTCATTTGGTATACTGTCATCCCGAGCCCCAAGATGGCGATTTAACTCGATATTGCTGAAAAACAAGGAATTCATTACACAATTCAAAGAAGCTCTTGTTGTATTCCTGCTGGAGAATGTGCAATCGGTACAGGACCCCAGAATATTATGGATGTCGGTAAAGGGATTTATCAAGGATTTTACCGGGAACTTTTCCTCCAAAATACGCAAGAATCGTTGTTCAAAACTGGCAAAGCTGGAAACGCTTTACTCTACGTTATTTTCCTCTTTACAATACAACTACTCGGTTCGATTGGAATCTCAAATTAATGTGTTAAAAAAAGAGATTAATGCCATTTTAAAACAACAATCTGAAGTTCAAATACGTAGCACAAGACAACAGTATTGCTTTCATGGTTCTAAACCAAGTCACCTACTAGCTATGCAGATACGAGCCAACGCAAAATTTGCAGATATACCTACTATTAAGGCACAGCAAGGACTTGTTACAGACCCTAAAAAAATCAATGAGACATTCAAAGAGTTTTACTCCAACTTGTACAAATCAGAAATGGCCTTCGATCAAAACAAAATGGACATATATCTTAATCAAATTAACCTTCCTAAACTATCAGAGGATGACGCTAAACAGTTAGAAACACCCATCACACTAGATGAACTTAGGGAGGCCATATCTGAAATGCAAAGTGGTAAGGCTCCTGGAAGGGACGGTATCCCACCAGAAATGTACCTCTCATGCTGGGATGTAATTGGACCCCTATTACTTAATATGATTTTATACTCAATCAAGGAGGGGAACTTCCATAAGATCGACAATATTGCACTCATAACAGTCCTCCTTAAAAAAGACAAAGACCCCACCGATTGCGGTAGTTATAGACCCTTGAGCCTCCTCGGAACCGATATCAAGCTGTATTCCAAGGTATTAGCCATCAGACTTCAAAAGCATATGACGTCTTTAGTTCATCCTGATCAGACTGGCTTCATAAGAGGCCACTTGATCACGGATAATATAAGACGGTTATTACATGTGCTAGATGCCAGCAAGGATGACACCCCACCTATAGCGATGCTGTCCCTGGATGCGATGAAAGCCTTTGATAGGTTGGAATGGTCTTATTTATGGGCAGTACTAGAAAGGATGGGGTTAGGAAAAGGATTCATTGATATGATTTTTTTTGGCGTTTTATCGCTTTATTGCTACTGGGCAGTCCAGTAGGGAGAGACAGAGGAGGAATGGGAGACAGAGTGGGGGGAAGACATTCGGCAAATAACGACGGGTTCGGGAGTCGAACCCGGGTCGGCCGTGTCGCCGCTGAGCGCGCTATGTGGTTCGCCACTGGGGCGCCCCTTCATTGATATGATTAAAGTATTATACAAAGTCCCATCGGCCATGATTACAACAGGTATAATCACCTCCGAAATCTTTCCGGTATCGCGCTCTTCCAGACAGGGTTGCCCTCTTAGTCCCGGACTATTCGCTTTATCACTAGAGCCTTTAGCACAATATATAAGACAATCCCAATCCATAGAACCAATCGCAATTAAGGGCACACAACATCATATTAGTTTATATGCGGACGACGTAATATTGTTCATGCAAAACCCTAACACCTCAATGCCTCATCTTCTCAAGTTGATTGATGACTTTGGCAATCTATCTGGATTTAGGATAAATTGGCCAAAGTCGGCCTTCCTTCCACTTAATGCCCCTGCAAAGAATATACTCCTTCCAGAAAAAATACCAATGGTTAAACACTTCAGATGTTTAGGAATTGAGGTATTCCCTACTATAAGCCAAACGGTGAAGTACAATTACACAAAATTCCAAGATAAATATGACTTTGACAGGTGGTCCAAACTTAAAAACTCAGTACAGGCACGAGTATCAATAGTTAAGATGGATGTTTTACCTAGAATCAACTTCATTAGCTCAATGTTACCGTTACCCCCTCCTGATGGTTACTGGAAAAAATTACACTCCACAGCATATACATTTATTTGGAATAACAAACCTCCATGAATAAAAAGATCCACCGCACAGAGAAACAAAGCCGACGGAGGTTTGGCATTTCCAGACTTTTACCACTATTTTAAAGCGTACTCTTTAAGACCACTGACAACCTGGTTTGACTCCCAAGCATCTGTATCCTGGAGAAACTTAGAAGAAAATATAGTAGCACCACATAGACTGCAGGATATAGTATACACCATATTATCAATTAAGCAATGCGAATAGAAATTTGGCCCCCTTATTACACATGTGATCCGGATATGGCGTGAAACACAAAAAAAATATTCTAACCAACATAAATGGCATAGCCATACTCCCCTATTCAATAACAATGCACTCCTTATTGGAAAACGACCTATAAGATACCCCAAATGGGAAAAGCAGGGCATACACACATTGGGAGATGTTTTCAACAAACAAGGTTTTTGTAGCTATCAAGATAGAAAAAGAAAGCAATACGCTTGGACCAGCACTCACAGATTTTGGTATATTTAATGGCAGCCTGAAACAAACATGTTTCGGAACAATTATGTTCCTTCCTCAGTGTTGATGGCTAGCTATCAAGATATACATAAAAAATGTAACCTCACCAGTTCCACATATTATTTTTACGCACAGTTATTGGATTGTTTGAAGGCTCATGGAGTCCCATTAAGGATACCAATTGAGCACCACAGATATCACAAATTCTTCTATGAAAGAGAGACATCGAGAGGCTTCGTATCTGATTTTTATCATCACTTACTAACGTCTTCGTATGGAATCCTCCCCCTAGACTCAGTCTGGAGGAGGGATATACCAGACTTGGAAATAGATTTTGATTGGCAAGAAGTCTGGGCAAACGTTCGAATTGCGTCACATAACCCGGACCATCAACAAATTAATCTTAATTATATTCATAGGACATACCTGACTCCTATAAGATTGAACAGAATGGGACTTAAACAAGACTCCCTATGTTCCTTATGTACAAATGGGGATGAGGGTACATTTATGCACATGTATTGGGATTGCCCACCGGTTAAGATATTCTGGAAAGAAGTGTCCCAGCAATGATCAGTATTCTTATTTCTGAACATACCTGTACATCCCTCTGTATTGCTGTTGAATGATGTATTTCAGTTTGCAGCCCCTATACAGCTAAAGAGACTAGTTTTATCCGGTCTCACAGCTGCTAAAAAGCTGATAGCATCACGATGGATTCAACCGGAAAAAATGTGCCGGAAGGTATGGGTTCTTACCTATCTCGATGTGATTTATCTAGAAATATCTACAGCAAGAATTTTAGGTGTCAGTGAAACCAACATTGCAATCTGGTTAGAAGTGGTGGAGAGAATAAAAGCTAGCATATGAAGTGTAGTGCCTGGTTAGAAATGAATGAAAATGGATGGATTATCCAAGTGGGGGTCCGGGGGGGGGGGTGAGCGAGCAGGAGCATATGTTTGTATGGTATTAGATAGCAAGTATTAGGTATATATCTCGTAAACTACATTTATAATGATTCAAATGTTGATTTCATTGGATGTTTACTGTTAATGCTTGTGTGTCTAATTTGTTGTTATGTTTAAAAAAAATATAAAAAAAATATATATAAAAAAAAACAGACTGTTCATTCAACAATGTATGTATATTTCAGTTTGTGGAGTGAATATGAGTTGCATAAGATAATAGAGTGTGAAGGTATACTGAATACTGTCTGTATGTCATTATGTTATGATGAATTGAAAATGGGGGACCCTGATGTAAACAAGACGAAAGTCTTTCTCTGGTCTGCTCCTTAACAATTGTGTGTATTGAGCTGTACTGTATTGTACCCATTCTGCAATCTGTTAATAAAGTTTTCAATCAATCAAGGGGGTAGGAAGGAATACATACGTTTACACTTCATCCTCCTACTCCTGCTTGTTGTTTTTTATTATTATTTATTTTCAATTTATGTTTGAAATAAATAAACGCATTCATTAAAGATATTGTGTGAGCAAAAGTATAGTTAATTTACTCATACAGTACATCCTCTGGCCTCGCGCGGATCTCACAGCTGTGCCCGCATAGTGCAATACTCAAATTTAGCCATTTGGTGGGTGGCGCTGCTGAGCGGCCCTCACAGCGCGGCCTCCCCCCCCCCTCAATGTACAGTTTTACTTGTTTATACAGTGTGCCCCCCCCCCAACCACCTCCAATGTAAATTACCCAGTATGGTTGTCAATATCCCAATGTACCCAACCCCCCCCACCCAACCTCCTCCAATGTACAGTTTCTACGTCAAATGTATATACTCCCCTTTCTTGACTCCTTCTGTATCACAAACAGTACTGTATTTGCAAATCTGGTATGTCATAAATGTATAGATGTAGCAGTACTGACTATCTGTATGTCATGTATGTCATATATGTCCTGATGAATTGAAAATGGGGGACCCTGATGTAAACAAGACGAAAGTCTTTCTCTGGTCTGCATCCCCTTAACACTTTGGGTGCCAGGAAATGTCTTTTCACGTCTTTCCCGGCCATGCTCAAGGTGCCGAAGACGCTTTACAGCGCCTTCGATCTGTTTACATCTTTTTTCGATTTTCCCCGTCTGAACTTCACCGCCGAGCTTTTGGCAGAAAATTTGAACCGGAAACTGCATTTCCTCTCAAATTTCACTAGGTGGCAGTGTCCCCCTATTTTCTAACACTATCACAATAGGGGGAATATTGTACCCCACAATGAATCTGGCATTTGATTGGCCAGCATACCTGGCCAATGTAACCACAGGTATAAAACGTTAGCGCGATCCCAGAATCGACGAGGTTTTGGAGGAGAGAGAGAGAGAGAGAGATAGATAGAGCGATAGAGAGAGAGAGATTGAGAGAGATATTTGAATTGAGATCAGCCTATAGTCTATATTTATAGTGTTATACAGTATAGTGGTAGTATCAGACTAATTGTAAGGTTTCAGCTGTGCTTTAGAAAGTACTTAGTCGTGCTAAGTAGTAGTACTATTCGAGGGATTAGTGTGTAGTCTAGGTAGTCTATTTCAGTAGTAGTAATAGTAGTTTGATCAGTTAGTAGTTTCATTTAGATTATTAGATCAGTATGAAGAGACGTAGTGTAGGTAAGCGAGGGGACAATCCGGCGGCGGGTCGCTTTGTTCAGACGAAGCTGGCGTTTGGACCCGCGGTTGTTCGAGCAGCAGCAGCACCAACGACTTTGGTAGCTCCGATCGGAGAGAGCCGTGAGACCGTTGCTGGGCCCAGCAACGCGTCTCGCCCCGGGACCGGGAGCGGCTCTCCCCGACGCAGTTCGAGGAAGAGGAAGGCTGCCGCTGTGGTCATAGCTTCTTCATCCGAGTCAGGGGACAGCGATTCGACCGCCCACGAATCTGATGGGAGCACCGATTGGGAACCACCAGGTAATTACACAGTCTTATATATATATATATATGTGTGTGTGTGAAACGTGTATTTGATGATTTACATACTGTGACTATGTAACGTTAGTTCGCCAAACCAACGCCGATATGCATGTGATTGTGTGTGTGTGTGTGAAACGTGTATTTGATGATTTACCTAACGCTTATTCTGTGACTATGTAACGTTAGTTCGCCAAACCAACGCTGATATGCATTTATTATATTCTAGCTCCGGAATCATCTGACGATGATCTCGGCTTGGGTCGGAGGTGTTATTTACATTTACATTTACATTTAGTCATTTAGCTGACGCTTTTATCCAAAGCGACTTACAAGTTCTGTACGACAAGCCATCAGGAAGAGCACAACTCTATCAGCTGAGTAACAATGTTCATCAAAGTGTTGAGTGCTACAGTGTAGGTTAGTTTATTAGGACAAGTGCATGACAGTATGGTTAGTTAGGGTTAGATTTTTTTTTTTTTTTTTTTTTTTTAATTCAGATAATGGTTGAAGAAGTGCGTCTTTAGTCGACGGCGAAAGATTGGACGTGTTTCGGCTGTCCTAACTGGGGTGGGTAGTTCATTCCACCATTGTGGGGCAAGGACTGAGAATAGGCGACTTCTCTTTGATGACCCTCCCGGAGCTTGGATAGGAGTAGGTCTGAGGCGGCCAGAAGATGCAGAGCGTAGGGGTCTTGAGGGTGTGTAGTTAGAGACCATTGACCGGAGGTAGGCGGGAGCAGTTCCCTTTGCCGCACGGTATGCTAGGTCGAGGGCCTTGAAGCGGATTCGTGCAGCAATGGGGAGCCAGTGCAGGTCCCTAAGAAGTGGGGTGACATGGGCCGACTTTGGTAGGTTTGAGATCAGGCGGGCCGCTGCGTTCTGAATGAGTTGAAGAGGCTTAGTGGCAGTGGCCGGGAGGCCAGCGAGCAGTGCGTTGCAGTAGTCGAGGCGGGAGATGACTGTTGATTGGACGAGGAGTTGGGTGGCTTCTTTTGTCAGGAAGGGGCGTATCCTTCTGACGTTGCTCAGGAGGAATCGGCAGGTTCTGGTTGTCGCTGCGATGTGAGCAGAGAAGTTCAACTGGTCGTCGAGGACAACACCAAGGTTCTTGGCGGTCGGGGACGCGGTCACAGCTGCATTCTCGACTGTGATGGAAAGGTCGGTCAGGGGGGAGGATTTGGCCGGCAGGTGGAGCAATTCTGTTTTGCTTAGGTTCAGTTTGAGGTGGTTGGTCGTCATCCAGGCGGAGATGTCGGACAGACAGTGTTATGGGTCTGATTCATCGCACGAGTCAGACGTGGGACGCGGTGGTGGTCGACGGGGCAATGGTACGTCATGTTTACTAATGCAATGTGAATATTGTTTTACGTGCATGTTCAAATCGATAGTTGAATGATATAGGACAGGGATCGGCAATAGGCGGCCCGCGGGCCGACATTGGCCCGCCAGCAATAATTTCTGGCCCGTCAGATTATTTTGAGAATATGATATTTATGTGACGCGCGGGAAATATTCACTCCGGACGCCAGGGTGTCTTTTATTGTGAAGCTGTATCTATCTACCGGTAGTCATCATGTCTGTCACTATAGCCAATTGAAATGCTAGAAATGGTCACATGGACTGGGAGAACCAATGGAATAGTCCCACCGGGCCTGTGTATATTTCCCGAACGCACGTTCACTTCCGCGTTCGAGATGCGAGCGAGTTAAAAAGAAAACGGGGAAATATAACGCTTCTTTTAATAAACAGGAGCAATACTTAAAATACGGGTTTATCGCAACAGGTCGGTGATTCTTGCGTGCCGAGCCGACGTCCTCTCTGCATAATATGTGGCGACAACAACAACAACAACAACGAGGCAATGATGACAACTGTGTTCAAGTTGGCAGATAAAGTTCAGATAAAGCATTCAACGCCAATCTGGAATTGGAGGGCGGCGAGTGGATATGACATGTTTCAAACATTAGCAGGGATTTTGGAGGACTTAACAACAAACAAGGTATGGTGAGTCGTGTTTTCATGCATTTTGATCTGTGTTCATCACACGCCGCTGTGATCTGCAACAGCTGATCTGCTGTTCATGATGAATGAATGAATGAATGAAAACTTTATTTAACAGATTGCAGAATGGGTTATGGGTACAATACAGTACGGCGCAATACACACAATTGTTAAGGGGATGCAGACCAGAGAAAAACGTTTGTCTTTTTTCAATATCAGTATATTAAATTAGCCATTGTTTTTGATCCTGGCCCGTGAAGCAACGGCTTGGGGAAAATCTGGCCCGCGGCCAAAACTAATTGGCGACCCCTGATATAGGATATAGGCATGTACAGGCCACCATGTGCTACACGTTAGGTTGCAATGGTCTTGTGTGTGTGTGTGTGTGTGTGTGTAGGTGCACGCACTTTGATGTGTGTAGCTATCAATGTAAGTGATAATAGTTGCATGCTGTGCAGGACACCATGTGCTAAGTTGGGGTGCACATCCTTTGTTGTGTGTGTGCATGTGCACGCCCTTTGAAGTGTGTAGCTATCAATGTAAGTGATAATAGTTGCATGCTGGACATGGGACGACGTGGTGGTGGTCGACGTGGTATCATGTTGCAATGTGAATATTGTTTTATGTTCAAATCGATATAGTTGATGGCCATGTGCTGCTACACGTTGGGTTGCATGGATGTGTGTGTGTGTGTGTGTGTAGATGCCAGCCCTTTGAAGTTGTCTACCTTTAGGTTACATGGATGTGTGTGTGTGTGTGTAGATGCAGGCCTCACCATGTGCCCATGCCATTTGATGTGTGTGTGTATGTGTGTGTGTGTGTGTGTGTGTGTGTGCAGTGTGTGTACACACACACACACAAGATCAAAAGGCATGAATCCTCTCCAACCCATTTGAACTTCGCAGTACATGGTGAGGCCTCTATATGCAAATTCCATTGATTACAGCACACACATACACACACACACAATGGCATGGGCACATGGTGAGGCCTATATTTAAATGCATGGTTTAAGTTGCATGGATGTGTGTGTGTGTGTGTGTGTGTGTGTGTGTAGATGCCAGCCCTTTGAAGTTGTCTACATTTAGGTTACATGGATGTGTGTGTGTGTGTGTAGATGCAGGCCTCACCATGTGTCCATGCCCTTTGATGTGTGTGTATGTGTGTGTGTGTGTGTGTGCAGTGTGTGTACACACACAAGATCAAAAGGCATGAATCCTCTCCAACACCTTTGAACTTCGCAGTACATGGTGAGGCCTCTATATGCAAATTCCATTGATTACAGCACACACATACACACACACACACAATGGCATGGGCACATGGTGAGGCCTATATTTAAATGCATGGTTGTGTAGCATATGTAAAATTCCATTGATTACAACACACACACATGTACATGCTTTGATGTACAATGGCCGCTGATTTATTTTGTGTTCATACAGGCTCCGACACCGAATCCGGGGCCAATACACCAACATGCTTGGGTATGTACTAACTACATTTATGTATGTGTAAATGTATTACTATTGTGTTTTATGAGACTTACTTACTGAATGAATTTAATCCAATTCAGATTCTGGCGCAGACCCTGCAGATAGTGACGCTGAGACTGGCAACGACATAGGATCACATTCTACTCCTGCAGGTAATTGTACATGGTGGTGACTGGCTGCTGCTAGAGCCTGGGCCTGGTGATAGCTGGCTGCTGCTAGAGCCTGGGCCTGGTGGTGACTGGCTGCTGCTAGAGCCTGGGCCTGGTGGTGACTGGCTGCTGCAGGGCCTGGGCCTGGTGGTGACTGGCTGCTGCAGGGCCTGGGCCTGGTGGTGACTGGTTGCTGCAGGGCCTGGTCTGGTGGTGATGGTGGTAAATACAATGACAATACGTTGCCCTAGTGTAATGTATTACATCATGTGATTCTAGAACTGGATGCTAGTCTGGACATGCCGGAACCCGTTGCAGGGCGGAAACGCACATCTAAGAGCGGTAAGTTGGCCTCACTCTGCATACCACTTCCAGCTCTGACCTCTGACCCCCACACCACGTCCAGCTCTGACATCTGAACCCCACACACACTCACTCATTCACTCACACAGTTTGTAACTACGTGGCATATGAATGTCTACAGTAGGGGTGTTATAGTATATTTGTATAATTGACAGGTCGTGGCGTGCGACGTGGAGGAGCGAAGAGCAGGGCTGCGATCCGCCAGGAAGAGGATAATGCCTGGTCTCGTGAGGGCTGGGTGCTTCAAAGGATCCCCTTCACAGCCCAACCGGGGTTGCTCCAGGACGCCAAGGCACTCAAATCTTACCGGCCTGCGAAATGGATGGATCTGTTCCTGACAGATGCTTTTCTGAACTCTATTGTTGCCCAGTCCAACCTCTACGCTGAGCAGTCCATTGCCCGGCTGGACCCCACGCTAACCAGTAGCAGGGCACTGCTTTGGAAGCCCCTCACATTGAAGGAGCTGAAGAAGTTCCTCGGACTCAATTTCCTTAGCAGTGTCCTGCGGAAGCCTCGCGTGGACCAGATGTGGACCACTGACGACATGATGTACACACCGTACTACTCTGAGACCATGCCACGCAACAGGTTTCAATTGATCTGGCGATTCCTCCACTTTGCGGACAATACTTCCCTGGAAGTTAGAGACAAATTGTGCAAAGTACGCAGTGTTGTTGACCATGTAAACGCGAGGTGCAAGGAGCTGTACCAGCCTGAACGCGAGCTCGCCATTGACGAGAGGGTGATGGCATGGCGAGGCCGCCTGACCTTCCGGGTCTACAACCCAAACAAGCCCACCCGCTATGGTATCAAGTCTTACTTCCTGTGCGAATCTCGCACAGGATATTGCTTTTCATTTAAAGGATAACTCCACTTTTTTTTTTAAATTAGCTTATTTAACATCTTCCCTGGAGTTAGACAAGAAGATGCATACCTTTTTTGTCTCTGTGCGTGCATTTTAGCTTTGGGTATAGACGCTCCGTTAGCATAGCTTAGCTTCATCACTGGAAGTGGGGGAGGACAGTAGCCTTACAGTGCCTTACAGTGTATTGCAAGGTCTGACATTGACCAAACTTGATATGCATGACCTTGGTGGGCTCTAGGTCAACTCCTGAAAAGGGGGTCAATGTCAGACTTTGCAATCAAAAGTTAGGGGGCTAATAACCCTTGCCATCATTTCAGTGCGCCCCTAACTTTTGATTGCAAGGTCTGACATTGACCCCCTTTTCAGGAGTTGACCTAGAGCCCACCAAGGTCATGCATATCAAGTTTGGTCAATGTCAGACCTTGCAATACACTGTAAGGCACTGTAAGGCTACTGTCCTCCCCCACTTCCAGTGATGAAGCTAAGCTATGCTAACGGAGCGTCTATTCCCAAAGCTAAAATGCACGCACAGAGACAAAAAAGGTATGCATCTTCTTGTCTAACTCCAGGGAAGATGTTAAATAAGCTAATTTAAAAAAAAAAGTGGAGTTATCCTTTAAGCCATATTGTCGGGAAGGCTCGCTCCTGGGGGACACGGTCGTCGGTCTGCTTGGACGTCTGTCTGGGGCCGGCTATACGCTCTTTATGGACAACTTCTACAACTCGGTACGTATGTCCGCCAGGCTCCGACAGTTGAGGACCGACGTCTGTGGTACCCTCAGGAAGCACCGGGGCGAGCCAGCCATCATCAAGAACATGACCAAACGTGACATCGGTGTGGGGGAGCGCATTGCGGTCAACAACAAGGAGGTCCTGATCGTGGCATGGCGCGATAAAAGAATCGTGAAGACCATCAGCAGCTTCCACGAGGACACCATGGAAAAGGCGATGGTGTGGCAGAAGCAGAAGAAGGGCAAAGCGCTGAGGGTGGAGATGCTCAAGCCATCATCAATCATGGAGTACAATAAATTCATGAACGGCGTCGATCAGCTGGATCAGAATATATCGTACTATCCGGTTACACGTAAAACCAAAAAGTTTGTGATGTATCTGATCCAAATATGTATCTTCAACGCTTTTGTCTTGTACAAAAAAAAGCACCCACAAGGGCATTACTACAACCTCTTCCGGTTCACCAGGGCTGTGGCGCGGACCTACACAGATGGTAAGGAGAAGAAGATTCCTGGGGTGACAGTGGAGATGGAGGCGGAGGCGAAGGCAGGGGAGGAGGCAGGGGAGGAGGCAGGGGAGGAGGCAGGGGGTGGGGATGAGGAGGAGGCAGGGGCTGAGCAGGTGGGGCGTGTCGACCCTAGGGCCCCACTGGGGGACCCGCAGAGCAGATTAGTGGGTGGCTTTGTGAAGCATGTAATGGTTGCATACAAAGCCACCCCCAAGAAAAAGCTACCGTGTAGGAAATGTCGTGTCTGCTCTGCAGTAGGCGTGGCATCAGGAGTGAGACCAGATATTTTTGCACATCGTGCAAAGTCCCCCTGCATCGTGACAAATGCTTCACTCTGTACCACACAAAGAGGGATTTCTCTAAATAGTTTCTTTATTAGTTGTCATACAGAAGTACAGACTACTTCTAAATAATCCGGCACACAGAAGTACAGATTACTTCTAAATAATCCATCATTGTGTGATACAGACAGAACCATGTGTACCGGTACATAGTATAGCTAGCTGAGTGTAGTATAGTATAGTGTAGTATAGTATAGTATAGTATATTGTAGTATAGTATAGTATAGTATAGTGTATGGGTAGTTGCACTGTTTTCTGTACAAGACAAATGCGTTGAACACATGTATTTGGGCCACGGTTGTCGATATTGCATAGGCATGTTTGGACCACTTGCAGATGAGACGTTATGTTAGCGATCTAGCTGTATCGACTCCATTCATAATTTGCATTGTGTGTATATAGTTTTTTTTTTTTTTATCTTTTTCCCCCCTCATTTTTACCGTTTGCACAGAACCAATGGTTGCTGACAGTCACCCAGTTTATAAAAGTATATACTGTAGGTAACATACCACACTTTTCTAATGCAGTCCATTGGCCTATTATTTATATACTTTGGAAGCATGTATTGGATATTTTTTGGTCCACAGATCATCTGGCGCTTCATCCATTTATCAATGGACAATGCAGTCATCAATGCGAGAGACCAAGTAAGATATGCCCTGTAGTTCATGTGACGTGAATGTTACCAGCAAACTTCTAAATGCACTGAAACAATGGTTGGTTATCCTCCAGTGTTCACTTTTTATAAGGTATTGTCTTGGTAAATTACCATAATCCTATACTGTGAATGTTACCAACAAACTCCTAAATGCACTGACACAATGGTTGGTTATCATCAGCCAGTGTTCACTTTTTATAAGGTATTGTCTTGGTAAATTACCATAATCCTATACTGTGAATGTTACCAACAAACTCCTAAATGCACTGGTAAATTACCATAATCCTATACTGTGAATGTTACCAACAAACTCCTAAATGCACTGAAACAATGGTTGATTATCCTCCAGTGTTAACTTTTTATAAGGTATTGTATTGGTAAATTACCATAATCCTATACTGTGAATGTTACCAACAAACTCCTAAATGCACTGAAACAATGGTTGATTATCCTCCAGTGTTCACTTTTTATAAGGTATTGTCTTGGTAAATTACCATAATCCTATACTGTGAATGTTACCAACAAACTCCTAAATGCACTGAAACAATGGTTGGTTATCATCACAGTGTTCACTTTTTATAAGGTATTGTCTTGGTAAATTACCATAATCCTATACTGTGAATGTTACCAACAAACTCCTAAATGCACTGAAACAATGGTTGGTTATCATCACAGTGTTCACTTTTTATAAGGTATTGTCTTGGTAAATTACCATAATCCTATACTGTGAATGTTACCAACAAACTCCTAAATGCACTGAAACAATGGTTGATTATCCTCCAGTGTTCACTTTTTATAAGGTATTGTCTTGGTAAGTTACCATAATCCTATACTGTGAATGTTACCAACAAACTCCTAAATGCACTGAAACAATGGTTGGTTATCATCACAGTGTTCACTTTTTATAAGGTATTGTCTTGGTAAATTACTGTAAGAGCCGCATTCAAGCTTATTTGTTTTGATTAATTGTGAACCTGTATTAATACTTTTCTCTGTTGCAGTGAGTGGGGTGCTTTGCTCAGGTGAATGGGGCGGGGCTGACGCTATAAGCCACAGGTGCGGCGTGTGACGGCTGAGCAGCAGGCGGCAGCAATACTGTCATTGACACGCAACGCAGACGCAACCTTTTTGTTTAGAGATTATTGGGATCTCTTGTTTTGTTACTAAGATTATTAGGATCTCCTGTTTTACTTTTATGTGCGATATTGTTTTCGTATTTTGTTCTTGCTGGACCATTAAAAGAGCAAAAGGAACAACAAAAACGTGCAGTGGTTTCTGTTCTGCGACTGTGAGTCTGACACTGCTTCCCAACCTACAAGTGGAAGATTCAAATAGGTTATAAGACAAACCTGTTAGGATTTTGGCCACTACAATTACCATAATCCTATACTGTGAATGTTACCAACAAACTCCTAAATGCACTGAAACAATGGTTGATTATCCTCCAGTGTTCACTTTTTATAAGGTATTGTCTTGGTAAATTACCATAATCCTATACTGTGAATGTTACCAACAAACTCCTAAATGCACTGAAACAATGGTTGGTTATCATCACAGTGTTCACTTTTTATAAGGTATTGTCTTGGTAAATTACCATAATCCTATACTGTGAATGTTACCAACAAACTCCTAAATGCACTGAAACAATGGTTGGTTATCATCACAGTGTTCACTTTTTATAAGGTATTGTCTTGGTAAATTACCATAATCCTATACTGTGAATGTTACCAACAAACTCCTAAATGCACTGAAACAATGGTTGATTATCCTCCAGTGTTCACTTTTTATAAGGTATTGTCTTGGTAAGTTACCATAATCCTATACTGTGAATGTTACCAACAAACTCCTAAATGCACTGAAACAATGGTTGGTTATCATCACAGTGTTCACTTTTTATAAGGTATTGTCTTGGTAAATTACTGTAAGAGCCGCATTCAAGCTTATTTGTTTTGATTAATTGTGAACCTGTATTAATACTTTTCTCTGTTGCAGTGAGTGGGGTGCTTTGCTCAGGTGAATGGGGCGGGGCTGACGCTATAAGCCACAGGTGCGGCGTGTGACGGCTGAGCAGCAGGCGGCAGCAATACTGTCATTGACACGCAACGCAGACGCAACCTTTTTGTTTAGAGATTATTGGGATCTCTTGTTTTGTTACTAAGATTATTAGGATCTCCTGTTTTACTTTTATGTGCGATATTGTTTTCGTATTTTGTTCTTGCTGGACCATTAAAAGAGCAAAAGGAACAACAAAAACGTGCAGTGGTTTCTGTTCTGCGACTGCGAGTCTGACACTGCTTCCCAACCTACAAGTGGAAGATTCAAATAGGTTATAAGACAAACCTGTTAGGATTTTGGCCACTACATCAAGTCAATGACAAGCTGCGATTGAAGAGCACGGATTATTGGGATCCGAAGGAACGGGCTGAAGCCAAGCCAAATGACAAGCTGCGATTGAAGAGCACGGATTATTGGGATCCGGAACGAAAAAAGAATTGGAGGATCAAACGGGTCCAAATTGGAACGGAAAGCGCCGGCCCGACGCGCGGCTACAAACAGAGGAAACGCCGGCCTGACGGCTGTAAACAAGCAAGCAAACAAATAATTGAGGTATGTGTCTGCAAAAACCAACGCCACATGAATAATTATTCATTTGGAATAAATGCATGGATTATCACTAAACAAACTTCGCCTCTGATAACGATGTTTATGGACAGTGAATATTTTATTTTGTGCTGGTGACATATCATGGATAAAGAGAGCAGCCAAGGAAACAAATAACCAGCCACTGTTGAAGACCTTTTGGATTCATTTGTTTGTTTATTCTGAATTAATATGGCGAGTTCAGACGCCCGTTAATGACATGGATGAGGCGCAGCTGCGCGCATCGAGACAAGGAAACGCCGGCCTGGCGTGCGGCTGTAACCAAACGAACAATTGAGAAAGACAATGATAATGACATAACCAGCCACTGTTTCTAAAACACGTCGAAGACCTTGTGGATTTATTTATTTGTTTATTCTGAATTAAAATGGCGAGTTCAGATAAGGCAGACCTGCCCGTTAATGACATAATGAGGCGCAGCTGCGCGCATCCGAATAGGATGGCAGACACACGCTCAACGAAGCCACACTCTTCCTCCCACCACTCCTCCTCTTCCTCAAGATTACGCATCAACGCGGAGGCAGAGAGACGATATTTATTGGCTAAATCTTCTATGTTCCAAGAAAAACATGCAATTGAAGAACAGGAACAAATGTTAAAAAAAAAGAGAGAAACATTAGAAAAAAAGAGAGAAACATTAGAATTACAAGGTAAAATAGCAGCCAGCACAGCCAATCCTTCCCAGTGGAAATGGGCGCTGGTATATTCAAAGCCAGATGTTTCAATTCCTCCATATGACATAGGTGCTCCAGCTGTTAGGAGCAAGGCAGGAGCACATTACTTGCCCTTTTTTAATGTTAACGATGGTAATGCTCACAGTTGGCTCGATGCTCAGCCAGATGACATTAATGACCAGCACCAGCCCCAACTAGTGCACAATATTCGACCTGTCATGCCCATGTTGTCGCCTCAGTCTTCGTTTAGGAAGTTCCGGTTCCCGAGGGACCCCCCTGCCCAGTTCCCGTCCTCCACCTCGATGGTCAACCAGCGGCCCCGTCCTTTCACCGACAGCCCTCTGCCACAGGCCTCGCCCCTCACTTCTCCCGCAAAAGCCGGCCCGCAAGAGAAGGACGGAGCCCACCCCTCTGCCCAACGGGAGGAGCCACAGGTGCATTTCAGACGGGGACTTCCTGTGTCTTGGCCACATGGTTCTGAGGCCATCGCAGCAGCCAATAGGGAGGCGCCTGTTCTCACCACACCGGTCCAGAGTCCCTGTGAGGAAAAATCCAGAAGCCTGGCATCGGAGGAGAAGACCTCAGCAGGCATGAAGAGGGCAGAGGACAAGACCCCAGCAGACATGAAGAGGGCAGAGGACAAGACCTCAGCAGGCATGAAGAGGGCAGAGGAGAAGACCCCAGCAGATATGAAGAGGGCAGAGGACAAGACCCCAGCAGACATGAAGAGGGCAGAGGACAAGACCTCAGCAGGCATGAAGAGGGCAGAGGAGAAGACCCCAGCAGATATGAAGAGGGCAGAGGAGAAGACCCCAGCAGATATGAAGAGGGCAGAGGACAAGACCTCAGCAGGCATGAAGAGGGCAGAGGAGAAGACCTCAGCAGACATGAAGAGGGCAGAGGTCAAGACCCCAGCAGACATGAAGAGGGCAGAGGACAAGACCCCAGCAGATATGAAGAGAGCAGAGTTATGTGGTCACATAGGGGCCGGAAGCCAAAGAAAAGCTGGCCCGTGGAAAAATCATTGACCTCCGAGCCACTGTCGCAAAATGACCCAGAGGTCAGGAAAAACGCTGCTGTATTCACAACAGTAGCAAGCATTGAAACTCCCACAGACCATCTTATTTCATACTTCTCTGATTGGATGAGGCTACTTAAAGCAGTGGCATGGTATCTCAAGGTGAAGAAGGCTCTGATGTTGACCGCCAAAAAGCGCAAAGAGCTTTCCCCAGGTCACAGCCACACACGCTCGAGCAGCCAAAGGATGAGCACCGAGCTAAGCGCTTTCAGGACCACACTTGGTGGACAACTCCTCACAGTGGAAGACCTCTCACAGGCAGAGAGGTCCGTCATCACCTACGTTCAAAAGCAATCCTTCCCAGTGGAAATGGCAGCGCTGGAAACCGCTCCATTCAGAGTGCAGAAGAGCAGTAGGATCTATAGGCTCGATCCTATACTGGATGGAGGCATCATGAGAGTAGGCGGCCGCCTACATAGATCTGCAATGCCTGATGAGACCAAACATCCTTATATTCTGCCCAAAGATGCTCACACTTCAGATCTCCTACTACGACACATCCACGAACGCTCTGGACACAGCGGGAGAAACTACATGCTTTCAGAGCTCCGTAAAAAGTATTGGGTTTTAAAGGGAAACTCGGCAGCAAGGAAAATAGTCTCAAAGTGTGTTGTGTGTCGGCGTGTGAGAGGCAAGACAGGTGAGCAGAAAATGGCCGATTTGCCACAAGAAAGAGTCTTACCTGACTCCCTCCTTTCACCAACGTCGGATTGGACTACTTTGGACCGCTTAAAGTGAAGCGAGGAAGGAGTATTGTTAAACGGTATGGAGCCCTGTTTACCTGCATGAGTAGCAGAGCTGTACATCTGGAGGTGGCTTACTCATTAGACACGGACTCATGTATTTATGCTCTGAGAAGATTTGTTTGCAGGAGAGGTCAGGTTAAGCATATCAGATCGGACAACGGTACAAACCTGGTGGGTGCCCAAGCTGAGCTCAAAAAGGCCATGAGTTCACTAAACGAAGGAAAAATCCAAGGCGCTTTGCACCCCGAAGGAATCCAGTGGAGTTTCAATCCACCAGCGGCCTCACATTATGGTGGAGTCTGGGAGAGACTCATAAGATCTGTCCGTCAAGTGCTGACCTCCACTCTCAATCAGCAGACCCTCGACGATGAAGGCCTACAAACCATCTTCTGCGAGGTAGAGGCCATCCTCAATAACTGTCCTCTCTCCACCGTGTCCTCGGATCCACAAGACCTGGAACCATTGACTCCCAATCACATCCTCCTGCTAAAAACGCAACCCATCATACCTCCGGGAACGTTTCAGAGGTCTGACCTCTACGCCAGGCGCCGCTGGAAGCAGGTCCAGTACATGGCGGATCTGTTCTGGCATAGATGGACACAAGAATACCTTCTGCTACTCCAAGAGAGACAGAAATGGAACACAGTGAGAAAAAACTTTAACATTGGAGATGTCGTCCTGGTAGTTGACCCAACTGCTCCACGGGGGTCGTGGCCGCTAGGCAGAGTACTGGAGACCAAGCCTGATGCAAGAGGTCTGACCCGTGCAGTGAAGCTCCAGACGAAAACGTCCATTATTGATAACGGACTAAGCCCATAGCTAAGCTGTGCCGCCTTCTGGAGAATGAGGAATAACAGTTCTTCATCAATCAACATCAAAAAGGGATGTAATGTATATACTTTATTTTTCTAAATTCATTTGTTGATAGTTATACGGCTCTCTTTATTTAGTTTGAGTAATTGATTCCTAGAGAACCCATAGACTAATACATAGACATACACGCATAGACTGATACCTGGAGATATACACTCTTTGCCACTTTGGATTACAGTTTTTAGTTTTTTCTGATTTGACTGACCTAGCGATCATAAAGATCCCTCCTTAAGGCTATGTGCTAGTAACCTCTGGCCCTAGGATACGGTTAAACAGTTCTTCTTTCAACATCAACAAGGGATGTAATGTATATACTATATTTTCTAAATTAATTTGTTGATAGTTTTACGGCTCTTTATTTTGTTTGAGTAATTGATTCCTAGAGAACAATTAGGGGCCGGTGTAAGAGCCGCATTCAAGCTTATTTGTTTTGATTAATTGTGAACCTGTATTAATACTTTTCTCTGTTGCAGTGAGTGGGGTGCTTTGCTCAGGTGAATGGGGCGGGGCTGACGCTATAAGCCACAGGTGCGGCGTGTGACGGCTGAGCAGCAGGCGGCAGCAATACTGTCATTGACGCAGACGCAACCTTTTTGTTTAGAGATTATTGGGATCTCTTGTTTTGTTACTAAGATTATTAGGATCTCCTGTTTTACTTTTATGTGCGATATTGTTTTCGTATTTTGTTCTTGCTGGACCATTAAAAGAGCAAAAGGAACAACAAAAACGTGCAGTGGTTTCTGTTCTGCGACTGCGAGTCTGACACTGCTTCCCAACCTACAAGTGGAAGATTCAAATAGGTTATAAGACAAACCTGTTAGGATTTTGGCCACTACAATTACCATAATCCTATACTGTGAATGTTACCAACAAACTCCTAAATGCACTGAAACAATGGTTGGTTATCATCACAGTGTTCACTTTTTATAAGGTATTGTCTTGGTAAATTACCATAATTTTATACTGTGAATGTTACCAGCATATAATGCACAGCAACAATGGTTGGTACTGATGACTTGTCACCCAGTTTATTGAACATATTTTACAATAAAAATTTTCATGGCATCAAAGTTTCAAGTTTTCTGCATTGTAAAGTATTCTGTATTTTATAATAATGTTTTCTGGACCTACACCAGTAGTTATAACTTACTTGTTCATTAGCGCCAGGCATGGTGGTTGATGAGGTAGTAGTATTTCCAGGTGAAACTAATTGATATATTATCAATACAAGATATTATTACTTTATGAATGTGTTTATCATGTATGGACGAATAAATTGGAAAACAGGTAGGTACAGAGCAACACAGTGTCTACAACACAGGAGCAGATTATGCACAGTACATGAATGAGAAACAGTCAAAATGTTTTTTTTTTTTTATATTTTTTTTATTATTGCAAAACAAAAATTATTAAAAGTCAGTACTCAACACACAATGCATAATGAAACTTTCAGTAAAGGTGGTTAAAATATATGCAAGTACAGAAACAAGATAAAACAAAAATAGTCTATAATAACATTTTAACCGTATACAGTGTATATCCAGCGAAATTACAATTATATAAATGTTAGTATATAATATACCCCTAATACCTATTTTCTAAAACCCTACACACATATGCTCCAGCTCGAACCCCCCCCTCCCGGACCCCCTCTTGGATAGTACCTCCATTATCCCTCACTCCTAACCAGACACTACCATTATAAGCTAGCTTTTATTCTCTCCACCACTTCTAACCACATTGACATTTTGGATTCATTGAGACCCAGAATTCTTGCTGTAGATATTTCTTGATATATCACATCGAGATATGTAAGAAACCACACTTTTCGGCACATTTTTTCCGGTTGAAACCAACGTGATGCGATCAGTTTTTTAGCTACTGTGATACCCGATAAAACCAATCTCTTTAGTTGTGGATTCACTGCAAACTCAAAAACATCATTCAATAGTAATACCGAGGGGTGTACAGGTATATTCCAAGATACGAGTATTGATAATTGTTGGGACACATCTTTCCAGAATGCCTTAACTGGTGGGCAGTCCCAATACATGTGCATAAATGTTCCTTCGTCCCCATTTGTACATTGGGAGCATTTGGAGTCTTGTTTAAGCCCCATTTTGCACAGCCTTATAGGAGTCAAGTATGTCCTGTGAATATAGTTCAGATTGATTTGTTGATGATCCGGGTTCCTTGATGTAAGTCGGACATTTGCCCATGCTCCTTGCCAATCAAAGTCATTTTCCAGGTCTGGTATATCCCTCCTCCAGACAGTGTCTAGTTGAAGGGTTTCATACGAGGACGTTAGTAATTGATAATAAAAACCTGATACAAAACCTCCCAATGTTTCTCTTTCATAGAAAAATGTGTGGTATCTGTGGTGTTCAATTGGTATGAGTAATGGAACACCGTGAGACCTCAGACAAAGTCGTAACTGTATGTAAAGAAGCCATGTGGACTCGGTGAGGTTAAACTTTGTGCATATTTCGACATAACTACAGAGGCCCTGGTTATTAAAAATATCCCCTAATGAGTGTATGCCTTGCTCTTCCCATATAGGGAATCTTATAGGGCGTTTTCCCATTAAGAGTGCATTGTTATTGAATATGGGAGTGTGATTATGCCATTCTTGAGGGTTAGGATATTTCTTTTGTGTTTCCCGCCATGTTCTGATTGCATGGGTAATTATTGGGCCAAATTCTCGCTCACAATGCTTGATTGAAAGTTTAGTGTGTGCTATGTCTTTCAGTCTCTGTGGGGCTACTATGTTTTCTTCTAATTCTCTCCAAGATACCAAAGCCTGGGGGTCAAACCATATCTTCAATGGTCTTAATGTGAAGGCCTTAAAATATTGTAAAAAAATCTGGAACTGCCATGCCACCGTCTGCTTTATTTCTCTGTGCGGTGGATCTTTTTATGCGAGGTGGTTTGTTATTCCAAATAAATTTGTATGTGGAGGTTTGTAATCTTTTCCAGTAGCCCTCTGGAGGAGGTAACGGAAGCATTGAGCTGAAGACATTGATTCTTGGTAGTACATCCATCTTAACTATTGATACCCTTGCCTGTACTAAGTTTTTAAGTTTTGCCCACCTGTCCAGGTCGTCTTTGATTTTGTTCTGTATTTTTGTGTAATTGTGCTTCACCGTTTGTCTTATGGTGGGAAATATTTCCACACCCAAGCATCTAAAATGTTTGACCATGGGTATCGCACCTGGGAGGGTTGTGTCTTTTTTTGCACTGATGTTAAGAGGAAGAAAAGCCGACTTAGGCCAATTTATTTTAAATCCCGATAAATCACCAAAGTTCTCTATCAACTTGAGTATATGCGGCAATGTGTTGTTGGGGTTTTGCATGAACAATATTACGTCGTCCGCATATAAACTAATTTTATGTTGTGTGCCCTTGATTACTATTGGTTCTATGTGTTGGGATTGTCTTATAAATTGTGCTAAAGGTTCTAATGATAGATCGAATAGTCCGGGACTAAGAGGGCAACCCTGTCTGGCTGAGCGTGATACCGGAAAGATATCAGAGATGAATGTGCCTGTTGTAATCCTGGCCGATGGGTCCTTGTATAGTACTTTAATCATATCAATGAATCCTTTTCCTAACCCCATCCTTTCTAATACTGCCCATAGAAACGACCATTCCAACCTGTCAAATGCTTTCATAGCATCCAGGGATAGCATCGCCTTAGGTGTGGTGTCCTCTTTGTCTGCATCTAGTACGTGCAGTATTCGCCTTATGTTATCATTGATCAGGCGACCTTTTATGAAGCCTGTTTGGTCCGGATGAACTAAAGACGTCATATGCTTTTGCAATCTGATGGCTAATATCTTAGAGTACAGTTTGACATCGGTTCCGAGGAGGCTTAAAGGTCGGTAACTACCGCACTCAGTGGGGTCTTTGTCTTTTTTGTGAAGAACTGAAATGAGTGCGATATTTTGGTGTTTATGGAAGCTTCCCTCTTTGACTGAGTATAAGATCATATTTAGTAATAAGGGTCCAAATATGTCCCAGCAAGAAATGTACATTTCTGATGGGATACCGTCAATTCCCGGAGCCTTGCCGTTTTTCATTCCGGATATGGCCTTCTTGAGTTCTTCTAATGTGATCGGTGCTTCTAACTGTTTAGCGTCGTCCTCCGAAAGTTTAGGGAGAGTAATTTGATTAAGATATGTGTCTAATTTGTCTTGATCAAAGGTCGTTTCTGAATTATACAAATCGGAGTAGAATTCTTTGAATGTATCGTTTATTATTTTGGGTTCTGTTACTAGAGCTTGTTGTTTCCTAATGGCAGTTATATCTGCAAATTTTGCATTAATTCTTAGTCGCATGGCTAATAGGTGACTAGGTTTAGATCCTTGGAAGTACTGCTGTTGTCTTGTGCTGCGTATTTGCAATTCCGATTTTTGTCTATATATTGCTTTGATCTCTGTCTTTAGAATGTTAACTTGGTTTTCTAGTCTAGTAGAGTTGTTGTATTTTAAAGAATTAAAAAGCGTTGAGTAAAGCGTTTCCATTTCAGACAGTTTTGTGCATTGATTTTTGCGCAATATGGAGGAAAATCTATCCGTGAAATCCTTGATCATACTCTTTACCGACATCCATAATATTCTGGGATCTTGCACCGAGTTTGCATTATCCCGTAGGAATACTGTGAGAGCTTCTTTAATTTGTGTAATGAATTCCTTGTTGTTAAGCAGCATAGAATTAAAACGCCATCTTGGGGCCCGGGAAGATAGTGTACCAAATGTTGCTTTCAGGATTAAGTAGCAGTGATCTGATAGCGCATTGGGTGTCATTTCCACTTCATATTTATCAAATATTCTCGGGGATGCAAAGACGTAATCAATTCTGGATAGTGTGTTGTGTCTCGCCGAACGACAGGAGTACTTGCGGGTCATGGGATTAAGTGAACGCCATAAATCAATTACCCCTGTTGATTTTGACCAATCTTTTAATGCTTTAGATGAATTTTTTTGTTCGCTGGAAAAGGTAAGGTAAGTTTTGTCCATCCTTGGGTTCCAAATGGCATTAAAATCCGCACCTATTATATATGAGTACTCGGGATGGTTTAACATTTCTCCGGTTAGTGAAGTGAAGAAACCCACTTCGTACAAATTTGGGGCATATACCGCTGCCAACGCAATTTTCCTGTTATTGTGTATAATCCTAGCTATAGTTATGCGCCCCTCAGCATCCGACCATACCCCTTTCAATTCGATATTTAATTTGCGTCTGACGACTATGGCTACCCCTCTAGTTCTCGTAACAAAAGAAGAGTGACTAATATTATGGTATATGTTATCCGCTAACGTATTTATGTCTTCCTCTAAAATGTGCGTTTCGCTTAATAGAGCCACGTCCACATGTTCTTTTTTCATCAGTGTGAGCACGCTTTTGCGTTTGTGTTGTTTGTTTATCCCACCGGTGTTCCATACCATTATATTCAAACTAGCCATAATCTATGCATGTTTTTGTGTAGTTTTTGGTAATGCTTCTGGAGTGCGAAGCTACAATAGATGTACATCCAATTAATGAGGTCCCGTTGAGAGCTGAGCTTAAAAACATATATATATACAAATAAAAATCCCCTATTTTCCCCTCACCCAGAAAGTCGTACAGGCCTGTGTTCCAAAAACACATCCTCCGCGATTGACTTTCTCCCATAGTCCACCGGATTGCCCAAACTGAGCATTGTAATCTTAATCTTCCTATGCTAATTGCCATAGGATCTAACATTTCCATTCTATTGCAATAGAATGTCGCTTTTGGTCTTGCACCTTCCCTTACTGTAATGAAGTATTGTGATAAATGACAAAAAATTTAAAATAAAAAAAGAGAATAAATTTTCATCGACATATTCATTTGAACCCTCTACTAACGTGTGGGAAAAAAGGAAAAGAGGAAAAGATTGTAGAGCAATATTGACACCTTAATGTGAAGAACAGTGGAAAAGAACAATGTAAGTTAAAATATATATAAAAAATAGAGTAATGAGAAGAAAAAATAAAATAAAATAAAAATTAAAGGAAAGATATAGATAAGGAATGAGAGATAGAATAATTATCAACGTGGAGAAGCCACTAGAACCGAATTAACAGATTAGATAAGATAGAAAAGCAGAGCCTTTTAGAGCTTCAATGTGCCAGTCCCCATCAATGGAGTGATTACTTAAATTGTTAGAATAACCTTGTAGTGTTCATACGTTTAGGTGTGGTTAATTTTTAAAGTATTATTAAGGACTGATTGAACTTCATTCAATTGATTATCTGCTATGTGTATACACACCGGATGTTTATTGTTAGAGTTGTAGGCCTTCGTTGTCATGGTGCCTTATATTCTAGAAGGTTGTAGAGTATACTAGTGCAATAGACTATTTTTATGTTCCAGAATGATCTAAGAGACCCAGGGCATTTGAGCGATAAACCCAGAATATTCCAGATAGATCTTTTTGCAATGATATGTATTTGTCTCCCCAGAGACCAGAGTCTGAAATTATAATGTATTACGGATCGTATTATACACAGTACACATTGTTATAGACGGCTTGCATATCGTCTGCTACCTTGATGAACACAATAAAGTCATTCTAACACTGGTATACATTGAGAAAGAGGCTTATCTGTTTCCGGCATTGTCGTCCTGCCTTGGGTTATTTGCTCCATTTCGATTCAGAAAATCCTCAGCTTCTTTAGGTGTGTATACACCAGACCTGTGGCCGTCACTGCCCACGAATGATAACAGCGCCGGGTATGATAACCTTGGCTTGTGACCAGATTTGAACAGCTTTTGCATCACCTCCTTGTATGGTAGACGTCGAATGATGGCTTCTTTGCTCAAATCTTCGTAGATAAATATTGATTTATCACCATAATTCAGATTCCCACGTTGGATGCGAGCAAATTTGATGATGTCATCCCTTGTTGTAGTCTTCCGCAGAGTAACAATGATGACTCTTGGCCCGATGTTTCTTTGCCCCCGAGAACCGATTCTGTAAACATGGTCCACTTCTGGCACTGTGTTTGGATCGTTGTTACCCAAAATCGTTGATAGCACTGTTGGAAAGTTGGCATCTTCGCAGTTTACTGCTTCATCAAGCCCTACAATGCGGATGTTATTCCGCCTGTGGTAGCGTTGGGATTCTAGTAGCCTCTCCGTCGCTTCGTTTTTAACCACTTGTATTTCCCTCCGGTATTCTTCTTTCACACTTTCTATCTCTTTTTCCATCTCTGTCATGCCACCTTCGTTCGCCTTGACTGCCCGTGTAATTTCTGTCACCGTATTCTCCACTGTCGTGATTCGCATGGACTGTACAGCGACCGCTCTCATAACCTCTTCGAATTTAGTATCGATGTGTGCAACGTGTAATTTGAAAGCGACCATCTGTTCTTTCATCAGGATAGTCAGAGAGTTGAAGTCGGGTTGTGTAATTGCACTGCTTGTGTCAGTTGATGTTATGGGTGCAGTGAGGGATCCGATGGATATGTTTGCTATTATCTTCTCAAAATCACCTGCTTTATCCTTCACGGTACTTTTTCCTGTCGTTCCTGTTATGTTGTCATCTATTGTCTCCCTCTCGGGGCCAGTAGTCCTTGGTCCCGGTGTATTCTCCTCTATATTCCCCACGTCGGGGCTTGTCACCGACGGATCTGCCGCAGCGTCGCCTGTTATTTTTCTTGAACGTGTTTCAATCGGCGCCGTTGGAATTGCTGTTTCTTGTTTCTTTCCACCCTTTTTCTTATCCTTATCCATGTTGTCTTTTGATATAGTTAGTAGAAGGTCTTATCAATACATACGATGTGGTTTAATCTCTTTTGGTATTGTCCAAATAAGGTTTTTAAACGAAATTAACTTTAACGGGAGCGGAGCTATAACCAAATGCGTGCGCTACATATTGCAGCTAAACCGGAAGTCTCGTCAAAATGTTTTTTTGTTTAGTTTATTGCATGCACATGATCTATAATACCTGATCGGTACAATATCTACTAACCTGATCAATACAATATATTCTCACCTGATCGATATAATAGTATTACTGCATTTCAAGTTTGTCAGTCAGTCGGACTGTCAATCAATCAATCAATCAATCAAACAATCTATGAATCAAACAATCAATAAAACAATCAAACATTCTATCAATCAAACGACCAACAAATCAATCAATCAATCAAACAAATCAATCTATGAATCAAACGATCAACAAAACAATCAAACATTCTATCAAGCAAACGACCAACAAAACAATCTATCAATCAAACCAATCAATCAATCAATCAAACAATCTATGAATCAAACGACCAACAAAACAATCAAACATTCTATCAATCAAACAACCAACAAATCAATCAATCAATCAAACAAATCAATCTATGAATCAAACGATCAACAAAACAATCAAACATTCTATCAAGCAAACGACCAACAAAACAATCAATCAAACCAATCAATCAATCAATCAAACAATCTATGAATCAAACGACCAACAAAACAATCAAACATTCTATCAATCAAACGACCAAAAAATCAATCAATCAATCAAACAAATCAATCTATGAATCAAACGACCAACAAAACAATCAAACATTCTATCAATCAAACGACCAACAAATTAATCAATCAATCAAACAAATCAATCTATGAATCAAACGACCAACAAAACAATCAAACATTCTATCAATCAAACGACCAACAAATTAATCAATCAATCAAACAAATCAATCTATGAATCAAACGACCAACAAAACAATCAAACATTCTATCAATCAAATGACCAACAAAGTAATCAATCAATCAAACAAATCAATCTATGAATCAAACGATCAACAAAACAATCAAACATTCTATCAAGCAAACGACCAACAAAACAATCAAACATTCTATCAATCAAACGACCAACAAATCAATCAATCAATCAAACAAATCAATCTATGAATCAAACGACCAACAAAACAATCAAACATTCTATCAATCAAACGACCAACAAATTAATCAATCAATCAAACAAATCAATCTATGAATCAAACGATCAACAAAACAATAAAACATTCTATCAATCAAACCAATAAAACAATCTGTCAAACAATCAATCAATCAAACCATCCATCCATCCATCCCAGTCTAAATTGCTTTATAACACGTTCAGTACCTATTATCACCCCGCCGGCACACCGTTCATAAAAGTGCCTGTAACTCCTGTTCTAAATAATTTACCTCTACTTTTATCTTTTGTTGACGTTTTTTAACTTGTAATTGTGAACGAACGAAGACATGCAGAAACAAACGTTTTTTTGCATTGTGTACATCAACTTGTCGTCTTCGAATGAGCCCAACCATTTCCCCATAGTTATAATATAAAATATAGAAATAGCTCCGCTAAGATCATGAGATATGCTAGAATCGTCCAGGAATCCTGGCAACCCACAGTCATTTTCCGGATTTTTGGCCGGCACCCAAAGTGTTAACAATTGTGTGTATTGAGCTGTACTGTATTGTACCCATTCTGCAATCTGTTAATAAAGTTTTCAATCAATCAATCAATCAGTCAGAGCGCGGCCCTGAGCGCGCCGCTGGCTCTGCGGCTCTGCAGCTGCATGCTTCTCACTAGAGATTGATTGATTGATTGATTGATTGATTGATTGATTGATTGATTGAAAACTTTATTAACAGATTGCAGAATGGGTACAGTACAGTACAGCTCAATACATACAATTGTTAAGGGGATGCAGACCAGAGAAAGACTTTCGTCTTGTTTACATCAGGGTCCTCCATTTTCAATTCATCATAACATAATATGACATACATACACACCAGTATTGTTACATCTATACATTTATGACATACCAGATTTGCAAGTACAGTACTGTTTGTGATACAAAAAGAGTCTAGAAAAGAGAGTATATACATTTGACGTAGAAACTGTACATTGGAGGAGGTTGGGTATAGGTGGGGTGGGGGGGGGGCTGTACATTGGAGGTGGTTGGGTGGGTGGGGTGGGGGGTTGGGTAGGAGGGGTGGGTGGGGGACACTGTACAACTGTACAAGCAAAACTGTATGGTTTGTGTGTATGTGTGTGTGTTCTAATTTCATCCGGTGTGTGTGTGTTTCATCCAAAATTCCATAACTGGAGAGATAACAGAGGATAGAGGAGAATAGTCATTCATATTGATTCTCTCATTGTATTCTTCAAGTGAAGAAAATGCTGATTAAATTAAACAACCGGTATTCTCATTCTCATCATTGATTTATTGATTGAAAATTGTATTAACAGATTGCAGAATGGGTACAGTACGGGTCAATACACACAATTGTTAAGGGGATGCAGACCAGAGAAAGACTTTCGTCTTGTTTACATCAGGGTCCCATCAGGGTACTGTATTGTACCTATACCCATTCTACAATCTGTTAATACAATTTTCAATCAATCAATCAATCCCCTATTTTCAATTCATCATGACATTTATGACATACACGACACACAGATATACAGTACTGTTACATCCAGACATGTATGACATACAAGATAATACAAATATACAGTATTGATTGATTGATTTTTGTTTTGTTTTTGTTTATTGTTATTTGTACAAACATACATTCTGGAATAAAAAGAAGTAAAAGAAGAACAGTTCAAATGTGCAGGAAAGGTCAAAAAGCCCAAGGGCTTATAAGCGACCTCCCCTCTTAAACCTATATAGGATAACTACACAGAAAATCCCCCCCCCCCCCCCCCCCCCCCCCCCCACATTATGCACAAACACACATGCGCATATCCCTCTCTCATACACACAGATACATACAATACAGCATTATACAACAATTATAATGGTGGGGGAAAAAAGACTGCTCACACATACACATGGATACTACAGACTACACGATCTGTAGTTCTTTTTTAAGCTTGCTTTTAAATGTATTTAAAGTGGAACATGTTTCTGTTATATTGATTGAAAACATTATTAACAGATTGCAGAATGGGTACAATACAGTACGGCTCAATGCACACAATTGTTAAGGGGATGCAGACCAGAGAAAGACTTTCGTCTTGTTTACATCAGGGTCCCCCATTTTCAATTCATCATGTACTGTAACAACAACAACAACAACAACAACAACAACAACAACAACAACAACAACAACAACAACAACAACAACAATAACAACTAAACAACATGGCCCTCCTGAGAACCACCAGGGTTAAAAATCTTGCTGAGCCATGGATGCATCCGGAAATACTGACCGCTATGAAAACCAGAGACAAAAAATGCTCTGAACTTCATAAAAGTCAGTCAAAGCTTGCCAAAAGCTTCAACAGTGATCTCCAAGCCCACATGCTTAAACTCAGACAACAACAAAACAGGCTAAGAAACGATGTAAATACCATGATCAAATCTGCAAATTTGTTTTTGTCAATGATAAAACTGAGGAATACAAAAACAAACCCTGTGAGCTTTGGAAATTACTCAACAACCAACTACATTTACATTTTACATTTACATTTAGTCATTTAGCTGACGCTTTTATCCAAAGCGACTTACAAGTTCTGTATGACAAGTCATCAGGAAGGGCATAACTCTATCAGCTGAGTAACAAAAGAAGAATTTTTTTTTAATTTCAGATAATGGTTGAAGAAGTGCGTCTTTAGTCGACGGCAACTAGGCTGCAGTAAGAAACTGAAAACCAGATTTACAAACATCAACATTAACACTTTCAGCGCCAGCCGTTTTATCCATCCTTGTACTCAATGGGCCACGCTTTAAATCAAATCAAATCAAATCAAATTTATTTGTAAGGCCCGACAACACACGTTAACACATTGGCGACCGCTGGGACCCGTCTAATATAGTGGTTGAGGACCAGCTTTTGTCAACAGACCTGTGTCTTTTTGTAGAGCTAAATCTATACTTTATAGTATTGCTATCTGTCCATTCTCATTGTCAATTGAGTTCATAAACCGTCCCTTCAAAATGGCTTAAAAAAAAAAAATTCATCAATAGGTTGTCATTTTATAGCGCCGTGAATATAAGCATTATAGCGGATTTTGTCTCGAATATTTTCTGGAAGGCTAGTTATAGGGCTAATAGCTGCTAACGTTATATTCAACCGCATTTCCGTTTTATAGATGCTAAAGAAATAACTCAAACTGCATATCATCGGGACTGTCCCAAAGCATGTATGCATCAAAGGGGGGGGGGGGGGGGGCGGGGGACGTTGTTTATTATTATTGATTACCAATAGCAGTGTTCGTCTAACTAGCCACATACGCCTGTCGGCTGGTTGCGTATCATAGCAAGCTCTGATCTGGCTGTAATTTACGTGAAAAAGATCTTACCATGAGCCGGTGGGATACCCCCGAGCATTTCCCCGTTATCGATCGGCATCTGGTAGATCGATATGTCCATTGGCTGATGATAAATCCCCTTATTCCATGGTGAAATCTGCGATTCGAAACGTAATGCACGGTACAGGATGCTGAATCAGAATCCGGGTACTAAAAATCTCCATTGAAAGGGGGGGAAAAAAGTGATCCATTCGCCCACAGGGCATACTGCAGTGGAGCGATGGCGGCCCTAAGAGGATCTGGCCGGTATTGCACATCCTCGAATTCACAGACTAGGGAATATATGCAGTGCCGCTCTGCGACCTTGACCCGGTTATTAAAATGATATAAAAGCAATAACAACTTGCCACGGCTTTATACGTGATTCTGTCCACAACGCATTGTCATAATCACAGCACGGGCATACTTCACTCCCCCTCCTTTTCCCCTCACATTCTCCACACGCTCCTCTTCATCCCCCTCTCCACCCACTACACACTCCTCCTCATCCTCTCCTTCTCCATCCACCCCTCCCTTTACCCTCATACGCCCAGCTGCACTCCATCCCCCTAATTCACACGCGGTCAGGCACCTCACTCTTCACTGCTGCACTCAATCCTCCCCTGATGGAATGCCTACTTCTACTCCTCGACGCTGACCAGAAGCTGTCGTGGTATTAATTACCACTACCCAGGTACGACGTCTCTGCCTAAAGCTCTGCTGGATTCCATCCTTGTATTGCCTACTCTAACCTGTTCTCTCCTGTGCCCCAAAGGACCGCCGTCCCTGCCTGGACGTCTCCTGTCCCCGAAGAGGAACACTTGCTCACCCGCTGCAGCCCAGCAGCTCCCAAGACAAGCACAAGGACCGCTTGCTCGCTCGCTGCCGCCACGGCAGCCACAAGACAGAACATAACCCTGTTCTATTCCCCCCAATTCCTGTGTTGCTCATTTCATTAAACACCCTTGAAACCGCTCCTATCTCCTCTCCTGTGTATTCAGCAATTGGGCTGTGCTCCAGACCCCAGTCTCACAGAATACCACAACCACGATGACAGCACCAGCTGTACACGAGACCGAGGAATGGAAGAAGTTTCAGAAGCAGTCTGTGAGTATCATCAACGGCCAGACCGCCCGGGTCGACCAACTCGCTCACTCCCTAGACGCCGTCACGGCGCAGCTGGCCGCTCTCGCCCTCGACTCCGTTGAGCGAGAAACACAGTATCTCCGTATCGAGGCACACTTGGCACAGCAGGGCCTACCAGCCGCTTCCCCCGCTGCACCAAGTCCCCCGCATAGAGAACCCCCTGTCCCCGCACCAGAGCGTTATGACGGAAGCGTCTCCAAATGCCGTGCGTTTTTATTTCAGTGCTCATTGGTGTTCGAACAGCAACCTTACACGTTTCACAGCGATAGGTCTAAGGTAGCTTACCTGTCGGCTCTGCTCACAGGCGCGGCGTTGAAATGGGCCACCGCTCTCCACTTGAATAATTCCTTCCTCTGCAATCCGTACTCCGAGTACGTCGACGACATGCGCAAAGTGTTTGACCACCCTCCAGATGGCTCAGAGGGGGCCTCCGGCTTGTTTTCGATCCGCCAGGGAAGTCGCAGTGTAAGCGAATATGCTATCGAGTTCCACATCCTCGCCGCCGGATCCGACTGGGGGGACACACCGTTGCGAGGCGCATTCCGCCAAGGCTTGAGCAACGCTATAAAAGACGAGTTTGCGTCCAAAGAAAGACCCACCTCCCTGAGCGAGCTAATCCATTTGGCCAGGGAACTGGACATGCGTCTTCGGGAACGTCGTCGAGAGAAAGCTAGCACCGCTCGTTCGCCTATACCCGGTCTGCCTCGTCGCGCCGCCCGCGCTGAAGAAAATAGTTCCTCCGAGCCCATGGATCTCGACCGCTCACGTCTCCCCCCCAGCGAACACCGACACAGGCTCGCCACAGGAGCATGCCTGTACTGCGGCCAAACAGGTCACTCCGTTGCCTCATGCTCGCTTCGCCCAAACGACGGGGCTCGACAGTAGCGCTGGGCGTCTGTTCGAGTCTTGATATCGCTCCCAGCTCCGGCCCAAACATGCTATTCCGCGCCACGCTGTGTCTGAATAACCAATCACTCCCGTTATCCGCCCTGGTTGACTCAGGGGCCGACGAGAACCTCATCGACGCCGGAGTAGTCTCCCGTTACAACATCCCTAATCTTTAGTATTGGCATTAATAAATCAGATGTCATCATGCTAATATGTCATGTTCTACAGTAGGATTTACTACTGTGATACCCATTAAAACAGTAATTCGAATAATAGAAGCCTACTTTGCTGGAATGATTCATTTCAAAGATGAATTGGATAATGCAAGCGCGAGCTGGGCGTAACTGGCGTAGATAACTTACTGGGGGCAAAACTAGCGTACGTCAGTGGCCAATCAGATTGCAGAATGCGTAGCGGTGTTTGCATAACTATATCTATATTCTATATTATAGCTATGGAGACAATACTATACTCATTTGACAGTCACTATCTCTCATCCAACATGTAATTTTTTTTTAAATTTTTTCATGTATACGTTTGCGTGTTGAATATTGTATCGTTTCAGAGTGATCCTGGCTAAGTCCTGGAAGCTGCGTTATTGAACGATATGTGAATTTAGCTAAAGACGTTCGCGTTGCTCGCCTGGACACGCTACTGTTTCCAAATCAAAGGTATATAATAGATATTATGTTTCATCATGAATGCATCAAAGGGGGGGGGGTTTGATGCTCTGATCGCCAGCAACGGCATTCGTTTTGAATACTACATACGTTGATCGGCTGGATCGATGTGAAATCATTGTAGGATCAAGGCGGAATTGACGTCAGATAGTCCTTACCTTTGATCGGGTTATTGCAAAAATAATATTCCAATTGTCTGATCGCGATTTCCAGTATTGATGTCCATCGGGTCCCTGACACAGTGTGAAATAAGGTTTCAAAGGGTAGGCGATACTGCCACCTAGCAGGATTCGGCCGGCATTGCACTCTCGAGGTCTCAGAATGAGTTCCAATGGTAACACAGAGGTCCGTGAGTGTATAGGACAGGGGTGCCCAACTTTTTTTTAACCAAGATCTACTTTTTTATTTGCCACCTATAGCAGAGAGCTACCAGCCCAAATTTGACCTATACTCTCGGCTAGTATTAGTAGTAATAGTATTAGTAATACCCATTCAATATGCACATGACAGAAAATATTATATGGCATATAATATTTTCTGTCATGTGCATATTGAATGGGTATATAATATAATATGATATTTTATATATCATTGTAACAGTGTAGTGTAGGAATTACAAGAATGACTGTAACTTCTCACGTTGGGCATGCAGGCAGCATGACCCATTTATTTCACACTCTGCATACACACTGACAACACACACACTCAATTCAATGGGCATGAGAAAACATAAGTTTACATTGCCAAAGCAAAAGTGGAACAATACAATCAAAACAAAAATGATATATGTACAATTAAAAGGGAATAGGAATGATGTGTAAACAGAGCTGTCACATTGCAACTGACAACACACACAGTCAATAATTAAAAGAAAACATGTTTACATTGCCAAAGCAAAAGTGGAATACAATCAAAAAACAATTCCACAAAAAGGTCTGTCAACAGTCACTGATAGTTCTCCTTTATTTTTTTTTGAATTAAATGTCAGTATCTACCTTAGTGAGAACACTGGCACTGGGAAGAGGAAGCTAGTTTTTCAAAGTCTAGGTTGTAGGAGCAGGTTGCAAGCCCCAGGCTTACCTACCTGGGTTCCATCCTAGAGGCAAATCTTTCCTGTGACAAAATGGCAACCAATGTAATAAAAAAAAAGTCAACCAACTAACAAGATTTTTTTACTAGATCTCCTCTCTGGTAAATAAGAATACCTTGAAGACTCTAACAGGAGCACTCATTCAAGTGTTCTACGACTATGCTTGCGCCTCATGGTACCAAAGCACCGCAAAGGCCATAAAACAAGGCTACAAACATCACAAAACAAACTGGTCAGACTACTGCTTGGCCTTACTCCTAAAACACACCTTACCCCTGCCCATTTTGACAAACTAGGATGGCTTAGAGTAGACGACAGAGTACAGCAACTTGCAATGGGCCTGGTCTACAAGATACACTACACCACTAAGATACCCATGTACCTGTCGAAATACTTCCTAAAGGTCAGTGAAGTCCACGACCACAACACCAGAGGGAGTTCCACAAATCACGTTCAACCCAGATTCGGCTTAAACAAGGGACTAAACACGCTTCGCAATTATTATGCCACAATAATGTGGAATGCCCTACCAACAGCTGTAAAGGAATGTGAATCCCTACCCTCCTTCAAAACTGCTCTCAAAGAGCACCTACAGGTGGCTGGAATTAGAAACTGGCCCCGGTAAATGTCAAAATCCCCCCCTCACTCCCCTCTAATGTACATTTTCTTCTCCTTTTGTTTTCATTTTTTTTTTGCTTTCCTGTACCTACTTCCCAACTAAGCACGCGCAGATTGATAAACCTAGATCTCTGGACAATCCAGAGAGACTCCGTGGGCAATCGGCGCATGCAGAGTTCGGGAGTAGGTGCGCGAAAGTGACCATAGCTCGGCAGAGAAAGTGCCGATCGACTTGGGACTGGTCTCTTCGTGTTCAGGAGACTCAGACGTATATTGGATCATGTCTCCAGCACCCCCACAGCCCTAGCTAGAACCACGTAATGTCAAGGCTCTCATCCACATTCATTAATTTTCTCCCCCCGCTCTCTCTCCCATGATTTCAGAATACCGGAAGTGTCGCAGTGGTCTATAGACTGCACTTCCACATTACATTGAGCTATATATCCATCCCAAGTCGATCTGCACTTTCTCTGCCAAGCTATAGTCACTTTTCCGCACCTACATCCCCGAACTCTGCATGCGCAGATTGATAAACCTAGATCTCTGGACAATTCTACAACCACTTAATGTCAAAAGCCGGTAGGCAGAGAAACACGAGACGTTCCACACTCCAAGACCTAAAGAACATCGGAGTGAGCTGGCAAGAAGCAAAGGCCCTGGCCCAGAAGAGAATGAGATGGAGAGCTCTGGTGGACGCACTATGCCCCCCAACGGGGTAAAGAGGATTAAGTCAAGTCACTTAATGTCAAGGCTCTCATCCACATTCATACATTTTCTCCCCCCGCTCTCTCCCATGATTTCAGAATATCGGAAGTGTTGTGGTGGTCTATGGACTGTAAAAGATCGGCGAGGCTTATGGGTATTGTAGTAGTGGAGTAAAAATTATGATATAAAACAAAATTTCTCAAAGATCAAGTTAAAACATTTACCTTTATTGGTTGTAACAGTATAATAATTTAATATCATTAACTAGGTGAAAAGCTATGCACCTACACAATATAATAGTTGTGATCTTCAATGGGGTTCACAGGTGTTATTTCCCTCCCCAGGTCTAGAGAGAGCTGTGCTTTAGTACCTGATTAAAAATACAAAAATACCAAACAATAAATTGTATTGAAAAAGAAAACCTTACAGATGTGTTCCATATATTCAAGGAAGTCATACATTTGTTGAAAAGATACAAAATATGGGACCTTTAAGTACATTTTTCCACTCACAGCTTCAAATACAATGAATGGAATTAATTAACATGTTTTTATAGTAAAACAGAAGATACTTGTGCCCTAATGATAAGATAACTACACACTATGAGTGTATTACATGGCAGATAATGGCCCCCAAAAGGCATTGCCAACTTCAACAGACCTTTTGATGTGAGCTCTAGGTATTGACAATGCCGATGCTATATATGACCCCTAATGGCACCACAACCCAACATGTAGATAGATAGATGCTACATATCCTACCACATGGCACCACAACCCAACATGTCGATAGATAGATGCTACATATCCTACCACATGGCCCCTAATGGCCACCCAAATGTATAGATAGATAGGCAGTGAGAGCCAGCATATCACCAGGGTTATCAAGTGGGCACCTCCCTTCACTGGTGTTTCGTCAAGTTAAGCCCACGACACCTCGGGAAGGTTCAACAGTTAGTTCCAGCGTCCCAGAACCACCCCCTCCATGCTAGCTCTAATTTTCCATGATACCCACACGCAGAACTTCCTTGTGTTATCCTATCCTTATGTCAAAAACAGTACTATTCCTGATAACAATATCACACATGAAACAGCAACAACAGAGAAGAAAAGGAATACTTACCCATTGTTTACTTTTCTCCTCAACCAAATCCACTGACTCCCTTGCATTTACATTACATTTTGTAATTTAGCTGATGCTTTTATCCAAAGCGACTTACAAGTTCTGTACGAGAAGTCAGCAGGAAGGGTAGGCCTACAGCTCTTTCAGCTGAGTAACAATGATCAAACAGTGCTGAAACTTGGGTGCTGCAGTATTGAGTGCATAGACATAAGACATATTAGTATAGTAGGAGGAGTGCATGGTAGTATAGGACAGTAAGAAGGTTAGTGTTTTTATTTTTATTTCATTTCATTTCAGATATTGTTTGAAGAATTGTGTTTTTAGTCAACAGCTAAAGATTGGTCGGGATTCGGCTGACCTGACTGTGGTGGGAAGTTAATTATTTCAATGCCTCTTCCGACATCTCTTTTACAGTCTTTCACACAAAGTCTGCCCACGAATCCCCAGCTCTCCCAATAGTGATATAGTTGATCATCCTCAGTGTTCAGTTTCTGCTGCCAAGTCTGCATATCTAAGCTTTTTCTTTTCACAAGCCTCCTCCACTGAATCCTCCCAGGGCACGGTCAATTCTATAAAATAAACTAACTAGCAGACCATAACACTAGGTCTGGCCTCAAGTTAGTACTAACTATTTCTCAAGTTTTCCTCACAAATCTACCAGCATATCCAAATCATTAGCTCCATTTAGGTGGCCTGACTCATTCCTGCCTCCTTTACATTTCTCTCCCTCACAGACAAATTTAATAGCTGCACTCTACCCCACGTTATCCTGAATTCACCTGTAGCCTACTCTTCTGCTTTCAATTCCTGCCGCTAAGCTTTTTCAAAACCTGGTTATGTCGCCATGTATAAGAACCTTGTGAAGGACTTACAGCCTGACAGAATATGCCTCAAAGTTGCAGTCTATGAACACAGTGGACACGACGGGTCCTCATCTACCCACTGTTTTAGGTTCTGTGGTGATGGCAGCACATCATAAGTAGCTCCTATTAGGAGTTTTATACGTCGATCTGTTGGTTGTGCATGTTTTTCCATTGGGTTTCTCTTATCGGGGGGTAACCTTTGGGAGCATGGGGAGAACATGCAAACTCCACATAGAAAGGTCTGGGAGATACCCCACCTGGGTACCTGGGTACCTGGCAACGCGGAAACCTGGTCCCCAAGCGGGAATCGAACCCTGGACCTTCTTGCTGTGAGGCGACAGTGTTAACCACTACACCACCGTGCCGCTGGTAGATTTGTGAGGAAAACTTGAGAAATAATTAGCACCTACCCAAACCTTTCGCTGGATTGTCCATTATTAGATTGGATTTCCTCCTCATCTACGTAAAAATTCTCTCTGTTACCTTCCCTCTGGTTAATGAAATGCCTTTCAACCTATTAGGCTTTATCTTCATCATAGCCCGTGCACTTGAGATTCTCATGTAACTTCTCTAGTAACCTTCTTGTCCTGGTCATGTCATGTCACGTCATTCATGTACCCACACCTTGATGCTCTAATAATTACTTATATTGCCATTGTGAATGCTAGTGGAGAGCTGGATAACCTAGAGGTGGTGGCTGAGAGGAGGATGAGGAAAAAGCTAGAACCCATCCTGGAGAACCCCTCTCACCCCCTCTATGAGGAGCTAGCCAGAATGAAGAGCACGTTCAGCCTAAGACTCACCCCCCCCCCCCCCCCCCCCCCCCCCCCTGACACACCACAAACCGCTTGGGCCGGTCCTTTATACCGGCAGCCATCAGGCTCTACAATAAAGGGCTCGGGCGGCCGGATCGGCCGGTTCTGCTGCCAGAGCTATCACTGTCACAACTCCGGACTTGAGAACTAGAGACTCACATCACCGTACCGACTATCTTGTTTCTTTGCACTAGAGACTCATATCACTGGACTCTCACCACTGGACTATCTTGTGTCTGTACTTTTTATATTACTATATTGTATTTGTATCTATACCTTAAGTGTATCTATAGTGTATATAGATACTGGACTGTATAGGACTGTGAAGCTATGCATCCCCCACCCTGTATCCCCCCCATGCTGCTTTGACACCAGAATTTCCCCAAGGGGATCAATAAAGGATTATCTTATCTTAGTGGGGAAATAGTACACCCTGCCATAATGCCTCTAATCTCTAGTCTCTGCCATGCTGTTATTCTAATATATCTAATATTCTAATATCTTGGAAATATGCTTTCACCAAGTTTATAATCACCCCTGGCACACCCCTGGAAATCAAACACACTCCAAATAAGGCTATGTAGTACAGAACCAAACACATTTGCCAGGTCTAAACATATCACATGTAAATCTCTTTTCTCTATCTTGGCTGCCTGGATCTGGTGCCATATCATACGAGTGTGTTCTATACCCCTGCAAAACCTGGGATTCCTGCTTTCGGCCCTGTGGTATCTATCAAACTATTCCTTTCTAAATAGTTTCCTAGCCTCTGTGCCACTATGCTAAAGAAAATCTTACCTTCTACATTCAGGAGGGATATGGGCCGAAACTGGCTTAAAACTGAGGACACTTTCTCCTTGGGAATTCGGATTCTCCCTGCTCTACATCAAGCTCTTGGTTTAACCTGTTTATCCCAAACTACTCTCAATAACCTCCACAATAATCTAAGTACATCAGGTGCACTTGTATAAATCCTGGAGCTGAAGAAGCCTTTGCCTGCCTTACTACAGCTTCCACTTCCTTCCACCTTGGTGGCCTAATATCCATCATATACTCTATCTCTCCTATTGCTGGTATCTCTGGAGGAAGGCCAATTTCTCTATTCCTTCCTGTATCTGAGTAAGTCTTTTAAAACTATTCCTCTACCTCTTGCGCTCGCCACTAATGCAGGAGATGCTGGGTTCGAGCCCAGCTCTCGGCATTGCTACCAGCTTGGCTGGTCGTTCATACTAATACAATTGGCAGTATTAGGGGGTGGGAAGCTGGTGGGTGGGGATCGGACGTTGTGGACAGCGACTCCTACAGGTCGGTTGGTGCGCCTGCGCAGCAGAATCAGGAAGCAACAAGGGCGGCGTGTCCCTCCCACGCAGACCCTCGCCGCTGAGAGATTGTGCTGTTCAGGTGAAAAGATGCGACAGCTGCCTCCTCGTGTACCGGAGGGGACACGTGATGCAAGGCTTGGTCCACATTGCAGCCGACCTGTGGGAGGCATGTTCGAGACAGGGGAGGGTAGAATTGGACAATACGAAATTGGGATGGGAGAAAAAATAGAAAAATGGGAGAAAAAGTAGATAAAAAAAAAGAAAAACGGGGGAGCTCCAGTAGCTCACCACGTACCGCAAGTGCTATTTCAGCGCCGTGGACAACCGTGCTCGTCACGGATCTGGGGCTGAGCGAGTTCGAATCCCGGACTGCAGCCGTGCCTTTCCCAGAGTGTCTTCCCCCCCATCTGAACCCTTTCAGCCTGCTTCTGTCGGTCGAGCTTGACCAAGTATAAATGCGATAAACGTATAAAAGAGCCAGGGAAATGGCCAAAGTAAAAAAAAAAAAACGTAAATGGATCTTCTATAAAATGCTTTCCTGACTCGCTCCTTCTTCTTTCTCTTCCTCCTATGTTGTTCTGCCCTCCTGAGTACTGCTAACCGCTTTCTTAGCTCTTCCTGCAAAACATTAATTCCCTCTCTCTCAACCCCTGTCACCTTTCTCCACTGCTTTCTTAGCTGCCTCCTCTCCTTCACTAATTGCTCTATTTCTTTCTGCCGTCTGAACCTAACTGACAGCAATCTCTCCACCCTATTTCTATGATATGATATGATAAATTTGATACATTTATTTATATTGCGCCCCTCAAACAATAGTTACTAGTTAATAGTATCGGCCCGGGAAAAAAGAAAAACAGAAAGACAGGAACAATAAGAAAACAAAAAATACATGGAGGCCAACCAAGCAGACAGAGAACAGACGGACATAATACACTTGTCATACTATCAATGACTCCTAATATTTCAGCACCATGTTCAGAGATAATGTCTCCCATCTTCTCTAATTTATTTACCACTGTTCCTTTAAGTCCATCTAACACCATCAAATCTCTATTAACTGTCTCCCATTATTTCCTTACATTTGCCCTCTAGGTCATTTAACTCTAGCTTTCTGCCTACAGCTCTTCTCTCTGACCGGCAGGCTGGTCCCAGTTGCTTCTACATCCCCTCCTACAGCTCTTCTGTCTGACCGGCAGGCTGGTCCCAGCACCATCTACATCCCGTCTTACAGCTCTCCTCTCTGACTGGCAGGCTGGCCTCAGTACCATCTACATCCCCTCCTACAGCTCTTCTCTCTGACCGGCAGGCTGGTCCCAGTACCATCTACATCCCCTCCTACAGCTCTTCTCTCTGATCGGCAGGCTGGTCCCAGTACCATCTACATCCCCTCCTACAGCTCTTCTGTCTGACCGGCAGGCTGGTCCCAGTACCATCTACATCCCCTCCTACAGCTCTTCTGTCTGACCGGCAGGCTGGTCCCAGTACCATCTACATCCCCTCCTACAGCTCTTCTGTCTGACCGGCAGGCTGGCCTCAGTACCATCTACATCCCCTCCTACAGCTCTTCTGTCTGACCGGCAGGCTGGCCTCAGTACCATCTACATCCCCTCCTACAGCTCTTCTGTCTGACCGGCAGGCTGGCCTCAGTACCATCTACATCCCCTCCTACAGCTCTTCTGTCTGACCGGCAGGCTGGTCCCAGTACCATCTACATCCCCTCCTACAGCTCTTCTGTCTGACCGGCAGGCTGGTCCCAGTACCATCTACATCCCCTCCTACAGCTCTTCTCTCTGACCGGCAGGCTGGTCCCAGTACCATCTACATCCCCTCCTACAGCTCTTCTGTCTGACCGGCAGGCTGGCCTCAGTAGCTTCTATATTCCCTGCTACAGAGCTTCCCCCTCCTCCTCAGTGATTGTATTTTGGTGGTTCGAATCCCGCTCAAGCCCTTGTCCATCCCACTGCCGTTGTGTCCTTGGGCAAGACACTTAACCTACTTGCCTCGTATGAATGTGTATGCATGTGAATGAATGTTGGTGGTGGTCGGAGGGGCCGTAGGCGATGATTATTCGCCACGCTTCTGTGAGTCTGCCTCAGGGCAGCTCTGGCTGCAATTGTAGCTTACCACCACCGGTATGACTGTGTATGAACGAATAATGGACTCTGTAAGTGCTCTGGGGTCACTGGGGTGTCACGAAGAGCGCTATATAAATCCAATCCATTATTATTATTATTATTATTATTATTATTATTATTATTATTATTACTGATCAATGCGGCCAACCCTCTACCAAGCACTTCTTACTTCCCTGATGTATTCTGAGGCCTTTTACTGTTGTTACTTTCTGCCACAAGGACAGATCTGGAGCTTATTTCCCTCTACCCTGCCCTCCACTGATGCATTCATCCTACTCATAGTGCTGTTCTCTATAGTTCTAGTTCTGGAGGACAGGCCCGAGATACTGCCCTCCATTGTTACATTCATCCTACTCATAGTGTTGTTCTCTATAGTTCTAGATCTAGAGGACAGGTCAGAGACCCTGTCATTCATCCTACTCATAGTGCTGTTCTCTATAGTTCTAGTTCTGGAGGACAGGCCCGAGATACTGCCCTCCATTGTTACATTCATCCTACTCATAGTGTTGTTCTCTATAGTTCTAGATCTAGAGGACAGGTCAGAGACCCTGTCATTCATCCTACTCATAGTGCTGTTCTCTATAGTTCTAGATCTAGAGGACAGGTCAGAGACCCTGTCATTTATCCTACTCATAGTGCTGTTCTCTATAGTTCTAGAGCAGTGGTTCTCAAATGACGGGTCGCATCGTTACACCCCTAGTGCTAACCCATGCCAGCCTCGATGGGGTCTACCATATCATATCATATCTGTTGCTCCTGTGGTTCTCTCTAACCTACCAGTAACTATAAACCAATAAACAGAAAACAGCATTGTCTTGTGGTCAAGTACTATTTTGTGTCCATTTAACTATTAAACAGCAGAAGAAAAATACAATTGAAGCCCGAGTAAAATCTCAAGTCAGGGTGATCAGTGGTGATAGGTTGTGTCTAAGTTCCCGGCTACATTAATCCGTTGTGGCCGTCCGTCTACGTCTGTTTTTGAAATGTTTTCAATGAGGAGTATGTGTTTGTCGGATACAGGTCTAATCCGCGCCAAAAAGAAAATCCGTTTTGACGGACAGAAAGGGTTGGAGAGGATGAACTTTTAGATTGCGGTCTGTTAGCAAAGTTTTCGTTTCTGAAAACCCTCGATCATGTTGGGTTGGAATTTAAAAACAAACCAAAGGACAGAAACACCTTCAATCTGTTTTATCTCTTGTTTTGTGATGGATCAATGTGCTCAGCCTCCCTAACAGTGGTGCTGTGCTTCAACAATAATAAAACATACAGTAGAGACGCAGAGAGCAATGCGTCTAGTGATGCCTGTCTGTGAACTGCAGGTCGACGGGGGCAGCGGGGCAGAGCAGACCGTGGGTTCGAATCTTGACATCAGCGGTGAGAGGAGACACACTGATGCAGAACCTCTGGATGAGCTAGAGGAGAGATAGAACACACAGCTGTCAAACCACAGTGTGGAATAGTAGCACTGTTGATTTATTCTCAGATCAACAATTCAATTAAATTCAAACCTTTATTTATTCTCGAAAGTACAATTGAGGTCACCCTCATTTTCAATGTCATCGAGACTTTACAAACATTGCATAAATGTTTTACAATATAATAATAATAATAATAATAATAATAATAATAATAATAATAATAATAATAATAATAATAATAATAATAATAATAATAATAATAATAATAATAATAATAATAATAATAATAATAATAATAATAATAATAATAATAATAATAATAATATTAATAACTATAAATCTATATAGCACTTTTTACACATGGGCCGCAGTCCAGAATGCCCCACAGCAATTAGTATAAAGTAGTGCAACGTAAACATGCAGGCATAAGAATAGGCATAAAATAAGTACAATAAGTACAATGTTGCTCAAAGGCATCTGAACCCCCCCGGAACAGCCAGTCCCCCAAACATCCCACACATCAATCCCCACCACATCCCCATCCAAGACACACACCCTGATAAAGCATGTCATGACTGAAGGAAAACACAAACAGCCCGCATGCCACTCACACCGCCATGCATGGCGATGACACCCCGAAACACAGCAGAAGCCCGCAGCGAGCCTCCCACGCAAGGAACCCCCAAAACAACCATGAACCGAGGGAGCCCAAATGATGAAAACCAACCAGAATCCACCAAAGCACATGCAAGAGACCAGCACCCAACTCCAGGAAAGGTCCGGGAAAGGTCCAGCTGAACCCTCCCCAGACCTCCCCCAGAGTCGAACACCAGCCCCCCGCACGCGCCCCGACCGACCCCGGCCAACCCCCACCACTGAACCCCCCCAACCTACCGACATCCCAGGGACCCCCCGCATGAAGAACCCACCACAACCCCCACAGCACCCCAAAGCTTCACAAAATGTTGCCCCTTTTCCACTGCATGGTACCTACTCGACTCTACTCTACTCTGCCTTTTCGGTTTTCCATTGCCAAAAGTACCTGGTACCGGGTACTTTTTGGGTACTTTTTTAGTACCTGCTTTGTCGAGGTTCCAAACGAGTAGAAGCGATACCAGAAAAGTGACGTGAAACACTGCAGACCACTGATTGGTCAGAGAGAAACATCACACGTTGGAGTGTCCTGCACAAAACACAACACCACCATCTTTATTTAGCCTCGCGTAGGATTTCATTATTTGTTTGCAGTGCAATAAACAAAAAAGGATACATTCACTGTGTATTCTGCCTCCTTTATTGATGAAACAAAACCAACATCAACACAATTTACCACCAAGAGCGGAGAGTTTAGTCTCACAAAAAGATAGCTGATTTGTTAAACTTGTTGTTAGCTTACGTGCTAATGTGATTGTGTTTTACCATTATAAGAGTTAGCATTGTGGCTACTAGCGTACATAGCGTGATCAATATAACTCGCTATTGATTGTTTGTACTAGTAACGTGAGGTAATCATCATCATCCATTTTAAACCGGTTATTACCTAATGCTAACGTTAGTAGAATAGACGGCGCGAGAGGTAACGTTAACATTAGGAGAATAGACACGAGAGGTAGCGTCAACGCTAGTAGAATAGACACAACGAGAGGTAATGTTAACGTTAGCAGAATAGACACGAGAGGTAACGTTAACGCTAGTAGAATAGACACAAGAGGTAACGTTAACGTTAGCAGAATAGACACAAAGAGAGTCTGGTTAATGTTGTTATTGATTGATTGATTGATTGATTGAAACTGTGTTTACTCTGGCTTGCTCCAAGCCCCCACGGACATAGCTATGCTCACGGAGCTCTCATGCTGTACGCCAGCGGCCCCGCCTCCCCACACGGAGATGAAACGGAATACTACCTGCAGTGGAAAACGAACGAAGTACCAGGTACCTAAAGCGAGTAGAGTAGAGTAGGGTAGAGTCGAGTAGGTACTATGCAATGGAAAAGAGGCAAAAGGTCCCAGTGCCATCCCAGACGACCCACAACGCCACATGCCCCCCCATCCAACCACCATGTCCATCCACCCGAACATCCAAAATTGTCGCCCCCGAGTGGGAGACAGTGGCTCAGGAGGTAGAGCAGTCGTCTGATAATCCGGAGGTTCCCGGTTCGATTCCCGCTCCTCCCGGGCAGCTTATCGAAGTGTCCTTGAGCAAGACACTTAACTCATTGAGCGCCATGCTGTTTTCCCATCTTTACTCAATGGCGCCAGCGGTATTGACCATTTTCACGATGTTTGCGGACCCATCGTATATCCTATATTATAGCTATGGAGACAATAGTATGGTTCATTTGACAGGCACTATTTATAGTCCAACACTGAAAAACCAGGTAATTTCTACATACTTTCGCTTGTGTGCTATTCCATGCTAAACATCACCCCTTTTCAAAATAATCCAGTCTTTTTTTCTATGATCGCGAGATATGACGTGTTATATGCTATATGCAGAAATTGTTCGGGTTGCTCGCCTGAAACCTATATTATTTCCAAATCAAAGGTATATAGATGTTTCTTCACAAAATCATCAAGGGAGGGGTTGCGATCGTTACCAAAAGCATGTTTTAGGTTTGGTAAAATACGACGCTGTGATCAATACAAAAGCTTGTTTTAGGTTAGGTAAAATAGACCTAAAATAGACCTTACCTTAGTCAGAAGGTACTCAAATGAATAATCCCAGTAGTTCCATCTCGATTGCAATTACTCGTGTGCATTGGGCATGGCTATAATACAGAAAACAATAGGTTTCAGGCGAGCAAATCTCCGACAGATGGCTGTGTTCTGATTCACTTTGAGGGGGAGGGGATTCCTGCAGCCAGGCACAGAGAGAGAGACACCTTAGAGACCCAGTTCAAAAGGTAGGCGATAGTGCCACCTGTCGGGATTCGATCGTCATTGCAATTTTAACGTAGGCAGCGGTGCCAGGGAGACACAGGCAGGTCCGCACGAGTGTTTAGAATGGGCAAATCAAAAAAATGAAAAGAAAAGGATCAAAACCCGAGCAATCTCGGGTTTTGGCGCTCAACGGTTGGATTCGAAACCCGAGAAATCTCGGGTTTGGCGCAGAAAGGGTTAACCTCTAATTGCTCCCGATGAGCAGGTTGGCACCTTGCATGGTTGCCTCCACCATCGGTGTGTGAATGGGTAAAATGTGAGGAACAAATTGTAAAGCACTTTGGATAAAAGCGCTATATAAATGCACCATTTATTAACTTATTTCCCATTTCCCCAAGTGGAATGCACCTGATTGAATAAATGACATGCTGGTGCTCAAGTGTGACATCTAGTGGCTGAATGTTATCTATAGCACCTTTGTTCTTCATTGATTTGATTTGATTTGATTTGATTCTTTGGCAAATATTTGATGCATACTAAAATAATATTTTATTTTACCCATTCAACCAACCTGCTCATTCGGAGCAGTTAAGGGTTAAGTGTCTTGCTCAAGGACACTTCAACACCCTGCCCGGGAGGAGCGGGAATCGAACTGGGAACCTCCGGATAACTAGACGACTGCTCTACCTCCGAGCCACTGTTGCCCCATACCCGTTAGTGCCAGGCGGTTGAATCCCCTACCCCTGTGAGTCCCAGGCGGTTGAATCCCCTACCCATGTGAGCGCCAGGCGGTTGAATCCCCTACCCGTGTGAGTGCCAGGCAGTTGAATCCCCTACCCGTGTGAGTACTAGGCGGTTGAATCCCCTACCCGTGTGAGCGCCAGGTGCATCTCCAGCTCTGCTATCCTCCTGCCAATGCAGCTCCTGATTCCGTAGCCAAATGGGATAGAACCAAAGTTGTCGACTCTGTCTGTGGCGTCTTTTCTTCTCCATCGATCTGGACGGAAGTCCGTGGCACCAGGGAAGTACTCCTCGTCCATGGAGGTGGAGTAGTGACACAGCGCCAACTGAGTCTAAGAGTGGAGAGAGAGAGAGAGAGAGAGAGAGAGAGAGAGAGAGAGAGAGAGAGAGAGAGAGAGAGAGAGAGACTTACAACCTGGATGAAACCCACTCTGGAATACCAATCACTCTGAAACACTCCATCATTTTGAGAGATCTCTCATTCAACAACAAATCCTAATTAAAATACAAAATGACTGTTCTCTGTCTCTTGTGTCCACTCTCTAACATGGGTGTGCTGTTTTGGATGAAGTGGCTCCAGCAAACAACATTACAAAATGTTATATCTTCAATAAGTCAGGACAGCTGAAACCACCACAGTCAGGACAGCTGAAACCATCACAGTCTGGACAGCTGAAACCATCACAGTCTGGACAGCTGAAACCATCACAGTCAGGACAGCTGAAACCATCACAGTCTGGACAGCTGAAACCATCACAGTCTGGACAGCTGAAACCATCACAGTCAGGACAGCTGAAACCATCACAGTCAGGACAGCTGAAACCATCACAGTCAGGATCTATGATGAATTGAAAATGGGGGACCCTGATGTAAACAAGACAAAAGTCTTTCTCTGGTCTGCATCCCCTTAACAATTGTGTGTATTGAGCTGTACTGTATTGTACCCATTCTGCAATCTGTTAATACAATTTCCAATCAATCAATCAATCAATCAATCAATCAATCAATCAATCAATCAATCAATCAATCAATCAAGGACAGCTGAAACCATCACAGTCAGGACAGCTGAAACCATCACAGTCAGGACAGCTGAAACCATCACAGTCAGGACAGCTGAAACCACCACAGTCAGGACAGCTCAAACCAGCACAATTCTTCCGCAGTTTACTAAAACCCTTCTCACTGTCTTTTACTATATGTACTGCTACGTTATATTATCATACTGGCCAATCGCGTCTCGCTCGTCGCCATTATGAGATATCTCTTATCTCCTAGCACATAATATGCTCACGAAACAACAAATGCACTCACATGCACGTGACCAGGCCACGCCCCTGCGTCCCACTATATGACGCTGGACATGGTCACACTCTACCTTCCTCTTTTTGTTTCCAACACGGGAGTAGCAGTGCACTCCGTGAACTAGCTGTTATGAAACGCAGGGAGAATTTACACAATGTTGGGTATTCGCCAGAAGTTCGCCAGCCCCTGGAATCTTCTCGGCACATCCTAAACAGCGCAACGGGCCTGTCCTGGGTTTTCCTCGTCTCGTGACAGCGGACGTTGCGCGACGGTTAGCAGTCGAGCTAAGTCGTGCACGGGTAAGGCCTGCGTTGTCAGGCATTGATACTAGCATGAGTAATACTGCTTGTTGTCCCGTGAGACAGCCGAGTGATGTATTGGCGCAAGGGGCAGGATATTTGGGAAAGAATGGTCGTCATGACTCTGTTTTGGGTGTTTTCCCAGCTATCCTAGAGCGCACGGCTAATGCTAATGATACAATGCTGGGACGCCGTTCCTTTGTTCCCCACCGAGGGCTGTCTTTACTAAAAGGTCTTCCCTCCTCTTAACCATTCATGCTGACGGTCAATCGGTGTCTAATGTTGGGGGTTTAACGGGGGCTTGTTTACCATTTACATGGGTGGATGGGCTGAGGCTCAGGGCTGGTGTGCTTTTTGTGAATCTATGAATTGAAAATGGGGGTCCTTGGTGTTTTTCTCTGGTCTGCATCCCCTTAACAATTGTGTGTATGGGCTAGCCCATTCTGCAATGTGTTAATGGAGTTTTCATTCATTTATTCATTTACCCCTTCATGGGTGCACACCACAGTGGAGGTTTCTGCATGCCTACTAGTGAGGCAGTGCTTCACTAGTAGTAGACTTTGGTCTGCAGCCACCACTGGTGTTCCGTGCTTAGTGAAGCAGGTGGCATCAGTCCTTTGCCTCTGACATGGTGGAACGGTGTCCCGCCTGGCCGACGCCTTGAGGCGAGTCGGCCCGGCAGGTGGCTGGTGGGCTGATAAAGCCTATACCGCCGCGGTATATAATTAGCAGCGACTGGCAACATTGTTCAAATTGCTGTTTTTTCTGTAAAAAATGGTGTCGGGTGGTGGGGCCTTAGGGCCAGCCGACGTCAAAACATTGCGCAAGGTTTTGAGGTTACTCAGCTTTTGACCTAGCCGCAAGCTATAACCGCAGGGAGGGCTAGGATGCTGTCAACGTTTGTTCACAGGCATCTTTGGCCTTGCATGTCCAGCTGTAGAACAGATCCTCAGCAGTCCATGCCGGGGAGATGTTCAGTGGGGGAGCTTATGTCACCCAGTGTGATGTCAGCTTCCCCCGTATCAAACCGGCCCTTTCTGTCGGGGTCCCCCCTTGGGTGCGATTGCCTCGCTGGTAGTGTCAGGGTGCGATATCCCAGCTCCGCGAGACGCTCTACTTGTGCGGTTGGCGAGTCCAGGGTTGGCAACACACACAGCGGGTGGGACCGGGCCGCCTATCTACGGTTCCTGGCGGACCAGCGCCAAGTGGCGGCGGGTGCGCTTTGGGATTATGATCACATATGGCTACAACAGTGCCATATGTCGAGGTGGATGGAGAGAACGCTGAGGCGGGGACTTGTGTTGCAGTTTGCACAACCCCACCCTCCGTTTTCAGGTTTGGTACAGACCCTATTGTCAGGGTCAGCAGCAGTGACAGCTCTGGCCGACGAGATCCAATCTCTGTTAGCGAAGCAAGCCATCGTCGTGGTCCCAAAGGAGGATGCGATGCGTGGCCCTTTCCTCCCGGTATTCTCTGGTGCCCGAGAAATCGGGGGGGGGGGGGGGGTGTCAGACCCATACTGGACCTGTCCCATGGAAGGTTCAGAATGTTGACCGTCTCCCGCCTGTTAGGCACTGTCAGGTGGGGGACTGGTTCACCTCCATAGACCTGTAGGATGCGTATTCGCATCCCGATCTTCCATCCTAGGGCTTACCTGCGCTTCCTTTGCAGGGCTTAGCGTACGGGTACCAGAGGCTGCCGTTCGGCTACTCTCTGGCTCCCCGCATCATCACCAAGTGCGTGGAGACCGCGCTGGGGCCTCTGCATCGTCGGGAGTTACAAATTGTATTCTACCCTGGATGACGTTCTGGCCCTTGGCCGGTCAGGGTAGATCGTCAGGTCTCATACCAGGCAGGTGGTGCCTCACCAGCCTGGGTTTTGCTGTAGACTGGAAGTAGAGTACTCCTCTTCCCAGTCAACAGGTGGAGTACTTGGGATTTTTCTAAGCTCAAGGTCTATATGGGCATCCCTCTCAGAGCGGCGGCGAGTGGATGGTTCTCGGCGCGCTCGGGAGGTTCCGTCCTAGGACGGTTACAGCGCTGTCCGTGATGCGCCTGCTGCTGTGGTCCCTCTTGGCCTCCTCTTCATGAGGAGGATGCAGAGGTGGTTTTTTCCAGTATGGAAATGGACTCGGTGAGAGACATGTGGAAGCGGCTGAAGGTTCCCATGTCAGTACTGGGGGACCTCGTCCTCTGGGGTGGGCCTGGTGCCCTCACCAGTGGGGTCCCTGTGGGCAGCAGGCTGTCACACGTCACGGTCTTCACCGATGCCTCCCTCATGCGATGGGGGGGGAAGTGTCGGGCCAACACAGTAGGGGGCAGCTGGCAAGACCATGCTGCCCGGTCTGCGCTACATTCAATGTGTTGGAATTGAAGTCCTTCTGGTCCTCAAACGGCTCGGCCACCTTGTGGTGACCAGGCATGTTTTGGTCAGGACGGACAACACGACGTCAGCGTCATATATTGACAGACAGGGAGGAGTGCGCTCCCCCCGTCTGCACCGGGCGGCGGTCGGGCTCTGGCTATGGGCGTTCTCCATCTGCGCAGTCTAAGGGCTCTCCACATCCCCGGCAGGGAGAATGTGGGTGCAGATGTGATGTTGCGGAGCGGTCCTCACCTTGACGAGTGGGGACTACGTCCAGACATAGTCGGACAGGTCTGGGACAGATTCCGTGGCCGCCCGGGATTCTGTACGCATCCCCCCCCCTTACACCTGATGGCTCAGCTGTTGGGGCGGGTACGTCGGGAGCGCGGGACTTGATCCTGGTCGCGCCGGGCCGGGGCTCAGCAGTGTGGTCCCCGGCCCTGATTCAGCTCTTGGTGGCCCCGCCGTGGCCTGTTCCGTGGTCACCGCGGGCCCTCTCTCAGGCACGCGGAACTCTGTTCTGCCTCCTGTTCTGGGGCAGCCTCTAGACTTGGCTGCTGACAGTGTGAATCTGGTGGGGATGCGTCTTGACTATTCTGTGGTTGACGCTATCTGGTACGCGCGCGCTCTGTCCTCTACCGCGGCTTACGCTGGGGAGTGGCGTATGGTCGAGTGTGGGGGCAGAAGATTGTTCAGCCACCCTCTCGTGAAACATTCCTGCTTGGCGCTCGGCGTCTCAAGCCTGTGGGACGTTCTCTGTCTCCGAGTGGGACCTCCAACTGGTCCTGGGCCGGTTGTCGGAGGCCCCGTTTGAGCCTCTTGAGCAGGCACCATTGGATCAGCTTTCTTTAAGACCGCGTTCTTTTTGGCCATCACCTCCGCTAAGCGCGTGGGTGAGCTGTGTGCTCTCTCGGTGCTGCCTGAGTGCCTGTCTATTCGGCCGATAGCGGTGCAACTCTGAGGCCTAATCCAGTCTTCGTGCCAAAGAATATCCGGAGCTTTTTTCGCTCCAGGGATATTGTGGTTCAGGCGTTCGTCCGCCTCCTCACGCTAGTGAGTTGGAGGCAGGCCTTCACCTGTCGTGTCCTGTCCGTGCACTGGGGGTTTACCTCAGGACTCTGGCTCTCAGGGCTTCCGTTCAACTGTTTGTTTGTTATGGTGGCCCTTGCGCGGGTGAGGCGCTGTCCAAGCAGTACCTGTCACATTGGTTGTGCAGGGGCGTTGCCCTTTGCTGCACGTTGGCTGGACAGGTCCCCCCTCGGGCTGCTGCCCTGTTAGGGGGGGCCTCGTGGAGGACATCTGTGCTGCGGCTTTCTGGTCCTCCCCGGGTCTCTTCGTTAGGTTTTACCTCGTGGACGTGACTGGAGGTTCTGTCTCCCAGGCGGTTCTGAGGTCTGGGACCTCTCCTGCGTCCCACCATTTGGTGGGCTAGCAGGGGTGTGTGGGTGTGTGCCACGGGGTGCTGTGTCACACGTGGTCCCGCCTGTGCTGTGCGTTTTCAGGGGTGTCTGGTTCTCCCTTTTTTCGCACTTTGGTGGAGTTGACTGCCTCCCCCCCTTCGTTAAGACGGGCGGGTGGACGGGACTCCCCTCCTCCCTGGTTGGGGCTTATGGGCCCTCAGGGGGTACACTTGTTGGGCCACGCATCTGCTCTGCCCCATATCTCATAATGGTGAAGAGCGAGACGCGATTGGCCAGTATGATAATATAACTAAAGGTTATCCTATAACCTAGTTATATGAATACTGGCTGAGCGTCTCGCTTTTAGCGCCCTGAGGTCCCTTGGATGGGTTTTCAGTGTTGGAAATCTTCTGAGGAAGGTAGAGTGTGACCATGTCCGGCGTCATATAGTGGGACGCAGGGGCGTGGCCTGGTCACGTGCATGTGAGTGCATTTGTTGTTTCGTGAGCACATTATGTGCTAGGAGATAAGAGATATCTCATAATGGCGAAGAGCGAGACGCTCAGCCAGTATTCATATAACTAGGTTATAGGATAACCTTTCGATCCCTATACTACTACCTACTATGCCTATACTGCTATCTACTATGTACTATGCTACTATGTCTATACTTCTATCTACTATGTACTATGCTACTATGTCTAACCTACTATTTACTATGTACTATGCTACTATGTCTATACTGCTATCTACTATGCTACTATGTCTATACTATTATCTACTATGTACTATGTTACTATGCCTATACTACTATGCTACTATGTCTATACTACTATCTACTATGTGCTATGCTACTATGTCTCTACAACTATCTACTATGCTACTATGTCTATACTACTATCTACTATGTACTATGCCTATACTACTATCTACTATGTACTACTATGCTACTATGTCTATACTATCTACTATGATACTGTGCCTATACTACTATCTACGATGTACTATGCTACTATGTCTATACTACTATCTAGTATGTACTATGCTACTATGTCTATACTATCTACTATGTACTATGCTACTATGTCTATACTACTATCTACTACTATCATGCTAATATGTCTCTACTACTATGCACTCAGAGTGTAACACTCAAATTCAACAATGCTAGATGAACAATATCACTTAACCTTAGCTGCCAGAGTTGTACCCTTCCTGTTGACTTGTTGTACACAATTTGTAATAAAAGCGTTCAGTTATTGACTAAATGTAAATGTAAACTAATGCCCCAGGGCCCCGAACCACCAAAGGCTCCCAGGAGCCCCAGGATTCTTGTGTATATTAATCATAATTTCACTAGGACCCCCCTGGTTATGTCTGCCACATGAGGGATACTGGGGGCCCATAGCGCTTTCTGGAAAATCCATCCCAAGCAGAATGTATGAATTGTCTTATTCCAAGTATCTTGGATAGTCAAGGACACTTTTCAGTAGCCTAGCTGTTGTCAAAAAATGTGTGCTAAGCTAGGCTACATTACATTTACATTTAGTCATTTAGCTGACGCTTTTATCCAAAGCGACTTACAAGTTCTGTACGACAAGCCATCAGGAAGGGCACAACTCTATCAGCTGAGTAACAATGTTCATCAAAGTGTTGAGTGCTACAGTGTAGGTTAGTTTATTAGGACAAGTGCATGACAGTATGGTTAGTTAGGGTTAGATTTTTTATTTTATTTTTATTATTAATTCAGATAATGGTTGAAGAAGTGCGTCTTTAGTCGACGGCGAAAGATTGGACGTGTTTCGGCTGTCCTAACTGGGGTGGGTAGTTCATTCCACCATTGTGGGGCAAGGACTGAGAATAGGCGACTTCTCTTTGATGACCCTCCCGGAGCTTGGATAGGAGTAGGTCTGAGGCGGCCAGAAGATGCAGAGCGTAGGGGTCTTGAGGGTGTGTAGTTAGAGACCATTGACCGGAGGTAGGCGGGAGCAGTTCCCTTTGCCACACGGTATGCTAGGTCGAGGGCCTTGAAGCGGATTCGTGCAGCAATGAGGAGCCAGTGCAGGTCCCTAAGAAGTGGGGTGACATGGGCCGACTTCGGTAGGTTTGAGATCAGGCGGGCCGCTGCGTTCTGAATGAGTTGAAGAGGCTTAGTGGCAGTGGCCGGGAGGCCAGCGAGCAGTGCGTTGCAGTAGTCGAGGCGGGAGATGACTGTTGATTGGACGAGGAGTTGGGTGGCTTCTTTTGTCAGGAAGGGGCGGATCCTTCTGACGTTGCTCAGGAGGAATCGGCAGGTTCTGGTTGTCGCTGCGATGTGAGCAGAGAAGTTCAACTGGTCGTCGAGGACAACACCAAGTTTCTTGGCGGTCGGGGACGCGGTCACAGCTGCATTCTCGACTGTGATGGAAAGGTCGGTCAGGGGGGAGGATTTGGCTGGCAGGTGGAGCAATTCTGTTTTGCTTAGGTTCAGTTTGAGGTGGTTGGTCGTCATCCAGGCGGAGATGTCGGACAGACAGGCCGAGATCCGCTCAGAGACGTGGATATCTGAGGGAGGGAAGGAGAGGAAGAGTTGAGTATCGTCGGCATAACAGTGGTAGGAGAAGCTATGATACGTGATAATGTTACCCAGTGATTTAGTGTAGAGGGAGAAGAGAAGGGGTCCTAAAACCGAGCCCTGGGGGACACCCGTCCGCAGGGGGCGGGTGGCCGACAGGGTCCCTCTCCATGACACTTGGTAGGAGCATTGAGGTATGATGACAACCATGTCAGCGCAGAGCCAGCCACTCCCATTCCTGCGAGGGCCGCGAGGAGGATCTGGTGGTTGACTGTGTCGAAGGCTGCAGATAGATCTAGGAGAATTAGGACAGAGGAGAGGCCTTTCGCTTTTGCTAAGTGAAGTGCCTCTGTGACCGCAATGAGGGCCGTTTCTGTGGAGTGGCCAGTCCGGAAGCCAGACTGATTAGGGTCTAGGAGGTCATTCTGTAAGAGATAAGCAGTAAGTTGGTTGGATACAGCACGTTCAAGTGTTTTAGAAAGGAAGGAGAGAAGAGAGACAGGACGGTAGTTGCTAGATTGCAGCCGGATAGCTTTCTACTGAATGCACAGAGAGGAAATCGTATCTTCTTGTCTTAACTTCGGAGAAGACGGTGAGAACATTTCCCATAATGTTGGCGACATGTAGCTACAGACGCTCTGCTCCTCGACAGCTCTTGCAAGGCAACAGACGCCGGCGCAATGGATGAAGTCAAGCAACCTTTCAACGTTTTATCGCACTCTAATGACGCACACACTCTAAGACCCGGTCATTACAATGAGTCCTGGCCGCAACTCCTACTGGTCGGCCTGTTCCCCAGACTGACAGTAGGGTAGTCTACATCTTCCCCAGACTGACAGTAGGGACCCCACCTGACCTTCAACATCCACATAAAAGACCTCTGCAAGACCTCATTCTATCACCTAAAAAATTTCTCCAAACTCCGTCCCACTTTAACCCTGTCAGACGCAGAGAAGCTTGTCCATGCCTTTGTCTCCTCGAGACTGGACTACTGTAACGGACACTTCATCAGGATTCCTGGCATGAGCACATAACCCCCATCCTTCACTCACTACATTGGCTCCCCATCTCATCCCAGATCAACTACAAAATCCTGCTGCTCACCCATAACTGCATAAACGGACACGCACCCCTCTACCTACAGGAACTCATCACTAGGGATGGGAATTGATAAGATTTTATCGATACGATTCCATTATCGGTTCTGCTTATCGATCCGATTCTTTATCGATTCCCTTATCGATTCCTGATAAATGTATCGTTTACATATATAAATTGGAAATGCAACAGAACTAAGCTGGTTAGAATAACAACATGCAACTTGAAATGTATAATCGTCATTGATCATTTATTGTTGAGCCCCCATGTCAGAAAAATACAAAAACTGTAAAAAAAATTCAAATTAACTGTACACTTGTATTTGAGATTCTCTTAAACAAATTTTATCTATTGAACTGTAGTTGCATTCAACAGAGTTTTTTTGCTACGTTAATTGAACTAGTAGAGAGAGGGAGGGAGGGAGAGAGAGACGGCTGCTAGTCAAGGAATCAAATAGTCTGATATGGCTGCATGCGTGGCACTGACGTTATTGTTTTAAAATGCGCAACTGTCAGAAAAACATGGCATCGATAAGAGGAATCGATAGTCACGGAGGCATGCGATTCCAGGAATCGGACAATTATGAACCGATGAACCGAATGAACTCGATTCCCATCCCTACTCATCACTCCACAATCCTCCACCCGTACCCTCAGATCTGCAGGTAGCCTGCTCCTTCGGGTCCCCAGTACCAGGCTCTGCACCATGGGGGGCCGAGCCTTCTGCTCGGCTGCACCACGCCTGTGGAACAGCTGAGGGCACCATAGCAGGCCTGGAAACCTTCCTATTTCAGAAGGCCTTTGGTTGCTAGCTATTTCTTGTGATTTTCTTGTGCTGTGGTTTTAAATTGTCTGTTTATACTGTTTTTAACTATGTTTTATGAAAAAAAATATTTTGTATTTTATATTTTATTTGATTATTATTACTCTTTCTCTGCCAACAACAATTTTATTGTTGTGTTTGTCCGCCAATCGTTGAACGCCAACCACGTATATATACGTTATTTGATCGTTATTTCCATTCATTATCCATCCAGGGAGCCTGGTGTTACCATAGGGAATGAGTCTGAGATCGCAAAAGTCCAATACCGCCGCCTGCTGGGATGCGGCCGGTATTGCACTTCCTTTGAGACTCTGTGTATGGGGCTGTGCGTCGATTATATTGGTCCGGGCGGACTTTTCTAGTAACCTGAACCGAGGGCTTCACCCGATCGCATTGAATAGTTTTCGTGACCCCCGATTCATTATGCTGTGGTGGGTTATGTCATGGGCCAAATGGACATACGATCTACCAGATGGCAATCAAATAATTGGAATATTCTTTTTGGAATCCCACCGGCCATAGGTAAGAGCAATTTAACGTCAATTTCAGCTTGATTGAGCCTTGTTTTCATAGCCATCGCCCTGATCAGCGTATGTTGTTGTACTAACGAATGCCGTTATTGACAATCAATTAATCAGAAACGACCCCCCCCTCCCTTTCATGCATTCATGATGGAACATAATACAGATCATATGCATTTACATTTTTTATTGTAGCGTGTATAGGGACGAAATGCCAATGGATTTAGTATAATACATGTTGCAGGCTATTACTAGCCTCCCAGGAATTACCCTAAACCGCTCTAAAACCATACTTATATTCACCACGGTATAAAACGGGAATGTATGGATGGAAAAATTAAAAAAATTTCACATCTTGAACGATAGATACTCAATGCCAAATGGGCCATAGTATTGCATCCATAGCTAGAATATAGTTATAGCCCTGCAAACAAGGTGACCGACTCCATTGGTTTAATGCGTGGCAGCACATAGCCATATCCCGTTCCCAGCGTGGCAGAGAAAGAGTTACAACAACCATCAAATGCACACAGCACACACACCCACACGCACACATTCACTTAAACAAACAACACACTGCAGCACCCACTCTCCACACTTTAGATCACACAAACACACTTTATATTTATTGATAAAGGATTTGCACTACAACTCGTACACCTACTGTAAATTGTACCTAAATTGCACCTCATCCCATTTCTGCCTTGCACTATATAGTATTGTATATTAGTACACTGCATAGTATTGTATATTATATGGTAACTCAGTTACGTCTATTCTGCATCGAACATTGTACATATGTCTATACTGAACACTGTGACCTCATTTTTTTACTTCTAATTTACATGCTATACTATGTTATTTTATTTCATACTTATCTTGTCTTGCACAGTCTCTGGAGCGTAACAGTAAGAAGCATTTTGTATAAAAGTATTCTGTACTTCTGTATGACAACTATTAAAGAAACTTGAAACTTGAAACTTGAATAATAATTTTTTAACTATGTTTTAACCCTGTAGCACTTTGGGATCCTAGTGAACGAAAAGTGAACTACAAATACAATTTATTATTATTATTATTATTATTATTATTATTATTATTATTATTATTATTATTATTATTATTATTATTATTATTATTATTATTATTATTATTATTATTATTATTATTATTATTATTATTAGTCTACACCCTCCAGACCAACAGTAGGGTGGTCTACACCCTCCAGACCAACAGTAGGGTGGTCTACACCCTCCAGACCAACAGTAGGGTAGTCTACACCCTCCAGACCAACAGTAGGGTGGTCTACACCCTCCAGACCAACAGTAGGGTGGTCTACACCCTCCAGATCAACAGTAGGGTGGTCTACACCCTCCAGACCAACAGTAGGGTGGTCTACACCCTCCAGACCAACAGTAGGGTGGTCTACACCCTTCAGACTGACAGTAGGGTAGTCTACACCCTCCAGACCAACAGTAGGGTAGTCTACACCCTCCAGACCAACAGTAGGGTGGTCTACACCCTCCAGACCAACAGTAGGGTGGTCTACACCCTCCAGACCAACAGTAGGGTGGTCTACACCCTCCAGACCAACAGTAGGGTAGTCTACACCCTTCAGACTGACAGTAGGGTAGTCTACATTTACATTTACATTTAGTCATTTAGCTGACGCTTTTATCCAAAGCGACTTACAAGTTCTGTGTGACAAGACAGCAAGAAGGGTATAACTATCAGCTGAGTAACAATGTTCATCAAAGTGTTGCGTGTTACAGTGTAGGTTAGTTTATTAGGACAAGTGCATGACATTAAGGTTAGTCGGGGTTAGATTTTTTTTTTTTTTTTTTTTTCATTTCAGATAATTGTTGAAGAAGTGAGTCTTTAGTCGACGGCGAAAGATTGGACGGGATTCGGCTGTCCTAACTGGGATGGGTAGTTCATTCCACCATTGTGGGGCAAGGACTGAGAATAGGCGGCTTCTCTTTGATGACCCTCCGGGAGCTTGGATAGGAGTAGATCTGAGGCGGCCAGAAGATGCAGAGCGTAGGGGTCTTGAGGGTGTGTAGTTAGAGACCATTGACCGGAGGTAGGCGGGAGCGGTTCCCTTTGCCGCACGGTATGCTAGGTCGAGGGCCTTGAAGCGGATACGTGCAGCAATGGGGAGCCAGTGCAGGTCCCTAAGAAGTGGGGTGACATGGGCCGACTTCGGTAGGTTTGAGATCAGGCGGGCCGCTGCGTTTTGAATGAGTTGAAGAGGCTTGGTGGCAGTGGCCGGGAGGCCAGCTAGCAGTGCGTTGCAGTAGTCGAGGCGGGAGATGACTGTTGATTGGACGAGGAGTTGGGTGGCTTCTTTTGTCAGGAAGGGGCGTATCCTTCTGACGTTGCTCAGGAGGAATCTGCAGGTTCTGGTTGTCGCTGCGATGTGAGCAGAGAAGTTCAGCTGGTCGTCGAGGACAACACCAAGGTTCTTGGCGGTCGGGGACGCGGTCACAGCTGCATTCTCGACTGTGATGGAGAGGTCGGTCAGGGGGGAGGATTTGGCCGGCAGGTGGAGCAATTCTGTTTTGCTTAGGTTCAGTTTGAGGTGGTTGGTCGTCATCCAGGCGGAGATGTCGGACAGACAGGCCGAGATCCGCTCAGAGACGTGGATATCTGAGGGAGGGAAGGAGAGGAAGAGTTGAGTATCGTCGGCATAACAATGATATGAGAAGCCATGAGACGTGATAATGTTACCCAGTGATTTAGTGTAGAGGGAGAAGAGAAGGGGTCCTAGGACCGAGCCCTGGGGGACACCCGTCCGGAGGGGGCGGGTGGCCGACAGAGTCCCTCTCCATGACACTTGGTAGGAGCGGTCATTGAGGTATGATGTCAGCCATGTCAGCGCAGATCCAGCCACTCCCATTCCTGCGAGGGCCGCGAGGAGGATCTGATGGTTGACTGTGTCGAAGGCTGCAGATAGATCTAGGAGAATCAGGACAGAGGAGAGGCCTTTCGCTTTTGCTAAGTGAAGTGCCTCTGTGACCGCAATGAGGGCCGTTTCTGTGGAGTGGCCAGTCCGGAAGCCAGACTGATTGGGGTCTAGGAGGTCATTCTGTAAGAGATAAGCAGTAAGTTGGTTGGATACAGCACGTTCAAGTGTTTTAGAAAGGAAGGAGAGAAGAGAGACAGGACGATAGTTGGCTATGACGGTGGGGTTCAGGGTTGGTTTTTTTATGAGGGGCGTGACTCTGGCTTGTTTTAGGGAGGTGGGGACCACCCCCGAGTTGAGTGAGGAGTTGATGGTTGCAGTTAGGAATGGGAGGATGTCCGGTGCTATGGTCTGGAGGAGTGGGGAGGGTAGCTGGTCCAGCTGGCATGTAGTCGGACGGTTCGACGTTACCAGTGTCAGGGTCTCGGCTTCTGTAATGGGAGAGAAAGATGACAGAGTGAAGGATGAGGTTCTCGATTCAGCGTTTGGAATGGGTGGGGGTTGGGAGAAGGAGCTGCGGATGTTCTCCACTTTTTCCTCAAAGAATATCGCAAAGTCTTCGGCAGAAAAAGATGAGGGAGGAGGAGGTGGGGGGGGAGTGAGGAGGGAGGACATGGTAGCATGCAGTTTGCGAAGAGTCTACACCCTTCAGACTGACAGTAGGGTGGTCTACACCCTCCAGACCAACAGTAGGGTAGTCTACACCCTCCAGACCAACAGTAGGGTAGTCTACACCCTCCAGACCAACAGTAGGGTGGTCTACACCCTCCAGACCAACAGTAGGGTAGTCTACACCCTTCAGACTGACAGTAGGGTAATCTAATACATACACGACACACTACACACACATACACATACTTCAAAAAGGGACGTGCTAAGACACGTCCCTGAGGACGCAGACCAATCGCAACACAAGTGATGTCATCGGTCACCTGATCCAGCGGCCCAATCATGTTCAACTTCATCGTCCGGTCTAACTTCATAACTCAGCGACAGATACCCCCGGCACCGCCGGTCCAGCCAGAGAATTACATATGTCGTGCAGAATCCTAACACATGTAGCGAGTGGCTCATCAGGGTACATGCTGTGTACATACAGACATGTGAGCACACACGCAGACCACCTCGCACACGTAAATACACACACACACACACACACACACACACACACACACACACACACACACACACACACACACACACACACACACACACACACACACACACACACACACACACACACACACACACACACACACACACACACACACACACACACACACACACACACTTGTGGCTTCTGGGTGTTATGTCACATTGGCCTTACCCCTTTCGGGATGAAGTAACCACCCACAACCAAGTCATCCTGGGTAATCCTTCCGTTGCCAGGGAGAACTGGAAAAAGCCTGAGAGAGAGAGAGAGAGAGAGAGAGAGAGAGAGAGAGAGAGAGAGAGAGAGAGAGAGAGAGAGAGAGAGAGAGAGAGAGAGAGAGAGAGAGAGAGAGAGAGAGAGAGAGCGGACAGTAAATCAAATCCTAAAGATGTTTCTAATGTTACAAGTGACAACAAAACATTTTGAAAAAAAAGAAGGCCAAAACAGGGGGGGGGGGGGGACAGACCAAATGTAAAAACAACAAGAAGTGTTTGGGAGAGTTGAGCTGTGATCTGTACCTGAGCGTCTCCTTGACCAGGCCTCTGATGAGGGGCAGCTGAGGGATATCGTCCACCGTGGGGACCGTCTCGTCTCCCAGCATCCTCACCACCTCCTCGTAGATCTGATGCTGGACCTCCGGGTGACGTGCCAGCAGGTAGCTGGCCCACGTCAGAGTGAACGAGGTCTAGGAGAGATCACATAGTGTGGGGAAGAAAGAGATTCTGTTATGGTAGGGTATGAAGGTTCATTACATCTTATCACAGATAATGCTATGGCGATAAACCAATATGCTACATGTATCGCTAGCCGCCTGTGAAAAGAAATCTATGCGTGTATTGGATCAGAAAGGTGCTACGTGAAGCGGTGATAAATATATACAGGTATATACAGCTGGACCGCTGGGGGGAACACTTCCAGAAACTGCTAAATAGACCTCCCCCAGAAATAACACCAGAGATCAGCAGTGTACCATCAGAAACCTTGAAGGTCAACTGTGGGAGGATATCTAAGGATAAAATAACCAGAGCCATCAAAAAGATGAAGGCTGGAAAAGCACCAGGAGTTGACAACATCCACCCTGATATTCTGAAAGCTGATCCCAAAGCGACCACAGAGGTTCTATACCACCTCCTCAACAAGATCTGGGATACAGAGGTAATCCCAATAGAATGGAAAACGGGCTTAATGGTCACCATTCCAAAAAGAGGAAACCTCAGTGAATGCAACAACTGGAGAGCCATAATGCTCCCTAGCAAGGTTCTTTGTAGGATTATCTTAGATAGGATACAAGCAGCTTAGACGGTCAGTTGAGGAAAGAACAAGCAGGTTTTAGGAAGGATAAGTCATACACAGACCATATTGCTACTTTAAGAATTATCATCGAGCAGTGTGTTGAGTGGAAAAACTCCCTGTACATGAATTTTGTAGACTTAGAAAAAGCCTTTGACAGCCTAGATAGGGAAGTGCTTTGGAAACTCCTAGGTCACTATGGCCTACCCTCTAAGATCATCAACCTAATAAAGAACATGTACCAGGAATTCAATGGCTGTCAGACACCCTTGCCATCACAACAGGGTTGTCTTCTTTCTCCTTTGATTTTCCTCATTGCCATTGACTGGATCATGAGAAGAACAACTGAAAATCAACGGACAGGAATCCAGGGGGACACTGTACAAGCAAAACTGTACATTGGAATATTGACAAAACCATACTTGGTCATTTACTGTACATTGGAGGGGGTTGTGTTAGGACATTTACAGGGGCCAGTTTCGAATTGCAGTCTCCCGTAGGTGTCCTTTGAGAGTGTTTTTGAAAGTGGGTAGTGATTCACATTCCTTTACAGCTTTGGGTAGGGCGTTCCACATTGATGTGGCATAATTGCAAAACGTGTTTAGTCCCTTGTTTGAGCCGAATCTGGGTTTAACATGATTTGTGGAGCTCCCTCTGGTGTTGTGATCGTGGTATTCACAGACCTTTGGGAAGTATTTTGACATGTACATGGGTACCTTGGTCATGTAGTGTATCTTGTAGACCAGGCCCATTGCAAGTTGATGTACTCTGTCGTCTACTCTAAGCCATCCTAGGTTGTCAAAGTGGGCAGGGGTGAGGTGGGTTCTAGGAGTAAGGTCAAGCAGTAGTCTGACCAGTTTGTTTTGAGATGTTTGTAATTTTGTTTTTAGCGCCTTTGAGGTGCTTTGGTACCATGAGGTGCAAGCATAGTCGTAGTACCCTTGAATGAGTGCTCCTGCCAGAGTCTTCAGGGTATTCTTGTTTACCAGTGAGGAGATCCGGTACAAGAATCGAGTTCATGGGTTGACTTTTTTTTATTACATTGGATGCCATTTTGTCACAGGAAAGATTTGCCTCTAGGATGGAACCCAGGTAGGTAATTTCTTCTTTCCTTGTGACAATATTGTCACCCACTGTAACTGAGAATTGATTGATTGATTGATTGAAAACTTTATTAACAGATTGCAGAATGGGTACAATACAGTACAGCTCAATACACACAATTGTTAAGGGGATGCAGACCAGAGAAAGACTTTCGTCTTGTTTACATCAGGGTCCCCCATTTTCAATTCATCAGGACATATATGACATACATGACATACAGATAGTCAGTACTGCTACATCTATACATTTATGACATACCAGATTTGCAAATACAGTACTGTTTGTGATACAGAAGGAGTCAAGAAAAGGGAGTATATACATTTGACGTAGAAACTGTACATTGGAGGAGGTTGGGTGGGGGGGGTTGGGTACGTTGGGATATTGACAACCATACTGGGTAATTTACATTGGAGGTGGTTGGGGGGGGGGGGCACACTGTATAAACAAGCAAAACTGTACATTGAGGGGGGGGGGGGGGGGGAGACACTGTACAAACAAACAAAATTGTACATTGGACTATTGACAAAACCATACTAGGTAAATGACTGTACATTGGAGGGGGTTGGGTTAGGATATTTACAGGGGCCAGTGTTGAATTGCAGTCTCCCGTAGGTGTCCCTTGAGAGAGGTTTTGAAAGTGGGTAGTGATCCATCGGAAGCCGTCGGTCTTGCTGAGTTTGTTATTTGAACCGAAGAGAATGGACTCTGTTTTGCCCATGTGTAATGATGGTTTGTTATCAGCGAGCCATATGCAGATTTTGCCTAGTTCTGAGCTGAGGGTTTTTTCAATCTGTAACTTGTTCTTGTCAGAGACCAGCAGGGCTGAGTCGTCCGCAAACAGGAACAAGTTGCAGTCACAAGCTGACGACATGTCATTTGCATAAATTAGGAACAGTAGCGGTACTAGTATGCTTCCTTGTGGAAAACCACAGCTCACTGTGAGGGGGGGGATAGGGTACCGTTTACCTCCACCATCTGTTCTCTCCCCTCCAGGTAGGATTGCATCCAGCTCACTGATAGACTATCAAAACCAATTGCTTTTAGCTTGTCAATCAGAATAGTGTGATTGACAGTGTCGAAGGCCTTTTGTAAGGCCAGCATGACCATGCCGCAGTATTTGCCCGCGTCCATTTTTTTCCGCAAGGTATTTTTCGACCTGTTCGTATACATTTTTGTCCATGACTTTCGAGATGGAGGTAAGGATAGAAACAGGGCGGTAGTTGCCTGGGTCTAATTTACTGCCTTTTTTGTGTTTGTCAACAAATGTCTGTGCTACATCCTCAAGCTGTGGTGGTCCATCAAAACCACAAATGAAGAGCTGTGGAGGATAACCAACCAGGACAGCATAGCTACCACCATCAAAAGGAGAAAGTGGAACTGGATAGGGCATACCCTTAGGAAGGACTCCAACAACATCACTAGACAGGCCTTGGACTACAACCCGCAGGGGAAGAGGAAAGCCGGTAGGCCGAGAAACAACTGGAGCCATTCCACACTCCAAGACCTAAAGAACATCGGAGTGAGCTGGCTAGAAGCAAAGGCCCTGGCCCAGAAGAGAGTGAGATGGAGAGCTCTGGTGGACGCCCTATTCTCCACTTGCACAACATGAAGTAGGCATTTCCGGTAGGTCTTCCGGGCTGTGTAGGCGTCTTCCGGTCCCATCACAATACATCGTCTTCAGCAACTTTTCTCCCGTTATTTAAACAACTTTATCGTCACAGAGAGGTAATGAAACGTTTGTATTATTATATTATAGAATGCAACAATCTATTTAATAAGCAAACGTTTGTCAGCAGGGTTTTTGGGCTGTATTTCATGTAAAAACGTTTACTGTTAGTTAGCCAAATTAGCATTTTAGCTAATTTAATGAGAAATGATCAATGAATTGCTGTTGTCACCATCGCGTTTGTTAGACCCCCATATGGACTTGTTTGATAATCAGAAGACATTTTATCATGTTATGCCGATCTGGGAAGCGTTATTATGCTGCATGCATGTCTTTTATCCTGTTGTTTACCTGGATGTAATGCTATGTAATGCTATCTGCAGGCTGTATTATACACCAACCTCACCAAGTCAAATGTACTTCTATGTGCAAGACATTGTATCTAAAATAATGCAGCATTCTTTATGTGTGATTCTCAAAATAGACTGATTCTTTATGAAAATCTAATCTTTTCACATCTCGTTTTTGCATACAGGGACCTGCTGTGAGTAGCATATACTGTATATATATGCTGTAAATATAAATATATACATACGGAATATACGGTATATACAGCACTATTGTACATCATGCTATCATACAGAGTTATATAGGTAGATCAGATTACAGTGTAGGGCAGCTGTAGACTGTGAAAGCAGTAGGCAGGTATAAATTGAGTATAGGCAACATTATATAATATTAAATTTCTATCAGAGAGCTTAAGAAAGTAAGTGTGCTGGATCTTCTCTCCTTGCGGTAAATTAAAAAGTATTTTGAAAGGGCTTTAGACTCTGAGGAGTATGAGCTGACAATAGGAGCATGTATGAGGTTGCATAAGAGGAGGTGTGTGTGTGTGTGTGTGTGTGTGTGTGTGTGTGTGTGTGTGTGTGTGTGTGTGTGTGTGTGTGTGTGTGTGTGTGTGTGTGTGTGTGTGTGTGTGTGTGTGTGTGTGTGTGTGTGTGTGTGTGTGTGTGTGTGTGTGTGTGTGTGTGTGTGTGTGTGTGTGTGTGTGTGTGTGTGTGTGTGTGTGTGTGTGTGTGTGATTGATTGATTGATTGAACATTTTATTAACAGATTGCAGAATGGGTACAATACAGTACAGCTCAATACACACAATTGTTAAGGGGATGCAGACCAGAGAAAGACTTTCATCGTGTTTACATCAGGGTCCCCCATTTTCAATTCATCATAACATATGACATACATGACATACAGATAGATAGTACTGTTACATCTAGACATTTATGACATACCAGATCTAGAAATATACAGTACTGTTTATGAGTACAAAAAGAGTCTAAAAAGAGAGTATATACATTTGAGGGGGGGAAAACTGTACATTGGAGGAGTCTAAAAATAGAGTGTGTACATTTGAGGGGGAAGAAACTGTACATTGGAGGGGGTTGGGTTTGGACATTTACAGGGGCCAGTTTCTAATTGCAGTCTCCCGTATGTGGCATAATTGCTAAACGTGTTTAGTCCCTTGTTTGAGCCGAATCTGGGTTTAACATGATTTGTGGAGCTCCCTCTGGTGTTGTGGGCGTGGTATTCACTGACCTTTGGGAAGTATTTTGACATGTACATGGGTACCTGAGTGGTGTAGTGTATCTTGTAGACCAGGCCCATTGCAAGTTGCTGTACTCTGTCGTCTACTCTAAGCCATCTATAGGTTGTCAAAGTTGGCAGGGGTGAGGTGGGTTCTAGGAGTAAGGTCAAGCAGTAGTCTGACCAGTTTGTTTTGTAATCTTGTTTTTAGCGCCTTTGAAGTGCTTTTGTACCATGAGGTGCAAGCATAGTCGTAGTACCCTTGAATGAGTGCTCCTGCCAGAGTCTTCAGGGTAATCTTGTTTACCAGAGAGGAGATCTGGTACAAGAATTTAGTTCGTTGGTTAACTTTTTTGATTACATTGGATGCCATTTTGTCACAGGAAAGATTTGCCTCTAGGATGGAACCCAGGTATGTAATTTCATCTTTCCTTGTGACAATATTGTCACCCACTGTAACTGAGAAGCCGTCGGTCTTGCTGAGTTTGTTATTTGAACGACGGAAGAGAATGTGTGTGCGCGCGCGCGCGTGTGTGTGTGTGTGTGTGTGTGTGTGTGTGTGTGTGTGTGTGTGTATAACAGGTTTGGTAAAATCCAACATAGCAGCTGCACTCTCAGTCCCAAATCCCTGTCTTACGTCAATCACATCCGCCTCGGTCTCCCGCTCTTAAATGACTGTAAATTCCATACTGGAGTCCAGCTGCACCCCTCCCAGTGGTAGTAGTATATTAGTATCTGCCCTATATCCCTTTGGTGCCAGTTCTATTGAAGCCTGTATTAAAATTCTAAGTATACCAGCTATCTGAGGGAACGTACATCAACCAATATATCAAACATTAGCTAGTTTATATAATAGTAACCTGTTTAAATGACGGCTGATCCCATTCAACTCAATGTCGGATGAACAGAACGTTTCCACACTTGGCACCGATGTGCGTTCACACGCTACACAAGTACGACCCTTCCTTCTTTTATAGTTTCCCTGATAAACACAAGGAAACGTTTTTACCAGAGGAAGCTCACATCAGCCGACCTCTTTCTCCACACCTCCAGCCTACTGACTCCCAATATGTGTCACATGTGTGACCTTTGACCCTCTCCACAACGTCCTCCATATCTTTCTTTGTCCCTGTCCACGGTCGCCCCTTCCCACTCGTCCATCCCGTCCTCTCGGGAGAACTCCCTTGATATTTCTTGTTTCCTCCTTCCTGTATTCAGACCCCCCCGCGTTATTTTTAAACCTAGCCGCATTTTGCGGAGACGCTCTCTGATTGGCCAACGCCTGTTTCTACACTGGTTAAGCTTAGGCACTCTTTCGAAGTTGGTTAAGGTTAGAGTTTGCCTTAGAGCAGGGCGATAGAACACCAGCCCTGATTCCAAACTCTAACCTTAACCAAGCTTAACCAGTGATAAAATAGGCGTTAGGTAGTTTGCTGCTTAGACCCGGAAATGGGCAAAGACACAGCTCGTCACGCGATTGGGCAAACATGTCAGTGGCCAATCAGAGAGCGTCAGTCAGTGGCCAATCAGAGAGCGTCTCCACAAAATGCGGCTAGGTTTCAAAATAACCCCCCCCCCCCCACAATGACTCACTCGGCACATCGGTCATAATTGTGTAATGATAGCGATCGTCTCTCTCTCTCTCTCTCTCTCTCTCTCTCTCTCTCTCTCTCTCTCTCTCTCTCTCTCTCTCTCTCTCTCTATCTCTATCTCCTCCAGTCAGTCAAATTCAGCCAACACCGCGTGGGCGATGTGGAGTCAGAACACAAGGCCTCACTATCCTACATTCATCCCACGACCATTCAGACTGTACCGTCCTTCCTGCTTCCATTCATTCTCTCTCTCTCTCTCTCTCTCTCTCTCTCTCTCTCTCTCTCTCTCTCTCTCTCTCTCTCTCTCTCTCTCTCTCTCTCTCTCTCTCTCTCTCTCTCTCTCTCTCTTTCCATTCAACCTCTTTACTTATCTACCCAACTCTGTTAATGTGATCTATCAGGACACTCCTGCACTCTCCTGAATGGAGCCCACAGTTCAGTCTAAGGTCAGTGTCTCCCAGAGGATTGACTAAAAAGGATGAAAAGGGGACAGTCTACACCTCCCTCACCCCCCCCCCTGTTCAGTCCCCTTCACTCCTGTCTCTTCCATCTCTCTCTCAGCCTCAGCCCCTCTCTCCCTCCATCCCTCCCTCCCTCCCTTTCTCTCTCATTCCCAAGTCTCTCTCTCTCTGTCTCTGTGGTCGTGCCTCCTCTCCCCACCCGTCCCTCTCCACTCCTTCTTAATCTAACCCAGCTGGCAACACCTCAGACAAAACCAGAGAGGAATCATATGACAGACTCATCCAAACACAGCTGCAACCCCCCCCTTCCCCTCCCCTCCCCTCCCCTCACCATTATCATGCCCCCCCCCCCATCTCAGGTTTTACATGTCCCACACGTTGTACCTCAGTCTCTATGCGGCTTAACTATGAATTATCACAACGCTCTAACTCACCATCTTTAGATAATAAAGTACTCAGCCTCTACTGTCTTTAACAATGAATGAACACAACACTCTAATTCACCATCTTTAGATAATAAAGTACTCAACCTTTACTGTCTTTAACTTGAATGAACACAACACTCTAATTCACCATCTTTAGATAATAAAGTACTCAACCTCTACTGTCTTTAACTTGAATGAACACAACACTCTAACTTACCATCTTTAGATAATAAAGTACTCAACTGACTTGTTGTGTTCATTCATAGTAAAAGACAGTAGAGGTTGAATACTTGCGTACACTCCAAGTCATGTAGATTTACTTCACAACGGCAAATACATGCACTGTCCCAGAAATGTAACAACTAATTTATATGGTTCTTCAGTGCAAAGGGATCAATTAGATGTCAAGCACCACTGAGATGTCAAGCACCACTGAGATGTCAAGCACCATTAAGATGTCAAGCACCATTAAGATGTCAAGCACCATTAAGATGTCAAGCACCATTGAGATGTCAAGCACCACTGAGATGTCAAGCACCATTGAGATATCAAGCACCACTGAGATGTCAAGCACCGCTGAGATGTCAAGCACCATTAAGATGTCAAGCACCACTGCTGTTACTACCCTGAAGGAGGTCTGCTTTGCTAAACAACAAGCATGTTCTACAGATTCAAGGAAGTTGTGTAGAATTGTTGAAAAGTTGTATAATATATGTATAATATAATAGATACCATATAGTATATACATATATTTATATTTACTATATATATTTAATTATCCACATCTGTTGTTATATATTTATTCTTACCGTATATCTGTCACATCTGTCTTATCTGTAGATACTAGGGGTGTAACGGTACACAAAAACCACGGTACGGTACGTATCTCGGTTTTTAAGTCACGGTTCGGTACGGGTTTTCGGTACAGTGGGGGAAAGTTTGTCTTTCCATGTTCCACTCAGGGGTGATGTAGTGTGCAGTAACTAATTGTACTTGTAGGGCTGTCAACGAATATTCTATATTGAATTAATAATCAACTTGTAAAAAAAATAAAAATAATAATGATTATTATTATATTCGATTGTGAAAAAAACAGCCCCCGGTGAGCGGTCGTTAGTGGTTAACATACCGTTGTATTCGTTCGGTACACTACACAGCCGTTCGGTACGGTACGGTACACACTGAAACGGTTCGGTTTGGTACGGATATGTGTACCTTTACACCCCTAGTAGATACTATATCTATATCTATAAATATCCCTTACCTACTCTTACTAGTTATGCTGCTGGCCAGTATGACTTACTACTATAGTGTCTTTATACCTGTATCACTGACTGTACATATTAATACTACAACTCTGTACATGTGATTAGCACTATTACTCAGTAGTACTAATTTATATATCTTATATCCAATTTAATCACTTGTACATTGTATATTGCTATTGCACTTTACTGTTACATTTGCACTCTGGTTGGATGCCAAACTTCCTTTCGTTGTACTGTACTTGTGCTGTATCATGACAATACATTTAAATCTAATCAAATCTGGGGCGCTCCAGTAGCACACCACGTAGTGCGCTGAGTCGCGAAGCGGTCGCCCCGGGTTCGATTCCCCGACCCGGTGGCCATGTGCTGCATGTATTCCCCTCTTCTCCTCCCGTTTCACCCTCTCTCCTCTATCGGTCCTGCGTGGCCGCTGTCGGTCCTGCATGGCCAAAAGGTCCTGCGTTGACCAAAAAGGCTGAAAATGCTATAAATAAAATCTTAAAAAAATAAAAATATAATCTAATCTAAAAAGCTACGGAATATGGCCTCTTCCCTTTCACTGCCACACTACCAAATGGTTAACCCTTTCACTGCAACAATACAGAAGGTTAACCCTTTCACAACCACACTACAGAAGGTTTTTACTTTCACTACCACACTACAGCCGGTTAAACGTCTGTAGTGTGGTAGTGAAAGGTTAAGGAGAGGAGGTTCTAAGACTTGGTGCTTGTTGAGATGTCTAGTTTTGTCCGTTCAGCAGCCTCTCTACCCCGTCGCCTCACCTCTCTGCAGCCCCTGCTATAACTCTGACTGTGGCTAACGTGTCCTGACAGCCCCTGTGCGTCTGGAGTGAAAGCAGGGCGCCCTGAGGTCAGGTAATGACTAAAGCCGACCCCCTGCTGGGATGTGGCCGTTGCAACAAGTTCAACAAAAACACACACACACACACGCACACCCCGACACCACACACACACACGCACACCCCAACACCACACACACACCCGACACCACACACACACCCCGACACCACACACACACCCCGACACCACACACACACACACACACGCACCCCCCCGACATCACACACACACCCCGACACCACACACACCCTTTCATCCTCCAGTCACATCACCAGGCACAACACACCCACAGACACTGATCATTTTCATCAATCCGACAGCACCCAAAACAGCTGTGCATTTACACAGACACAGACACACACACAGACACACACACACACACACACACACACACACACACACACACACACACACGCACACACACACACACGCACACACACGCACACACACACACACACACACACACACGTATATATATACACACACACATACACACACACACACACACTCAAATATATATACATACTGTACATAATATATATATAATATATACTGTACATGCCCACATATATATACACACACACACACACACACACACACAAACTCAAATATATATATATAAACATACTGTACATAATATATAAATAATACTGTACATGCACACATACACACTCAAATATATATACACACACATGCACATATACTGAACTCCTAACCTAAACTGTATTTGATTAGCCATGTTTTAACAATAAATGTGTATCAACCATGAAGATTTGACCATGCGCATAATTAACCTCTCCGATAGATGCACACATTATGCACCCACACACACTTACAATACACACACATAGTCCCACACGCACATTTATACAGTATACTGTATATACGCAAACACACATGCACAAATGTGTGCACACACATGCACCCACACACACACATAGTCCCACACACACACATAAACACTAGGGCTGCACGATTTTGGGAAATAATCGAATTGCGATTTTTCTGACAGATATTGCGATTGCGATTAAATTTGTGCTTGTAAAAAAAAATTAACAGCCCCACAGAGGTTTATTGTAAAATGCGGCTTGCATCTGGCCTACGCGGTGGGTCTTTTCAGGACACCGAGCCTGAAAATGTTTCTTTTTACCTGGGAATCGATACCGGTACCCAACGGTACCTTTTTTTCTGTACTTTACTCTCCCTCTCTGAAGTCTAAACTTCACAACACACAATCTAAAACCCATTACCTCCCTCCCCCAAACCGATCTTGTATCTCAATGGGACTTCCTGGTTAAATAAATCAAAAATCCAAAAAGAAATTGCGATTTTTTTTATAATTTTTTTATTTGATAATTGCATCATTCCAAATCGTGATTTCGATTTAAAATCTATTAATCGTGCAGCCCTAATAAACACACACACACACACACACACACACACACACACACACACACACACACACACACACACACACACACACACACACACACACACACACACACCCCTACACAGATGCCTGGCAAAGCAGAAGACAAAGCCCTCCTGTGCAGATCTCACAGATGGGGAGAAATAATAAGAAAGTGTATCTGAGAACAACGTAGTGGAGCCCACTGTCACCCCTGGTTCACTGACCTGACCTGACGCTGGATCAGACACACAGCCAGCCATGTGGCGCCAGGAGCCAAGGCCTTGAAATACAACACTCTCTCTCTCTCACTCACACACACACACACACACACACACACACACACACACACACACACACACACACACACACACACACACACACACACACACACACACACACACACACACACACACATACACACACACAGACACACACACAGACACACACACACACGCACCTCCCACACACCCCTCATACAGTACACCTCCACCTAATCCTCCATTGTATATATTCTCTCCATTAAACCCTACCTCACCCACACAGAAACAGTGACACTCCGCCCTGCAGGGACGCATACACACACACACACACACACACACACACACACACACACACATGCAGAAACGCACACACCTACACACATGCAGAAAAACACACACACAAATGCAGACACACATATTCTCTCTCTCTCACACACACACACACTACATACACTTACTGTACACACACACACACACAGACGTGCAGACACACATACATAGACACACACACACACACACACACTACATACACCTATTGTACACACACACACAGACACACACACACACACACACACACACACACACACACACACACACACACACACACACACACACACACACACACACACACACACACACACACACACACACACAAACACACCGTGTCGACCCCGGCCAGCAGCATCTCCGTCATGTTGGCGTAAATCTCCTCCAGGTTCATCTCCATGGTAACCAGCATGTGTGTGAGCAGCCCCCCCTTCACCTCCTCTCCCCGCTCCAGCTGTGTCTGGATCTCACCCAGCCTCTTATCAACGTGGATCTGGCCTGGGACCAGAGAGAGAGAGAGAGAGAGAGAGAGAGAGAGAGAGAGAGAGAGTGGAGTGGAGTGGAGTGGAGATGAGGGATGGGAGAAGGGGAGAGGAGAGGGGAGACCGTTATGTAACAGGAGGATCTCGACCTCCCCTGCGGTCTATGACACCGGCGCTGCGGGGGAATTCTAATAAATTCTATTTTCTCCTCCCTTGTATCTCAGCTATCTATCAACAGCTATTCTAGTAAGTGGGGCCAACTCATTGAATTAGGGGTCAATCTAGGTTTCTAGGAACAGCGCTTGTTTCTGGGAGTACTGTACTTATTCTTCCGGGCCCCTTCAGATCCAGGCTCTCATGACAGCTTGAAAGCTTTGCTAAGCCTTGGGGCGGGTTGACCACTTCTCCAATGACATCCTGATCCTAGCAGACGTGTGTTTAAAGGAACACGCCAACATTTGGGGACATTTGCTTACCGTCTTCTCCAGAGAGAGAGAGACAAGAAGATCGACACCAGTTTCCTTTCTGTGCGTTCAGTAGAAAGCTATCTGGCTGCATGCTAGCCTAGCTTAGCACAATGAATGTAAGCGGACAGTGACGGGTAGCCTTCGGGAGAGGTGTTAGTTGGACAATGCCAATGTTAAGAATGAAGAATTATTGGTAATGTGGATATTCTCCATCATATAATTTAGGAGTAGGAGTAGGGCATGATAAGCTTAGGCTTCTTCCTACTCCTTTTCGAACAGTGATTATATATTTGACGTTGTTTGTCTTTTTTATTCTTTGTTTTTTTTAAATCATGTTCCAAATAAAGATTCATTCATTCATTCATTCATTCATTCATTCATTCATTCATTCATTCATTCATTCATTCATTCATTCATTCATTCATTCATTCATTCATTCATAGTTACGCCTTTCAACCAGAGACTCGGTATATAAAAAGTACTAAAATCACTCACTGAATCTGAAGAGGCCATCCCACGAGTTGCAGAACTCCTCCCAGGGTCTGGGGATGACGGGCCGCAGCCACTTGGGAATGGCCCCGGCGTACATGGTGGTTTTGAAAGAGTTGAACATGAGGTGCAGTGCAGCGATGTAGTCCTGCGTCTCCTGGGGGATGTCGTTCTCCAAGCAGCCCAGCCGGCACTCATACAGAATGGCTGCCACTCCTGCAGAGAGAGAGAACAGCGGGGGTGAAGTTGGAGGGATAGAGACATTCGGGAGCAACGTCCTCCTGGAAATAAAGATACAACACTAATATGAATGTTCTCCCTGATCTTCACCGAGAGCCATTGTTAGTGTAGTTAGTGTAGGAACATGCCAACATTTTGGGAAATTAGCTTACCGTCTTCTCCAGAGTGAGACAAGAAGATAGATACCACTTTCCTCTCTGTGCGTTCAGTAGAAAGCTATCTGGCTGCATGTTAGCCTAGCTTAGCACAATGAATAGAAGCGGACATGACCGGTTAGACTTCGGGAGAGGTTGTTAGTTGGACAATGCCTAGGCTAACCGGTCATGTCCGCTTCCATTTATTGTGCTAAGCTAGGCTAACATGCAGCCAAATAGCTTTCTACTGAACGCACAGAGAGGAAACTGGCATCTATCTTCTTGTCTCTCTCTGGAGAAGACGGTAAGCTAATTTCCTAAAATGTTGGCGTGTTCCGTCTAAAACGTCTAAAAGAGACCTAGCATCAATGAAGGAATGTGACACCCATGACAGACTAATGCCTTTTCTCCACTATCCAGGGTTTAGCCGCACTGTGGCCTGTCTGGCACACAGAACCTGGTCAAACCTGGCCAGACCTGGCTGGGACTGTTAGTGTATCATTATGTGAATATTAAAGGTTGCCTAGCAACCGGAGAGTTTACAAGAAACGCAATGAAGACACAAACCCAACCATACCATACCATGCTAGACCATGGCTAGCCCCAGCCACGCTGAACATTGCTAATGGAGACACAAACCCAACCATACCATATTAGACCATGGCTAACCCCAGCCAGGCTGAACATTGCTAAGGGAGAGGAGGCATTACAGGAAATATTAACTGTGTGATGAAGGAAAAAAAGAAAACGTTGGACTTTCTGTGTCGTAAAAAAACAGAAGAACGGGGTGAGGAGATGAATGTTTATCAAGTGTAAACAGTACAGCAAAGTGACAATTCTAGCAGTTATCTATGGAATGTTGCATTTTGCCAAGTAGCTACATATGCGAGACCCAAATCAGAGAATATTAGACTTCAATTATTGAGCTTCACCTTTGAATATTACAGCTACAGTACAGATACATGCATTGAGCTTCATCTGTGAATATTAAGTTATAGTACAGATACATGCACTGAGCTTCATCTGTGAATATTAAGTTATAGTACAGATACATGCATTGAGCTTCATCTGTGAATATTAAGTTATAGTACAGATACATGCATTGAGCTTCATCTGTGAATATTAAGTTACAGTACAGATACATGCACTGAGCTTCATCTGTGAATATTAAGTTATAGTACAGATACATGCATTTAGCTTCATCTGTGAATATTAAGTTATAGTACAGATACATGCATTGAGCTTCATCTGTGAATATTAAGTTATAGTACAGATACATGCATTGAGCTTCATCTGTGATGAATATACAAGCTGACTGACGCTCACTAAATATTCTCCACAGTGCCCACAAAGTACATTTTCAGTGAGCCTCAGTCAGCTTAATACAGACAGGAACGTGACCTCATTGACTTTGTATCGGTGTGTGGCTAGGTACTGCATTCGGAGCTAGTATGAGGAACAGCATGGAATGCGCTGGTGGAGTGCTATGAGGAAGGTTAAGTATTGTTAAGTAAGAAAAATCAAATCTATCCCTTTAAAGCAGAGTGATATGGTTCTTCTATCTCTTTCCTTCCTGTCCTTTTCCAAGGAAACTATAAGAGAAGGAAGGGTCACCACATCACTGTGTAGCGTGTGAACGCACATTGGCGCCATGTGTGGATACTTTCAGTTCAGCCCGACATTGAGTTGAATGTGATCAGCTGTCTCCTTGTTTATGTCATAAGATTACCTCAGATGTCTGAATCATCAGCAATGTGTTGCATTGATAACTAGCTAACGTTTGATATATTGGTCGATGTATATTTCCTCAGATAGCTGGTATATTTTGACGTTTATTACAGGCTTCAATAGAACTGGCACCAAGCAGAGCATAGAAAGATGGTATTCTGACGTGATGACCCTTCATTCTTTTATAGTTTCCTCTCCTCTCTATATGGATCTTTCCAGAATAATTATGTTGCTATGGGAACAACTTGGGCCCAAGTGTATTTCCTGTCAGATATTGTATTATTAAAAGTAAACTTTGGTCCATATAGAATGTTTATATTGTCATGTTTGAAAGGGTCTCTACCTCCTCCTAATCACCTTGTTCCCTTGGCCGCCATATTGGTTCAAGTGTGATGCAACGTTTGGTACGAATGCAGAAGTTTCCTGTTAATTTCTATGTTAAAACTGAGCTGTCGGGCGCCCCAGTGGCGAACCACATAGCGCGCTCAGCCGCGACACGGGCGACCCGGGTTCGATTCCCGAATCCGTCGTTATTTCCCGAATGTCTTCCCCCCACTCTGTCTCCCATTTCTCCTCTGTCTCTCCCTACTGGACTGCCCACTAGTAATAAAGCGATAAAACGCCCAAAAAAATAAAAATAAAAATAAAAAAAAGAGCTGTAAGAACGGAGCGTCAAGGACCGAAACAGTGTTGTGTTGTCTTAAAGATGTAGTTTCTTTTATTAACATGTTCTGATCAAGTAATCATTCTATTGGATCTCTAGCCACCATCTACTAGGTCCTCCCTGTAATATTCCGCGTATTGTCACTCTTAGTGTCTAATAAGGAATGATAGAATCGGGCGACTGCTTTATGGGTTACCGTTTATTGTCACGTCCCGCGCAGCAATGACAACACGTAGAACAGTGCCTGCATACAAAGTGACTGGAAATACGTAACACGTCATCACGTACGCATCATTGCTGTGCTGTGGTAGGCTATGGGCTACACAGGTATTCCTAGGATATTACACTCCCGTTCTCAAGTTACCGGATATACCCCTTAGCGTCATCTCATTAGCTACTAGCTAGCTATCTGATCAACTAGCTATAACTATAGCCATTTGTAGAACACAACGCACCACGGCCACCTAGTGGTTCGTCAGTGTACTGCAACCCACGCATTGAACTGACGTGGAAGTATGTCTGTCGAGCTCCCACGTGCACAATACCACGTGCACAATATCAGCCGACGTTGAAGCATATCTTGGCCTGTAGTCATCAGCTCACTGAAATGCGCTCATAGCGATCTACGAGAACAAAAATGGCGGCCAGGTGACTATGGCACTATGGTGTCTGTTCACGAGTATATACGTGTTTCGATTCCATGCGTTGTGGTCCAGAGCTACGAGTATACTCGTGACGAGTTGTTATTGTTTTATTCCATATTTATAACGCTTATTAGGTCCCCGATCCACTTGCAGGATCTTTCCACATATTTGATTTTCGAAACATGCAGTACCGGCCAGATCCGCTTAGGGGCGCCATCGCTCCACTGCAGTATGATTGAGGGGATTTAAAAAAAAAAATGCTTTTACAGTCCTGTGGGCGGATCATAGAGCCTCGATTCCAAACGAAGACCCTCCATCTTTGATCCCATTACCGAGCGTATTTTTCAACCTGGAATAATGGGATTTATGATTAGCCAATGTACATATCGATCTACCAGAATCCGATGACTGGTGAGGAAATGCTGCCGGCGATCACATGGCCTGACGGTAGGATAATATTACCCCAAATTACAGCTGGATTGGACATTGTTTTATAACCTAACGTGATAGACTACTGACATTGGCTACCTGAACGCACACTCTATTGCTAATCAATAATACTGATCGGCGTTCCCCGCCGCCCCCATTTCATCCATAGATGCTCTGTAATAGTCTGGATGCTACGCAGTTTGTTTTATTTCATTCGTATATATACAGCAGAAATGGCGTTTGATATAACGGCGCCAACGTTTAGCCTTTTTTGCAGCCTCCTGAAGAAAAGCCTAGACGAAAAGCGCGATAAACCTTATATTCACGACGCTATAAAATGACAACCAACCGATGGATTTTTATTTTCTTTAAGCCATTATGAAGGCACTCAAGTTTATGCACTCAAGTGACAATGAGAATGGACAGATAGCAATACTATAAATGATATATATATAGCTCTTAGAAAGTACATCGGTTTGTTTACAATCCTCTGTCCTCTGAGGCCTAAATCGCTGCAAGACTGCGGTCGCCATAGTGGGGCCCCTCCCTCCCCGTACTCTGCCCACCTCTCGGTTCCCTCCCCCTCGCCCCCTCGCCCCCTCGCCCCCATACCCTCCATGGCATATTTGAAGAAGAGGTTATTAACGTTGAGGACGGACGCTCCGTCGGCCTCCTGGCTGCGCAGCACGCAGACCCTCTCCACCAGGTCGTCCACCACCTGGTTCACGTCGTCAGAGAACACCGCCACGTCCCGCGGCCGCATCACCAGCTGTCTGAGCACACTCCGCATCTTCAGCCAATCCTCTCCCTCACTGGAGAGACAATACAGGCGACAATATCAACTGTCTGCACCTTTCTTTGACATCTTTTTTTAGTATCTTATATAAGAAGATCTTTTTACGAAGACTACAAAGTTGATCTAACAGACCCTTTCAATGTTTGGAGACAGTGATGACGTTCATGAGAATGTTGGTTGGTCCTCTCTGATGGAGAGGCGCAACAAACACTGGTATTAAGGCCCTTATTGGTGAGCTACCTCCTTATACTACATCATTATTGGAATGAAATTTTGGAACCTAGGGAACCCATTCTAATGACTGGCTGGTCCCTAACTCATGGAATGAAGTTTAAAACCTTGATCTCCAAACTTTGTCAATCAAGTTGATTTGTTATCCTTGCTCTTTGTTTCATCTTGTTGTCTCAATATTGTGATTTTATAATAATAATAATAATAATAATAATAATAATAATAATAATAATAATAATAATAATAATAATAATAATAATAATAATAATAATAATAATAATAATAATAATAATAATATTATTAATAATAATAATAATAATAATAATAATAATAATAATAATAATAATAATACTAATAATAATAATAATAATAATAATAATAATAATAATAATAATAATAATAATAATAATAATAATAATAATAATAATAATAATAACTTTATTTGTATAGCACCTTTCATACAGGGGATTGCAGTTCAAAGTGCTTTACATCAGTAAGAAATAAGACATAAAAAATGTGTAAAACAAGCAGCAAGAGCAAAGCATAAAGTCGGATCAAATAATGCAGATATATTAATCAAAATCAGAATCTCACGTTCCAATAGGCTTCTTGAATTTCTATCACCTGTTACAAAACATGATAAAGGTCATAGTATGCACCCAGCGGATAGTGGGGCGTAGAAATAAAAGTAAAAATAAGTCAAATAATAGCAAGGGTAAAATGAGCACAAAGTGCAGACATATAAAACCACAGTTTTTCACATTAGGATCTAACATCTCAACAGGCCACTTTGTTTATGGTTTGAGTCAGTTTTAGTAGAATAGAATAGACATGAAATGAGCACATAAAGTGCAGAAAAACAAATTCACAGTTTTTTTTTACAGTGCAATAAAATTGTTCTGGATTACTGTTTAACAGTTCAAAGTGGTCTTTACCTCTGTTATATGCTGTGTGATTTTATTAGCTTTTTCTTTTGCTTATCTCTGTATGTACACTCAACATGACTGTAAATAAGGGAAACCTCAGTTGCCTTTTGAGTTTAAACAAAGGTTTTGAATGAATGACATTTTGGGTTGCGTGCACGATTTGGTTTCCTGGAAGTCCAGAGGGACAGTCTGGATGAAAGGTGTCCCTAGAGCCCCCGTCCAGAGGGACAGTCTGGATGAAAGGTGTCCCTAGAGCCCCCGTCCAGAGGGACAGTCTGGATGAAAGGTGTCCCTAGAGCCCCCGTCCAGAGGGACAGTCTGGATGAAAGGTGTCCCTAGAGCCCCCGTCCAGAGGGACAGTCTGGATGAAAGGTGTCCCTAGAGCCCCCGTCCAAAAGACGAGCGCACAGTGTGGAGACGGAAACAGAGTTTTGCCTACAAGATGCCATCGATGAGAAAGGGGTCTTTAGGGGGAGATGATGGTATTTAAAAACGATGACACTTACTACAAAAACACACACAAACTCTACACTCTCGTACACAAACCAGATGAATGATCCCGTCTGCCTGTCTGAGTAGTTTATTTGGGGTCATGGGGTCAAAGCTTAGAGGTTACTCACGCAGAGATGAGGCCTGTGGAACGACCCCTCAAGTCTCTGTACTCCTTCCACGACTCCATGTTGGCTCTCTGGGGGGCCACGCCCTCCGCCCTCAGCACCTCAGCCAACAGGTCCCGCCCTGCGATGGACACCACCAGCTGCGGCCCGAAGCGGGACTTGAAGATCTTTCCATATTTCTGCCTGTGCTCCATCTACACAGAGGTGAAGCGGCCCCGGCACATTAATTTACATTTTACATTCAGTCAGCTCAGAGAAACACCTGGTTGAATGCTCCTCTCTAGAGGGGCAGTGGAAATGTCATCTGAAGGAGGACAGGTTGAGAATACACTTGACTACCAGCAACAGACACAATAGGATGAGCTTCCAAGGGGCTCAAAGCCTACCATCGATAGGGTATACAAGCCTAATATAATGGCCTAATATAATACTTGGTATCAATATATTAGGCTTGGTCAGTTGGTCTCAACCTGTTATAATCCTGATTTAAAGGCACAATCAGTGATTGCAGTGTGATGACCACCATCACACCACTACTGGTCTGGTTTACATAGTGATGTATTGAAAAAGTTTTTCCATTCTGAAATGTATTGTGTGAGTCTTGTTGCAAAGATTGACAGCAACTTAACATCCCTCTGTCGTGTCTGTTGTCGGTCTGGCTGTGTCTGTCCCTCTGTCGTGTCTGTTGTCGGTCTGGCTGTGTCTGTCCCTCTGATGTGTCTGTTGTCGGTCTGGCTGTGTCTGTCCCTCTGATGTGTCTGTTGTCGGTCTGGCTGTGTCTGTCCCTCTGATGTGTCTGTTGTCGGTCTGGCTGTGTCTGTCCCTCTGTCGTGTCTGTTGCCGGTCTGGCTGTGTCTGTCCCTCTGTCGTGTCTGTTGTCGGTCTGGCTGTGTCTGTCCCTCTGATGTGTCTGTTGTCGGTCTGGCTGTGTCTGTCCCTCTGATGTGTCTGTTGTCGGTCTGGCTGTGTCTGTCCCTCTGTCGTGTCTGTTGCCGGTCTGGCTGTGTCTGTCCCTCTGTCGTGTCTGTTGTCGGTCTGGCTGTGTCTGTCCCTCTGATGTGTCTGTTGTCGGTCTGGCTGTGTCTGTCCCTCTGATGTGTCTGTTGTCGGTCTGGCTGTGTCTGTCCCTCTGATGTGTCTGTTGTCGGTCTGGCTGTGTCTGTCCCTCTGATGTGTCTGTTGTCGGTCTGGCTGTGTCTGTCCCTCTGCTGTGTCTGTTGTCGGTCTGGCTGTGTCTGTCCCTCTGTCGTGTCTGTTGCCGGTCTGGCTGTGTCTGTCCCTCTGTCGTGTCTGTTGCCGGTCTGGCTGTGTCTGTCCCTCTGTCGTGTCTGTTGTCGGTCTGGCTGTGTCTGTCCCTCTGATGTGTCTGTTGTCGGTCTGGCTGTGTCTGTCCCTCTGATGTGTCTGTTGTCGGTCTGGCTGTGTCTGTCCCTCTGTCGTGTCTGTTGCCGGTCTGGCTGTGTCTGTCCCTCTGTCGTGTCTGTTGTCGGTCTGGCTGTGTCTGTCCCTCTGATGTGTCTGTTGTCGGTCTGGCTGTGTCTGTCCCTCTGATGTGTCTGTTGTCGGTCTGGCTGTGTCTGTCCCTCTGTCGTGTCTGTTGCCGGTCTGGCTGTGTCTGTCCCTCTGTCGTGTCTGTTGCCGGTCTGGCTGTGTCTGTCCCTCTGTCGTGTCTGTTGCCGGTCTGGCTGTGTCTGTCCCTCTGATGTGTCTGTTGTCGGTCTGGCTGTGTCTGTCCCTCTGTCATGTCTGTTGTCGGTCTGGCTGTGTCTGTCCCTCTGTCATGTCTGTTGTCGGTCTGGCTGTGTCTGTCCCTCTGATGTGTCTGTTGCCGGTCTGGCTGTGTCTGTCCCTCTGCTGTGTCTGATGTCGGTCTGGCTGTGTGAGTATGTGCATGTATACATTCTTGTATTTCTATACTTGCGAGGACTAACTTGACTATATTCCATACATCCCCATAACTTTAAAACGTCCTGCATTAATGTGAGGACTGTCCACCATGTCCACACTTGGACAAATCTATCTCATCTTTATATCCTTGTGGGGACATTTGGTTGTGTGTTTTCCATGTGTGTCCACCAAGATATATTGTTTTCACAACCATTTAGAGCTATGAAACAAAAACCAGAATTGTCTTATTGCGGATGCCCATTAGTCTACACCAAAGTGAGACTACTCTTACTACCAGAATGCTGAGTAAGGTTGTGGACATAACATACTGGGTGAGTCTAGGTATTGGATATCAGGTATATGGGATGTGGTAGTTCCCTGACTGCCTTGATGAGTGAAATGTACACCGTCCCCTTGCTGGGGTTCAGTTTAACAGGTGTTGTAAGTGGTTTTTTATTTTATTTTTTATTTTTTTGTCTACATGTTAAAATAATAGCTCTACATTCTAACAACCATCACTGATATAGATTGTCTGGTCAGTAACATGGGTCTCTCAGTCACTCCGCTCTGCAATAAACACACAATACATTTCCTGGTATCCCGTTCCCACTTTATCCAATCAGGAGAGGGAACTCCACACAATGGTCTGACAAAAATAAGAAAAACGTTTGAAGCAAATAAGTGCTTGAAACAAGTAAAACTATCTGCCAGAGCAGTAAGAAAATCTGACTTGGCAAGATGAATACAAATATCTAGGACTCTCTCTCCTGATTGGATAAAGTGGGAACAAACGCCCTAGATTTCTTTTAATTTATTCTTTTATTTCAAGAAAGCTTGCCAAGCCAGATTTTCTTACTGCTCTGGCAGATTGTTTTACTGTCAGAATGTAGAGCTATTTACTCATTTTAACAGAAAATACACAACTTACAGCACATTTAAATGTGACATATACATGTAAATGTAACATATGTCCAATTTGATCCATGTTGAATTTATCACATAAAATACAAATAAAATTGGTGGAAACTTAGATTTATAGAATTTTTTCTTCTGAAAATGTAGGATAGTGCATATTTTCCCTTGTCTGATTAAATCCTGGCACTGTTCACTACTACTACTGTTATTATTATCATTACTATTACTACTACTACTACTTCTATGTTCTAGTATTATTAGATTATTAGGCTACCTATCCTACCTGCACCCCCCCCCCCCATGCTGCTATGACACTTGAAGTTCCCCAAGGGGATTAATAAAGGAACACTTGACTTGACTTGTTTTGTATGCAACACTAATAATGTATTTATAAACAAAAATAACAGCAATTAAAAAAATAAGAATGTAATTTTGGAACAAATAATCCAATCAAAATGAAAACTGCATTCACGTTGTATTATTATTAGTAGCAGTAGTAGGCTTTTCTCTTCCTGGTCGCAGTTCCCTCTTTCTTTAATTCGCACGTGTTGTTGAGGTTATTATTGGAGTTATTTGGCCAAAGTCCCTGTGCGCTTTTACGCACTGGTCATGTGCGAAATTACGCACATGGGGAAAAACGTCTGGCTGTGACTAACTTGATAACTTCTTGCGGACAAAATAAACCTAAAAAGTAACGCCTCATTTTTAATAATCATGCACTTTCTTGATTAATTGATTGATTGATTGATTGAAAACTTGATTGATTGAATGGGTACAATACAGTACAGCTCAATACATACAATTGTTAAGGGGATGCAGACCAGAGAAACACTTTCGTCTTGTTTACATCAGGGTCCCCCATTTTCAATTCATCATAACATATATGACAGATTCTCCAGATTACGATGAATTGAAAATGGGGGACCCTGATGTAAACAAGACGAAAGTCTTTCTCTGGTCTGCATCCCCTTAACAATTGTATGTATTGAGCTGTACTGTACTGTACCCATTCTGCAATCTGTTAATAAAGTTTTCATTCATTCATTCATTCATTCATTCATTCATTCATTCATTCATTCATTCATTCATTCATTCATTCATTCATTCATTCATTCATTCATTCATTCAACTTCTTCTTCCTAACCCGTGGATAAAACAGGGATATCATCAGTCGACAGACGGATGGACACGTTACCTGGATTTCGTGGATTCTACTAAAACCATCCCGGTAAAAGAACTCAATTAAGTTGCTGAAGGTACTGGGTCCGGGCATCTCCTTCAGCGGCTTGATCCTAGTCTTCTTCCCGGCCGGTGTGATCAGACTCTCCGGTACCGCGGCATCCTCCTCCCCGGCGGCAGAGACCCGCAGCGCCTCGCTGGCTGCAGACTTGTGCAGGGCGCGCAAGGTGACAACCAGCCGCTTATTCAGCAGATCCATTTGGGAACTCCGGCAGCACACTTCTACAAGTTTATTCTGAAGGGCCATGATTTAAAATGCTATTGTTTTCTACGTTTAAAAACAAGTTTTATAACTCCTTTACAATTTTTGAGATCACGTAATTCACGTCCGGCTTTTAGGTGCAGCGTCTCGGTTCACGTGAGGAGCCACCGGTACTTGTCTTCTGTTATGGGGTAACGTTATACGGTTGTAACGGGATTGGGTGTTCTCTCGTCTGTGTGGGCGTCCCCCCCCCCCCCCGCCAAATCTTTGCATTGTGGAGGAGTGGAGTTGTACAACCAAAGATGGTAGAGAAGATAGCGCACTCCGACGCAGCGCCAGTGGAATGAAAGTGGAACAGTTCCGGTCTCTTGAGTGGGTGGGATCTTCAGTAAACCAAATGCAGCGCATGTAAATTACTCGGAGGTGCGCCGTCTCCTTTCTGCAGCATCTCTGGTACAACGTGCCAAAAATATGGTTACGTCAGGTCAGGGGTCATGCGACATTATAAAACTCTAACATATACAGTGGTTCTCAATGTGGGGGTCGGGACCCCCAAGGAGGTCGCAAGATTATTTTGGGGGGGAATGAATGAAAACTTTATTTAACAGATTGCAGAATGGGTATGTAGATGGGTGGATTATCCCTACTTTATGAGAGTAGATGTGCACTGTCACCAGGTAGTGGGAACACAGCAGATCTGGGTCCGGCTGAGTCCCCGACTGTAGTGTAGGGCAGGCACGTGCACACATAGAGGCCAAGGGGTGCTTGAGCACCTGCCTTTTTGAGCCTCATCAAAAAAGTTCCCTTTTTGAAAAAAAAAGAAAACAAATATTTACCGTTACGCATATAGACTGCCCTTCCAACTGAAAAATGTCAGGATAGAATCAAAATATTAGGTAAAGAGAGAGAGGTGCCCCATATTCCATTGCAGTTTGCACGGCATCCTCAGCGTGCCTCTCCGCGGACCTATATATTTTATGCATAGCGTGGGTGGTGATGATGATGATGATGATAGAAACCGCTGTGGCGCATACAGTTGAATGCTGGTATTACACTCATTGAGGGACACGAAGAAGTCAAGTCCGATGGGATTTGGGAATCTCAAATACAAATCGAGATTGGAATAAAAAATGCATTTATATTAACCCTTTATCTGCCACAGATTATTCTGATCTTAATCCACTCTCTGCCACCACTATAAGTCTATGGAGATGTTCCCCTTCTTTGCAGGGCTATAACTTTTTAAATTGTATTGCTAAATTGACATTACTATGGCCCATTCAACGTCAAGTATCTATCGTTTAGGATGTAGCAACGTTCTACTTTTTCATTCACATATTCATACTAAAATACGGTCTAAAGTATAAATATGTTTTTATCGTTTTCTGCAGCATTCTGCAGAATGCGAGTTATAGCCCTAAATACATATATTAGATCATCAAATGTAGTTTGATACCGATTGACGTCAGATAAAAAATTCAATTGTACAAGGTCCTACACGTCATGCCTCATCATCTGCTGGTGACTGGAGGGGGGGGGGTTTATAAGTCCGTGGCCGACGTTAAATCATTTATTTAGTATGGGCGATATGTTGATCATAGCAGATTATACGTTTAATAATAATCAAACACGCTGAAACTCACGGCAGCTTCCTCATAGCGTTGGGCGATCAGCGTCGAGCAGAAAGTTCGCTATTATGGGATGTTGATATATGCGATCCATGTCCAGGTTGTATAATGCTATATACGTCCAAATCATGTTGTTTATCGAGTTATTGGCAACGGATCGCTATCCAGTGTGTCGAGCTGGAGTCCCGCTAGCGATAGCGAGTGGCCGGACAAAATATGGGTGAGCACCACTTCCGGCGCGTCACTTCCGGTTTTGGCGATTCGCCGATCGGCCACCAGATGGCGGTCTTGAACCGTTGGAGAGTTGAGAGGAGATCAACAGCAAGTCTCAAGTCTCCGTGGGTGAAATATGATTGCCATCACAGATTTTTGAAATATTGATCTCAAAGACGCTTTACGGCGTCATTGGCAGATTACGCATGGCGAGCAATGACGTGGTAACACGTTCTTGGCGAGAAAAGGGTTAAACAATACAGAATATACAGCACTTCTTGGGGTCTGTAGGGTAAGCACTTATTCCCTCCCCCCTGAACATTTATGGAGATGTATGGGCCTTTTAAGTCAGTGATAAAAGTGTTTTTCAAGGATAAGTGAGCTCCTGCACTGATTATTATAGTTCAATATTCAATATTTGATCACCAAAACCCCCCAAAAAGCATAAAAAGGGGGCCCTTGCCGAAAAGGGCCCTTAAAAATCGTGCTCGCACGCTACGCGCGCTCGGTTAATAGATACACACAAGTGTAGTGCCCTTTTCAGCCTTTGAGCACCTGCCCCTCTAAAGTCCTGTGCACGTCCCTGGTGTAGGGGTATTAGAATTGGGATTTAGCAGAGGGAGCGGATGGGGCCTAGGGTTTACTAACCTAGGGGTGCTGCGCTGGTCCTTCTTGCCCTCCAGGGCGACTTACAGTAATTCCCCAAACACCCCCACTTCCCCTAATACTTCCCACACCCTCTCACACCCGGTGGCAGTAGTGATAGATGATATAATTTCTCCCCAAAGCAGTACCTTTCCTTGTTGACGAGCGGAGACCTGTCCAGAACACCTGCCCCAATGGTACATAGGCCCAGGGGCGGATTTAGGATTGTAGGAGATCCGGGGCTTAGCCCAGATGCCTGTTGCTTCTTCCCAATCCAACAGTGCAAAAATGCTTCCGCATTCGTCACCGCAGGTACCGTAGTGGCGTGCGGTAATGCGCCTTTCATTTTCCTTCGCCCAGCGCCCAGGTGCATGCACCGGAGCGGAGCTCATTATATCCCAGTAACCGCCCCTTATTCAGTATCCAGAAATATAGCTCAATTGGCAAGACTGCATGGCTGTGGATCCTACGGCTCGTTGCTGGCGAGTTCGATTCCCTTCAATTTCTTTTTATTTTTATTTTTTTAACGTGCATTCGGCATTCTTTCGCCGTTTCATTTCGCCGGTTAAGTTTAGGCATTGTTTCGGAGTTGGTTAAGGTTAGGCATTGTTTCGGAGTTGCTTAAGGTTAGAAGGGTTAAGTTTAGGCGCTGTTAAGGAGCTGGTTAAGGTTAGAGTTTGACTTAGATAATGGCAATATTTTTTAACGTGCGTTCATTTCGCCGGTTAAGTTTAGGCATTGTTTCGGAGTTGGTTAAGGTTAGGCATTGTTTCGGAGTTGCTTAAGGTTAGAAGGGTTAAGTTTAGGCGCTGTTAAGGAGCTGGTTAAGGTTAGAGTTTGACTTAGAGAATGGCAATAGACAGCCAGCCGAGGTTTCAAGTGATTCGTTGCAATGTACGCGGAAATGCCATAGCATTTGTCTAAGCGGGCCTGAAAAGAAAGGCGCTTTACCGTAGTGGCGTGCGGTGACGAATGCTTCCGCATTTTTGCACTGTTGGATTGGGAAGAAACAACACGCAGCCCAGATAGGTACCCGCATGAGCGGGCACGGATTTTTTTTACTTCGACACCACAACCTTTAACTTATACCACCACCTTAAAGCGGACAAAAGGCTCTAGAGAACACTTAAATTCACACCCTTTAATTAATGAAGCAAACTATAATAATTTATAATAATAATAATAATAATAATAATAATAATAATAATAATAATAATAATAATAATAATAATAATAATAATAATAATAATAATAATAATAATAATAATAATAATAATAATAATAATAATAATAATAATAATAATAATAATAATAATAATAATAATAATAATAATAACTGTGTTTGTATAGCACCTTTCATACAAGAATTGCAGCTCAAAGTGCTTCACAGCAGTACAAAAAGACAGGCATAAAATGAGCACAACATTGGCAGATCAAGAGCAATCCATAAAGTGCAGACATAAAGCATAAAATAGATAGCAGTAAAATAGACAAAGTCAAGGTAAGACATAGAACATTAAATCACATCGTTTTTCATATTAGGATCTAAGATCTAGGGTTAACTCGATAAAATAGAATAGTAAATTAGTATTAGAATTAGGGCTGGGCGATATGACGATATTATATAAATATCGGGTACAGTTCATTAACGATACACTTTTTAAACGTATCGTGGATATCGTGATGTTTTGCCCAAGAGGATTGTGTCGCGTCAATCTGGTCCACACGTTGAAACTTTTGAACAGCGCCGCCCCACACACACACTACTGCATCAAAGTTACTACTTATGATAACAAAGGCATTCGTTTTGTGGCATTAACGTTATATAGTTACACGTTCAATAACATCAGCGTATTTACATAGCAACGTCCGAGGTCGACCTAGATATAGCAAGCATTAGTCGTTCATATCTCAGCCTGTGCTGACTCAGTTGTGCCCATTCTGCGGTCTGTTAATAAAGTTTTCAATCAGACAGATGTATGGAAAGGCTTTTATTATAACATCCGTTGCAGTAAAATCATTATGCCTCCAGTCGTTTAGTCATCCTGCGGAGCTAAAAGCTAAACGTCGGCCGCGGGGAGCTACCGCTACCATTGTTGTTGTCATTGAGCTCTCCAATGGCGGAAGTAAAAAATTAATACGCGCTTGCCGATTGGTGCTAAGAACAGCAGGGCGGGTGCAAGCGGTGTGACGTAATTGGCAGACTCGACTGTCAATCAAAATGATTCTGTTTGCCGTCTGAATGAATGAAAACGTTATTAACAGATTGCAGCATGGGTACAATACAGTACAGCTCAATACAACAACAGTGGACTGGAGGATGCAGACCAGAGAAAGACTTTCGTCTTGTTTACATCAGGGTCCCCCATTTTCAATTCATCATATTTCATATCTAAATCATATAATATCTCATTGCTAAATATATGCAATATATAATCTAATAATCCAATAATCTAAATCTAATATATAATATAAAAATGCTAAATGCATGGGTATTTTATTTTGTCTTTAATGTTAGCTTGCAAACTCAAATACTGTCTTGGTAAGCCTCATAATGAATTGTTTGGGGAAAAAAAGAAAAACATCGTGATGCGTATCGTGTATCGCCGAAAGGTCAGAAAATATCGTGATATCATATTTAGGCCATATCGCCCAGCCCTAATTAGAATTACAATTAGTAAAATAGAATAAAATAATGCAATAGTGCATTGCAATAAAATAGTTATCATCGTATTTTTTCGGGAGGCTGGTAAGGAGTGCATTACAGTAGTCGAGTCGGCTTGAGATAAAGGCATGGATCTGGTTTTCAGCATCCTTTTGATTTATAAATGGCCGTACTTTAGCTATGTTTCTAAGGTGGAAGAATTATGTTTTTGTCAACTTGTTGATTGTGATTTAAAGCTTAGGTCTGAGTCTACCATAACACCAAGACTTAACTCACTCAAATACAGTTAGCAGCTGGATAGACTACAGATAGAAATGAGCTTCTGCTAAATCTGGTGCAAACATATTTTCATGTAACAATGATTAATTGTCCACAAAAAAAAATATATATATATTATTTATAATATATATATATTTTTTAATAGATTCTGGGCTTTTCAGTAAACATTCGGGGCTTAAGCCCAAGTAGCCACCCCCTAGCCCCGCCCCTATTAGGCCGTGGATAAGAAGGGGTTAAGCAGTAATGCACATTAATCGAAAGGAAGGGGTTAAACAATAATGCACATTAATTGACACACAGCGATCAGATTTGTACACCTCTCCTTTTATATAAGTTATCATGCAATCAATACAAGGCACAATGCATGGCACATAGATCTTACACTCTACAGTAATGAAACAGGTCCCCGTAAGGGTTAAGATACTTTTCATTCACCCGTAGGTAGAGAGAGAGGGTACTGGCGAGCTCTGCGAGCTATTCGATGGGAAAGATTATTATTATACACACGTGCTGTCTGTACAACTTAACCGCACAACACATGTAACCAGAAAATACAGTGGGCCCACAGTTGAAACAAAAAGCCTATATAAGCCGGCATTTACCTAAAACAACAAACGTCGGGGCGCCCCTAGTTGTATCTATTCTCTTCGCCCTTAGAGGGCTGTTATGTACTAGAGGCCTGATCACTCTGTGTCACGGGGCATGTAGGTGAGGGCTGCCACTTAGTTAATTAGTGCTGATTGGTTACCTGCTGGGAGGTTTAAAACCAGCCAGGCACACACACATGCAGGGTCTGTGTTTAGAAGAGTGTGGGTTACCAGATAGATTGTCACGTTCTTCCAGTCCTTATCCTTTTAGCTTACACTAGTAATTCCTTAATATAGTAGCACTTGAGTTAATACACAGGTTTTGGTGTCGGTTTTGCACATAGGTTGCGGGCCTTGAGCCAGGGTCGTAACAATTGGGCGCTCGTCCGGGATCTTTTACCCCTAGAACTTTGTTTGGTGTTTTTTTTTTGTGTTGCACGGGGTGTCATCATATTATGGTTTGGGTGGTGTTCGTTACATTTGGTGTAACGTGGGGGCTGAGCCATTTCATCAAACAGGTGAGTATGCCGTATTTGTTTGTAATTTGATGTGACTACTTATGCTGTTAAAATATATAGTTTAGTAGGCACCACATGTAGATAGGGACATTATTTTCTGGTTGTGGGTTAGCGTCCGGTGCACCACGTACTCCTGGGGCGGTCAATGAAATGATTGTATATGATCTTTGACTGGTAGCAGGTGTGGTTGAAGAAAGTTAGGTCTACAGGGCATTAGTTTAAGGGTAGGTAGGTTAGGGCGGCCAGGAAACACAGGTAGTGTGGTAGGGCTTGAATTAGTGTTTCTTAGGGTAGACATGTGGTAGGCCGGGTTTTTTTTTTTTCCCTGCAGTTTAGACGTAGAAGCATATGTGGTCACATCAGGTTAGAAGGCGCACCTGTTTGGAATTGTTTGTTGGATTTATTTTGTTTTGTTTGTTTGAGTGTTTGTTGAGCATACCTGGTAGCACCTAACACCCTGAGTGTATGTCACGTCTATTTAGGGTGGGTGTGGTTTTTTTTTTGGTTTTTTTTACGTCCTTGAAATGTGCGCTCCGTAGCGTCCCTTTATGGTTGTTATTAGTGGCTTTGGCATTCAGTATGGTTCTTCAGTGGTTCGTCGTGGTTCTTTAGTCGTTCTTCGGTGGTTCTTTGGTGTTTCTTTGGTGACTCTATGGTGAACGGGTGGTGGCGCTGGTGTAGGAAAGATGGCTTCCGTTAGGGATTTTGTTGATCTCCCTTCGCATGACTTGTTGGAGAGGTTTTCCAAAGAACAGCTTCTGGAGCTTGCTGTACACTACAAGGTGGAGCTTTCTCCCAGTGAGAAACGGTTGAAGCCATCTGCCTTGAGTGCTTTAAGGGTGTTGCTCATTAGAGGGCAGGTGCTTGAGGAGAGGGTGGAGCAGCCTCCTTCGTCTGACGCGTCTCCGCTTTTATCTGGTGCAGAGGGTGAATGGAGGGTTAGAGAGTTGGAGTTTAAGGAGAGGCAGCTACACCAAGAGCGTGAGGAGAGGAGAGAGGAGCGTGAGCTTAAGGAGAGGAGAGAGGAGCGTGAGCATGAGCGTGAGCTTAAGGAGAGAGAGAGGAGAGAGGAGCGTGAGCTTAAAGAGAGGAAAGAGGAGCGGGAGCTTAAGGAGAGACAAATGTTGCTGGAGCACGAGCGTGCGCAGAAGGAGCTTGAGTATAAGCATGCTGCCTTACAGGCGGGTGTTCTGCATCCAGAGTCACGTTCCGGTTTTGATGTAGGCAGGAATATTAGGATGGTGCCTCCGTTTTTTGAGAAAGACGTGGAAAGATATTTCCCCCTTTTTGAACGGGTGGCAACCACATTGAAGTGGCCTGATACCGCCTGGACACTGCTGCTGCAATGTGTTTTGGTTGGTAGGGCACAAGAAGCCTACACTGCTCTGTCCCTTGAACAAAGCGCTGATTATGAACTTGTTAAAGCTTCCATATTGAGGGCTTATGAGTTGGTCCCCGAGGCCTATCGTCAGCGTTTTAGAGGTTATCGTAGGCAGGAGGGGCAGTCTTATGTTGAATTTGGAAAAGAGAAGGAGAACCTGTTTGACCGGTGGTGCACCTCGCAGAAAGCAGAGTCAAGGGAGCAGCTCAGACAGTTGGTTCTCCTAGAGGAATTTAAAAGGTGTGTTCCTGATAACGTGTCCACACATCTAAATGAGCATAAGGTATCGAAGATAGCCGACGCTGCTGTCTTGGCTGATGAGTTTGTGTTAACACACAAATCTGTCTTTGTAGAGGAGGGCCGTGTGGAGTCCAGGGGTAGTAGGCGTCCTTCTCAGGGGAGCCGGTTCCCGGCACCCGTGTCTGCTGGTCGGTTTACTTCGACTCCTAGGCAAGGTGGCTCTGCTAGTGCATTCCCAGAGGGGGTTATCTGTTTTTACTGTAAGGAGCCTGGTCATATCGTTGCTGGATGCCCTGTGCTTAAGCAGAAAAATGTAAAAACGGTGGCTCTGGTAGAAATCATGGACAGGACACCTATGCCGACATTAGAGGCTGGGGTGCGAAGTATCAAAGGTGCAGACAGGGAGCTAGAGGGCTCCTCAACATTTATGATGGATGGATTTGTTTCACTGGTTGGTGCATTAGGATCAAGGCAGGCTATTACAATATGGAGAGATACAGGAGCTTTCCAGTCTCTCATTCTGGATGGGATTTTGCCATTTTCGGAAGATTCTTCATTGCATTCCGGTGCCATTGTTCAGGGCTTTGGAGGAGGCTTTGTGAATACTCCTTTGCATGAGGTCTCGCTAAACTCTCCCTTAGTATCAGGCAATGTTGTCGTAGGAGTGTGTTCTCACATTCCCATAAAGGGGGTGTCCTTCATTCTAGGGAACGATTTGGCCGGTGGCAAAGTGCTGGCTACTCCAGTTGTAGTTCCCGTCCCTGTAGTTTCTGAGGTTCCTGATGAGCTCGCACAGAAGCATCCAGGAGTGTTTCCTGTGTGTGCGGTAACACGCGCAATGTCAAAGGTCAAATGTGACACCCATGAGGTTGTTAACTTAGATGGTGATATGACACTTAGTGACACGTTCTTTGTTGAGTTGAAAAGTGGCCCTGATGAGGGTTTTGGTAAGGTGATACCGTCTCATGAGCAGTTGGTACTAGAGCAAAACAAGGATGTCTCCTTGTCGTCCCTCTTTGAAGAGGCGGTTTTAGAGGATGCAATGGTAGATACGTCTCAAGGATACTTTGTTAGCAATGACGTGCTCATGAGAAAGTGGACACCACCTAACCTGTCCAGTCTGGATGACTGGGGCAGTGTGTTTCAGATTGTTGTTCCAGCCGTGTATCGTCCTGATATACTGCATCTAGCACATGATCATGATCTTGCTGGTCACATGGGGGTCAGGAAGACTTATGACCGTGTGCTGAGACATTTTTGTTGGCCTGGTTTGAAGTCAGATGTGGCACAATATTGTCGCTCGTGCCATGTGTGTCAGGTGGTTGGTAAACCAAACCAGAAGATCCCTCAGGCTCCTCTGCAGCCTATCCCTGCCGTTGGGGAACCTTTTGAGCGGATCCTCATTGACTGTGTTGGTCCCCTCCCTCGAACTAAGACAGGGAACCAGTACCTTTTGACTATTATGTGTGCAGCGACCCGTTTTCCTGAAGCCATTCCTTTACGCAAGATCACAGCCCCAGCTATATCCAAAGCTCTGGTTAGGTTTTTTTCGACGTTTGGTCTACCAAAGGTCATTCAATCAGATCAAGGGTCTAACTTCATGTCCCGTCTCTTTGCTCAGGTCCTCCAGCAGTTGTCTATCCAGCATTGCCCTTCCTCTGCCTATCATCCAGAGTCCCAGGGGGCGCTGGAGAGATTTCACCAGACTATCAAAACAATGCTGCGGGCATATTGTACGGAGTTCGACAAAGACTGGGATGATGGAATTCCTTTGCTTCTGTTTGCTGCTAGGGAGGTAACCCAGGAGTCTCTTGGATTCAGCCCGGCTGAGCTGGTGTTCGGCCACACAGTGAGGGGTCCTTTGAAACTGCTGAAGGAAAAGTGGTTGGCTGACCAGACTCCTTCCTCTACTAATTTGTTGGACTATGTGTGTGACTTCAGGCTTAAGCTTAGTAGAGCATGTGAACTAGCGAAAGAGAACCTAAAGGTAGCCCAAGGAAAAATGAAGGTGTGGTATGATAGGCGGGCCCGACATAGGGTGTTCTCACCGGGAGACAAGGTGTTGGTTCTCTCGCCTATTCTTGGGTCTGCATTACAGGCTAAATACAGTGGGCCATACTCCATTGAGCGCAAAGTTGGTGAGGTCGACTACTTGATTAAAACTCCCGACCGCAGGCGCAAGAGTAGATTATGTCACGTCAATATGTTGAAGGCGTACAATGATAGGGCTCAGATGGACCAGTCAGGGGTCAAGCCTGTGGCTATTCTGACAGTTTCTGCATCTCCTATTGTGGCCGACTGTTCTGTGTCGAAGGAGATTTCTCAGGGCAGGTTGCCAAACACCCAGATACTACGTGACTTGGACTCACACCTGTCGTACTTGCCACTTCCTGAGCGTGCGGATGTGGTGCGCCTACTTAGACAGCATACACGTTTGTTTTCTGATGTCCCTAGTCGTACTAATGTACTCGAGCACGACATTGATGTTGGTAGTGCAGGGCCAATTAAGCAACATGCCTACAGGGTGAATCCGGAAAAACGACGGATCTTGAGTAAGGAAGTAGACTATATGGTGAGACATGGCATTGCGGAGCCCAGCTCTAGTGCGTGGAGCTCCCCCTGCCTGCTTGTTGATAAGCCAGACTGCACTCATCGGTTCTGTACTGACTTCCGTAAAGTTAATGCAGTAACCAAGCCGGACTCGTACCCTCTTCCTCGGATGGACGACTGTATCGATCGGGTGGGTTCAGCAGCCTTTGTAAGTAAATTGGATTTGCTGAAGGGATACTGGCAGGTTCCGCTTACTCCGCGAGCACGTGAGATATCCGCTTTTGTCACACCAGAGAGTTTCTGCCAGTATACAGTGATGGCCTTTGGCATGCGAAATGCCCCAGCGACGTTTCAGCGGCTAGTGAACAAGGTCCTGGCCGGAGTAGCGTTCTGTGAGGCATATCTGGATGACCTGGTTATCCACAGTTCCTCTTGGTCACAACATGTGGAGCATCTGGCGGAAGTGTTCAAGCGGTTGGGTGATGCTAACTTGACAGTTAACCTTGCGAAATGTGAATTTGGACAGGCCACGGTTACCTACCTGGGTAAGGTGGTTGGACGTGGGCATGTGTGCCCCATTACAGCTAAGGTGGAGGCTATAGTGGGCTTCCCTGCTCCCATCACCAGGCGGGAGTTAAAGCACTTCCTAGGTATGGCAGGGTACTATAGGAGTTTCTGTAGGAACTTTGCTTCTGTTGTTGCCCCTTTGACCAATCTGCTCAGTCCTAAGGTACCTTTCGTGTGGACTGAGACTTGTCAACAGTCTTTTGAGAGCATCAAGGGTATTCTGATTAGCGCTCCCGTTCTGTCAGCTCCCGATTTTCAACTGCCATTCAAGTTGGCAGTGGATGCTAGTGACCTCGGTGCTGGAGCCGTCCTCCTGCAAGAGGATGCATTAGAGGTGGAGCACCCAGTGTGCTACTTTTTTAAAAAGTTTGACAGGCATCAACTGCACTACTCTACTATAGAGAAGGAGGCGCTCGCTTTGGTTCTTGCCTTGAACCATTTTGATGTTTACGTTGGATCCTCCAGTTTACCCCTTGTTGTGTATACAGACCATAACCCTTTGGTTTTTCTTCGCAGCATGGTGAACTCGAACCATCGTTTGATGCGATGGAGTTTGTTCCTCCAGGCGTATAACTTGGATATTCGCCACATTCGTGGGAGGGACAACGTGCTAGCAGACGCCCTCTCACGATCATAGTACCGGTGTTTGTGGTACCCGTTATCACTGTTGTGGTAGTGGCCCTGACAACTAAGGGGTCACAGTTGTTTTTTTTGTTTTGTCTATGAGTTGTTGTGTAGTGGTTGCCTCTTGGGCAACCAGTTTGGTGGGGGAGGTGTTATGTACTAGAGGCCTGATCACTCTGTGTCACGGGGCATGTAGGTGAGGGCTGCCACTTAGTTAATTAGTGCTGATTGGTTACCTGCTGGGAGGTTTAAAACCAGCCAGGCACACACACATGCAGGGTCTGTGTTTAGAAGAGTGTGGGTTACCAGATAGATTGTCACGTTCTTCCAGTCCTTATCCTTTTAGTTTACACTAGTAATTCCTTAATATAGTAGCACTTGAGTTAATACACAGGTTTTGGTGTCGGTTTTGCACATAGGTTGCGGGCCTTGAGCCAGGGTCGTAACAAGGGCACGCTCTCAAAAAGGAGAATGTTCGCCGTGTATATTCCAGAGCGCTCGGAGCGCTAGCAGTACCTGGTGTGAGTGTACCAACCGAGTGCTGTTCCGTCCCCACAACGAATGTTTGGGGCGTGGGTTGGCCGTCAAACGGCCCCGCGTGATACACAGGAATGCTGGCTGGGCTGGTGGTAAACAGGTGCAGGCTGCCGGCAAGTAGAGCCCTGTGTCGTTGGGCGGCGGCGTCTGCTTCGAGGGCTGGAAACGGCGTGGCGACGCGTGGAGCTAACCAGGTTACTAGTCCTATACTTGAAGCTAAGCTGTGGTCAATGCGACCCCCTAGCTTCTCGCCTATACAATCCTAAACGCAGCGTGTTGCATATCGACAGTACAGTCCGGCAGTCGAACGTCTTCTTCTTGGTTCAAACGTACCCTAAGCACTATACTGGGAAGCTAAACTGTCGCATACGACGTTACTATCCCACCCCGTGGTAGGACTCGTATTTCGCGTGTCTTTATTATATCAGGAGCTCTTCGTCCACACGTCCTCTTGCTTCAGTGGAAAACGACAAAGAGGTCGTCCCGCTGTAAGAGCTCCACCTTCAGCCAGCCTCTTCTTCACCTGTTGCCACCAGCCCAACGTCGCACCAGCTCCCCCTGGCGACAGTCCAGTTACACAACGTTATCGTGAACACAGTAGAATACAAGGAGTTAGAGTTAGACACATTGAATTACGGTTAGACATATTCAGGTGTCTACAGGTACAATACAGTATGGCTCAATACACACAAAGGGGATGCAGACCAGAGAAAGACGTTTGTCTTGTTTACATCAGGATCCATCATTTTCAATTCATAGTGACATTTATGACATACACAACATACATGACATTTATGGCATAGGGACATACATGACATACAGGTATTTAGTACTGTTACATTTGTGACATATACAATATTCAAATATACAGTACTGTTACCCATAGATCCTGACAGTCTGTGACAGAGTATATAGATGGGGAGGGGACTGTACATTAGGAGGGGGTGGGTGGGTGGGAGAGAAATATACATACGGTGGGGAGAGAATATATACATACGGTGGGGAGGAGACTGTACATTAGGAGGGGGTGGGTGGGTGGGAGAGAAATATACATACGGCGGGAAGAGAATATATACATGCGGTGGGAAGGAGACTGTCTATTAAGAGGGGGTGGGGTGGGGGGTTTTGGACATTTACGGTGGCCAGTTTAGAATTGCAGCCTCCCGTAGGTGCTCTTTAACACATTAACTGCCACGCTTATATCCATCAATGTATGATCACTGCCACCAGTCTAAGCCTATTGTTAGATCCTGATCAATCTGGCCAGTATCACGTCTTCGTCTGTTTGGCTCTCCATCCAATTCCTCTGCGTTGTGTCATTTTAATGGTCCTGACGTCTCCGATACCGGTTGATTAAATCCTTATCTCACCCCGTTAGTACAATCCGCAAACCATAATAATTCTCCACCTCTGAATTAAAGGGGGTATGGTCGGATGCAGATGGGCGTATAACTATAGCTAGGATTGTACACAATAACAGGAAAATAGCGTTGGCAGCGGTATATGCCCCAAATTTGTACGAAGAGGGTTTCTTCACTACACTAACCAATGCAATGTTAAACCTTCCCGATTACTCATTTATAATAGGTGCAGATTTTAATGCCATTTGGAATCCAAGGATGGACAAATCTTACCTCGCCTTTTCCAGCGAACAAAAGAATTCATCTAAAGCATTAAAGGATTGGTCGAAGATTACAGGTGTAAATGACCTATGGCGTTCACTTAATCCCACAACCCGAAAGTACTCTTGTCGATCGGCGAGACATAACACATTGTCCAGAATAGATTATGTCTTTGAATCCCCGAGACTATTTGATAAATATGAAGTGGAAATGATACCCAATGCAATATCAGATCACTGTTATTTACTCCTAAAAGGAACATTTGGTATACTATCTTCCCGGGCCCCAAGATGGCGTTTTAATTCGATGCTGCTTAATAACATGGAATTCATTACACAACTCAAAGAAGATCTTATAGTATTCCTAAGGGAGAATGCGAACTCGGTGCAAGACCGCAGAATAATATGGATGTCGGTAAAGGGAATGATCAAGGATTTCACTGATAGCTTTTCCTCCAAAATGCGCAAGAATCAATGCACAAAACTGTCTGAACTGGAAACGCTTTACTCAACGTTATTTAATTCTTTAAAATACAACAACTCAACTAGACTAGAAAATCAAGTTAACGTACTAAAAATAGAGATCAATGCCATATACAGACAACAATCGGAAATACAAATACGCAGCACAAGACAACAGCAGTACTCCCAAGGTTCTAAACCTAGTCACCTATTAGCCATGCGATTAAGAATGAATGCACAATTTGCAGATATAACTACCATTAGAGCACAACAAGTACTTGAAACAGACCCCAAAATAATAAACGATACATTCAAAGAATTCTACTCCGACTTATATAAATCAGAAACAACCTTCGATCAAAACAAAATGGACACATATCTTAATCAAATTATTCTCCCTAAACTTTCAGAGGATGACGCTAAACAGTTAGAAACACCGATCACACTAGAGGAACTCAAGAAGGCCATATCCGAAATGCAAAATGGTAAGGCTCCTGGAAGAGACGGTATCCCATCAGAAATGTACCTTTCTTGTTGGGACATAATTGGACCCTTATTACTAAATATGATCTTATACTCAGTCAAGGAGGGGAACTTCCATAAAAACGACAATATTGCACTCATATCAGTCCTTCTCAAAAAAGACAAAGACCCCACCGAGTGCGGTAGTTACAGACCCTTAAGCCTCCTCGGAACCGATATCAAACTGTACTCTAAGGTATTAGCCATCAGATTACAAAAGCATATGACGTCTTTAGTTCATCCGGACCAAACTGGCTTCATAAGAGGTCGCCTGATCACTGATAACATAAGACGAATACTGCACGTACTAGATGCAGACAAGGACGACACCATACCTAAGGCGATGCTGTCCCTGGATGCTATGAAAGCCTTTGACAGGCTGGAATGGTCGTATCTATGGGCAGTATTAGAAAGGATGGGGTTAGGAAAAGGATTCATTGATATGATTAAAGTATTATACAAAGACCATCGGCCATGATTACAACAGGTACATTCATCTCCAAAATCTTTCCGGTATCACGCTCAGCCAGACAGGGTTGCCCTCTTAATCCCGGACTATTCGATCTATCATTAGAGCCTTTAGCACAAAATATATAAGACAATCCCAATCCATAGAACCAATCGTAATCAAGGGCACACAACATAAAATTAGTTTATATGCGGACGACGTAATATTGTTCATGTTGTAACATTGTACCTAGAATCAACTTCTTCAGTTCAATGCTACCGTTACCCCCTCCAGAGGGTTAATGGAAAAGATTACACTCCTCCACATACAAATTTATTTGGAATAACAAACCACCACGTATAAAAAGATCCACCGCACAGAGAAATAAAGCAGACGGTGGCATGGCATTTCCAGATTTTTTCCAATATTTTAAGGCGTACACATTAAGACCATTGACAACATGGGTTGATCCCCAAGCATTAGTATCCTGGAGAAAATTGGAAGAAAACATAGTAGCCCCACATAGACTGAAGGACATAGCATACACTAAACTACCAATCAAGCACTGTGAGCGGAAATTTGGCCCCATAATTACCCATGCGATCCGGATATGGCGTGAAACTCAAAAAAAATATCCTAACCCACAAAAATGGCACAATCACACTCCCTTATTCAATAACAATGCACTCTTAATTGAAAAATGTCCTATAAGATTCCCTATATGGGAAGAGCAAGGCATACACTCATTATGGGATGTTTTTAACAACCAGGGTTTTTGTAGTTATGGAGAAATATGCACAAAATGTAATCTGACCGAGTCCACATGGCTTTTTTACATACAGTTACGGCTATGTTTGAAGTCTCACGGTGTTCCATTAGACATACCAGTTGAACACCACAGATACCACAAATTCTTCTATGAAAGAGAGACATCGAGAGGTTTTGTTTCAGGTTTTTATTATCAATTACTAACGTCCTCGTATGAAACCCTCCAACTAGACTCTGTCTGGAGGAGGGATATACCAGACCTGGAAAGTGACTTTGATTGGCAAGGAGCATGGGCAAATGTCCGACTTACATCAAGGAACCCGGACCATCAACAAATCAATCTTAACTATATTCACAGGACATACTTGACTCCTATAAGACTGAACAGAATGGGTCTTAAACAAGACTCCAAATGCTCCCAATGTACAAATGGAGACGAAGGGACATTTATGCACATGTATTGGGACTGCCCACCAGTTAAGGCATTCTGGAAAGATGTGACCCAACAATTATCAAAACTCGTATCTTGGAATATACCAGTACACCCCTCTGTATTACTATTGAATGATGTTTTTGAGTTTGCAGTAAATCCACAGCTAAAGAGATTGGTTTTATCGGGCATCACAGTAGCTAAAAAGCTGATTGCATCACGCTGGTTTCAACCGGAAAAAATGTGCCGGAAGGTTTGGTTTCTTACATATCTCGATGTGATTTATCAAGAAATATCTACAGCAAGAATTCTGGGTCTCAATGAATCCAAAATGTCAATGTGGTTAGAAGTGGTGGAGAGAATAAAAGCTAGCTTATAATGGTAGTGTCTGGTTAGGAGCGAGGGATAATGGAGGTACTATCCAAGGAGGGGTCCGGGAGGGGGGGGGTTCGAGCTGGAGCATATGTGTGTAGGGTTTTAGATAATAGGTATTAGGGGTATATCCTGTATAAGACATTGGTATAATTGGTAATTTCGTTGGATATACACTGTATACGGTAAAATATTATTATATATATTTTTTGCTTTCTGTTTCTGTGCTTGCATGTCATTTTAGCCATCTTAATTGTTAGTTTCATTATGCATTGTGTGTTGAGTACTGACTTTTAATAATTTTGTTTTGCAATAATAATAAAAAAAAAGAAAAGAAAAAAATGTCCACCTCAAGTTTCAAGTTTCTTTAATAGTTGTCATACAGAAGTACAGAATACTTTTATACAAAATGCTTCTTACTGTTACGCTCCAGAGACTGTGCAAGACAAGATAAGTATGAAATAAAATAACATAGTATAGCATGTAAATTAGAAGTAAAAAAATTAGGTCACAGTGTTCAGTATAGACATATGTACAATGTTCGATGCAGAGTAGACGTAACTGAGTTACCATATAATATACAATACTGTGTAGTGTACTAATATACAATACTATATAGTGCAAGGCAGAAATAGGATGAGGTGCAATTTAGGTACAATTTACAGTAGGTGTACGAGTTGTAGTGCAAATCCTTTATCAATAAATATAAAGTGTGTTTGTGTGATCTAAAGTGTGGAGAGTGGGTGCTGCAGTGTGTTGTTTGTTTAAGTGAGTGTGTGTGTGTGGGTGTGTGTGCTGTGTGCATTTGATGGTTGTTGCATAGTGTTTATTGTTCGTTTAGCAGCCTGATGGCCTGGGGATAGAAGCTTCTTCTGAGTCTTTCTGTGCTCGCCTTAAGACTCCGGTATCGCTTGCCTGACCGCAGCAGTTCAAAGAGGCAGTTGTTCGGGTGGCTCGAGTCCTTAATAATTCTCTTAGCCTTCCCCTTGCACCGCTTGTTGTAAATGTTCTGGAGGGTGGGAAGCCCCCCTCCAATTGTGCGTTCGGCTGAACGTGTCACTCTTTGTAGTCTGCTACGGTCTTGTGCAGTGCTATTCCCAAACCAGGAGGTGATGTTGCCAGTCAGGATGCTCTCTAGATGGGGATCTCTGAGTAGAAGTTCCTAAGGATCTTCTGACTGACTTGGAACTTCCTTAGGCACCTGAGGAAGTAGAGGCGTTGTCGTGCCTTCTTCACAACACTGTCAATGTGTGTGGTCCATGTCAAATCCTCAGATATGTGGGCTCCGAGGTACTTCAAACTGTTCACTCTCTCAACCTCCGTAAGAATTCGACACTTCGACAACGTGAAATACCTTATGAGGAAAAGCGTGGTTTATTTGATAAACAGAAACCTCAGCTCAGATGTTAACAGATTGTATTGTCCTTGAAGAGTCTAAATGATCTCTCGGTGTGTTCAGATTGTCCTTTCAGTCCAATAGTGGTCAGGCCTAGTCGTTAGCCAAGACCATCCTTGTGGTAGCCGAAGCTAATGATGATGTGGCATTCTCCCTCCCCCCCTTCGTGATGAGAGGAGAGAGAGTCTCTTCTGGTTTTTCCCCTCTTAGTCTCAGTCAGATTCTAGTCTGCCCTACACCCGGAAACACCGTTCGACTTATAGATCTTCGCCGTAGCAACGACGGCCCGCCTTCTGGTTGTCATGCGACTTGCTGTCATGACAACTGCATAACCTTTCACACCATTAAACTTTCATTAAGATGAACCTCTCTCCCTCCTGCTCTGGGCCTACAGTACACTCGCTCTTATCAATGTTTTGTTACAAGGAATTCAAAACATTCTGCTGGCTGCTAAACATTCTGCTGGCTACTGGACCACTGTTCTATCACCGTCTTCCATGCACATTTCGATCTCACCGTTTTAGCTGTGGTCATCTCCCCCCAATCTATACATCACATACATTGGAAAAGCACCCCAAATCCTTCATTCCCCCCTTTGATTCTTAATCAACCTTCAGAATCAACAGACTACTTGGTTTTTCAATTAATTATACACAAAAATAGACTCATAACAATGAGGGCCCCGCCGTCTGCTGTTTGCCTTATTGTTTTCCATTACCCGCATCACACCCAAACCAGAAAGGATAAACAACGGTCAGGGAGGAGAGAGAGAGAGAGAGACAGAGAAAAACACAGATTGCAACTTTTCAGACGACACACCTAAACCCTTCGGCCCCCCTATTAGGTACACCCCACGTCCAAATCAGAGCGCTCCCTTCCCTCTTACAGTACACCTCCCATCTTGGGCCGGTCCCGTCTCCTAGGGCAAGGGCCCCTTTCAGTGACGGCTCCTTTCCTGAGCTGGTCCCCCTCCCAGGGCGGTCCCCTAGGCAAAAATGTCTCCCCTGGTCTGCTACTGCTCAGTGTCTCTGGCTGTCCTCTCCACATCTGCTCCTCCACCGCCGCCGTCTCCTCTCTCTCGTCGTGGATGATCTGTGTACCAGGCTGCGGTGCCTGGCCCCTGCGGCTTCCTCCTCCTCCAGTCTGTCTCCTGGTCGTCTCCACCGCTGTCGGTGTCTTCCCCCGCTGAAAGCAGAAACACAACACCAGCAGTCATCTGTACATTCGACTTCCCTTGTCTACCGTGGCTTTGGGCCTGCAACTCGTTCCATGGAGTTATCTCCAGTTCTCTATATATTTTTCCTCTGCAAGCCCCTGCCATGGCCACGCCCCTTTCAGACTGTTGGACGGTGTGAGTGTCCTACAGCCCATGGCGCTATTTGTTCTCTATTAGTCCCCCACCTTCTCAACACCCATATCTAATCCTACAGGGCTGTTCCCTGTTTTGTTGTCTTCCGGCGTGACACCAGCAGCTAAACGATACCCACTCCGCACTCTATCTGTTCATCCCAGGTTGACCCCCAGCACGCGCCAGTTCTTCTGGTGACATGTCTTCAAGACTCTGCCTATTTATTAGGTGTGAGAAGGCCCCACTGGAGATCGAACTCCCCCTTATTTAATAATTAAACTATTTAATTAACCCGTATATCGATATTATTATTATTATGATAATATCCACTCTCTGTGCTCATTAGATTCTCTAACTTGAATCACTCCCCCAATCCGCCACTAGATGGTAGTACAGACCTATATCTAAATATTCCCCTATGGGTAATGAAAACTCCCCAGCACTACCCCCCCCTCTGCCACTAGGTGGTGACCTACTCCTCCTCTATGGTGTTTTAGTTGACGTGTCACTTCCTGGTTCTTATCTGTTGTTATCTCCTCGTGGTTTTGCCATCTTGACTCGGTGCAAATGGCTACTCTCTCAAACAAACGGCCGCTGCCCTCCTTTTTCAAGGCCTAACAACAAAACAACTGTCTCTTAGAGTCTCGTCGGCCAAACAGGTCATAATGATGTCTGCAGGTCACATGACAATAGATGATCTACTAACATGCAAGTACTGAACAGGTCAAAAATAGACTGAATGCCAAATGACGGTAGGTCTGAAAAACGTAGGTAGATTCTCCCGACTCACAGTCCCGCGTTCACGCCTCTTGCGAGGAAAACAACCCTTATATTACAGACCAACAAAAATGGAATTAACCCCTTAGAACACTGCCTTCCTTCACCGGCCCGTTTGTTTTTCATTCCCTGTAGATAAAACCCATCTTGGTTTTTCAAAACACCATGGCTCTCTGCTCATATTATTACAGCTGGCATTCTCTCTGTGTCAAACTAAATATGTTTACGTTTACGGATTCACTATCTGTTCATTTTTATTTGGCTTAAAAGATCAAAACAACCGTGTGTGCACAGTGAACTCACATCTTTCTCCTAAGCGCTGTTTCTCCTACAGCGCTGGTCCGCCTCATGACCGCTCGACTCAACGCTCTCTCCCAGGGCTGGCCGGCCTTGCTCGATCATGATTCTCCCACACACGATGACTGTTGTCCACTGTCGCCCCATTATTGAAAAAGTCTTTATCCGTTGCTCTTATCTCTTGCAAATCCGGCTACCATCGGCAACCAACTGTTCCCGTTGTTTTTATCTCTTGCAAATCCGGGTCACGGCACCAACTGTTAGATCCTGATCAATCTGGCCAGTATCACGTCTTCGTCTGTTTGGCTCTCCATCCAATTCCTCTGCGTTGTGTCATTTTAATGGTCCTGACTTCTCCGATACCGGTTGATTAAATCCTTATCTCACCCCGTTAGTACAATCCGCAAACCATAATAATTCTCCACCTCCGTAAGAATTCGACACTTCGACAACGTGAAATACCTTATGAGGAAAAGCGTGGTTTATTTGATAAACAGAAACCTCAGCTCAGATGTTAACAGATTGTATTGTCCTTGAAGAGTCTATTCTAATGATCTCTCGGTGTGTTCAGATTGTCCTTTCAGTCCAATAGTGGTCAGGCCTAGTCGTTAGCCAAGACCATCCTTGTGGTAGCCGAAGCTAATGATGATGTGGCATTCTCCCTCCCCCCCTTCGTGATGAGAGGAGAGAGAGTCTCTTCTGGTTTCTCCCCTCTTAGTCTCAGTCAGATTCTAGTCTGCCCTATACCCGGAAACACCGTTCGACTTATAGATCTTCGCCGTAGCAACGACGGCCCGCCTTCTGGTTGTCATGCGACGTGCTGTCATGACAACTGCATAACCTTTCACACCATTAAACTTTCATTAGGATGAACCTCTCTCCCTCCTGCTCTGGGCCTACAGTACACTCGCTCTTATCAATGTTTTGTTACAAGGAATTCAAAACATTCTGCTGGCTGCTAAACATTCTGCTGGCTACTGGACCACTGTTCTATCACCGTCTTCCATGCACATTTCGATCTCACCGTTTTAGCTGTGGTCATCTCCCCCCAATCTATACATCACATACATTGGAAAAGCACCCCAAATCCTTCACTATGGAGATGTTTACCTTCTTTGCAGGGCTATAACTTTTTAAATTGTATTGCTAAATTGACATTACTATGGCCCATTCAACATCGATTATCTATCGTTCAGGATGTGGGAACGTTATACTTTTTCATTCATAGATTCATACGAAAATACCGTCTAGAATATAAATATGTTTTTATCGTTTTCTGCAGTAATTCCTAGAACGTGATTTATAGGCATAAACGCATATATAGATTATCAACTGCCGTTTGTTGGTGATACACACTATATTAAACATTTCAACTGTACATGATCCTAAACGTTATGACTTATCATGAGCGCATGAACGGGGGGGGGGTCGTTTATAATTCCGTGATTGTCAGTAAATGCTTTATGTAGTATGGGTGATATATTGATCAGGGCAGTTTGCATGAATAATAATAAACAAACGCGCTGAAAATGACGTTAGTGTCCTCTTACCGTTAGCCGATGAGACTGGAGTAAAAAGATCCCACTTATTTGACGGCAATCGACTCAATCCATTTCCGGTTTGTATAATAATAATAAACGCCCAAATCATCTCGATTATTGAGTTATGGCAGCGATCCATATACACGATGTGTGTCTACAGTCCCGCAACAATATGTGAGTGCCGGACGCATTTCCCCGGTGCACCGAGATCACAAGAGATCCATTTCCGGTTGCAACTCGCCGATCATCCACCAGGCGGCAGTATTGAAGCGTTGCAGAGTTGTGCAGGCTCCCACTGCATCAGACCAGGCTCCGTGAGGGAATTATGAATAACATGGCGAAAAAATTAAATATGATCTCAATAACGTCGTACGCAGTCGAATGGCAGCATTCGCATGAACTTGAAACACATCGTAAGCCGTTTCCGGCGTGGGATGTGTTAAGAGCGGTTTTGAATGTGGGTAGGGATTCACATTCCTTTACAGCTTTGGGTAGGGTGTTCCACATTGATGTGGCATAATTGCAAAACGTGTTTAGTCCCTTGTTTGAGCAGAATCTGGGTTTAACATGATTTGTTGAGCTTCCTCTGGTGTTGTGGTCGTGGTATTCACTGACCTTTGGGAAGTATTTTGACATGTACATGGGTACCTTAGTCGTATAGTGTATCTTGTAGACCAGGCCCATTGCAAGTTGTTGTACTCTGTCGTCTACTCTAAGCCATCCTAGGTTGTCAAAGTGGGCAGGGGTGAGGTGGGTTCTAGGGGTAAGGTCAAGTAGAAGTCTGACCAGTTTGTTTTGTGATGTTTGTAATCTTGTTTTTAGCGCCTTTGAGGTGCTTTGGTATGAGGTGCAAGCATAGTCGTTGTACCCTTGAATGAGTGCTCCTGCCAGAGTCTTCAGGGTATTCTTGTTTACCAGAGAGGAGATCCGGTACAAGAATCTAGTTCGTTGGTTGACTTTTTTTATTACCTTGGATGCCATTTTGTCACAGGAAAGATTTGCCTCTAGGATGGAACCTAGGTATGTAATTTCATCTTTCCTTGTGACAATATTGTCACCCACTGTAACTGAGAAGCCGTCGGTCTTGCGGAGTTTGTTATTTGATCAGAAGAGAATGGACTCTGTTTTACCCAGGTGTAATGATAGTTTTTTATCAGCGAGCCAGGTGCAGATTCTGCCGAGTTCACAAAACGATACACACACTTTATCATATTTGGTATAGATGTGTTTTTCATTGTGAGATAATTAATATTTGAAGTCTAAAGCCCTCATCCAATAAAATCAAAGTAATTATTTAGTGTCAGAGCTCCACTATACAGGGGTTCCCAAACTTTTCAGGCCGCGACCCCCAAATAACGATGTTTTTTGTAAGGGTCCCGCCTCCACCAATCACATGCGGCTCCCTTTGTGTGTGTGTGAGAGCAAGAGCAAGAGAGAGAGAGAGAGAGAGAGAGAGAGAGAGAGAGAGAGAGAGAGAGAGAGAGAGAGAGAGAGAGAGAGAGAGAGAGAGAGAGAGAGAGAGAGAGAGAGAGAGAGAGAGAGAGAGAGAGAGAGAGAGAGAGAGAGAGAGAGAGAGAGAGAGAGAGAGAGAGATAGTTCTCCAACTTGTGTGAGTTGCAGTGATCTCCTGGTTGTTCCCCACCTAGGTTATCTAACTATTGCGCTGCTGCAACTACACTGGTATATAGTATAATTGAGTTGCTTTTCCTAAAATAACTTCCTAATTTTGTGTGGGCTAAATTGCATCAAACTCATACACTATGTACAATGGATTCACAAAGCGTTATATCAATTTGAAAAAGATGAGTTGAGATGAGAAACTAAGTTCAGGTGAGTTTATAAAAAATGTGTGTGCTCCATTATCTAAAAGACAAATATCGATGTGAAATGTCAATGTGACATATACATGTAAATGTAACATATGTCCAATTTGATCCATGTTGAAATGATCACATAAAATAAAAACAAAATAGGTGGAAACTTAGATTTATAGAATGTTTTCTTCTGAAAAGGTGGGATAGTGCATATTTGTCCTTGTCTGATTGAATCCTGGCACTCACTACTGTTCACTACTGTTATTATTATCATTACTACTACTTCTATGTTCTAGTATTATTAGGCTACCTATCCTACCTGCACCACCCCCCCCCCCCATGCTGCTATGACACTTGAAGTTCCCCAAGGGGATTAATAAAGGAACACTTGACTTGACTTGTTTTGTATGCAACACTAATGTATTTATAAACAAAAATAACAGCAATTAAAAAAAATAATTATGTAATTTTGGAACAAATAATCCAATCAAAAGGAAAACTGCATTCACATTGTATTATTATTATTAGTAGTAGCAGTAGTAGTAGTATTTACTGTTATTATTATTGTTATTATTATATTGTTGTTGTTTTAATTAGAGGATCATAAAATAGCACTGATGAACATACCTGCAGCACCAACTATAATGACCCAATGGTAGACGATTCATAAAGTCTAAAATCTTAATTTTGTATTTAATAGCATCAAATCTTCTTAGGAACAGAAATATAAACTAATAATTACACTGACATTATTGGAATCAGTTGACCATTCAGTTCCATGTGCAAAAACAGGCCAAAGTACCCCGGGGACATCTCTTGCTACGTCATGCCAGCAAATTAGCTTTGATAATATCTCTACATTTTACGAAACAGGATGAAGAGAATGAATTTTACAAAATACAATGAATTTGAATCATAAAGCCTTATATCAATTTGAAAAAGATGAGAAACTGAGTTCAGGTGAGTTTATGAAAAATATGTGTGTGCTCCATTATCTAAATTTTAATACAAAGGTCATTATGTGCCCAGCTCCGCTCTGGGACTTTGCCCCTGCACCTCGAAACCGGACGTTACCGGGGGGTCACAGAAGAAGAGTGGATCTGTATTTACTGTAATATTGATATTGAGAATGAGTTTACTTTTGTTTTATTGTCCATTATATTATGAGTATTTGCACTTGCAGAATATTTAGAGAAAGCTTGGGATAAACGTACGAAAATAACATTATGATGTATTTATTTTGGCCTCTGATGGTGTGCATGGTGTAGCTTACAAACCTTGGGAAGTTAATGTTATATTCAATTATTGTTTTTGGTGTTTTATAATCCCATAAGGGATGGGTTGTCGGACATGAATATCCCACAACACGAAAATAACATTTTCATTCATACACACACACACATACTCACATAAATACACATGCACGCACACATGCGTGCGCGCATACACACACACACCTATTTTAAATTGTATTTCAATCCAATTGAATTATCGATATAAAAGACATGCAGGACAGATATTTTGAAACAGGAAACAACCTTGTGAAGTAAAACAGTTATAGGCTGATTTCAGTCATGAAACATAAAGCTGTCTTCTCTGACATACGTCTTCCCTCCACTCATCCTGACTGATGCGTTGCCTCCTCCAGACAGACCCCACTACCTCTTTCACTTACTCTCATCCAATCAGCTCATAGCGTGTGATACAAGCCCTCCTTGAGAACCAATATGTTTCCCTCAGAGCCTGTAAAGGAAGGAACAGGATTAAAGCATGGGGTCAGAGAGAGGCTCTTCAGGGAGAGGCAGGCCGATCAGAGCAGCACTTTCCCACGCTCAGCCCTTTGACCACTGGCACAAAGAAATTGGCCTGCGATGTATGTTTTCTCAAGTCTTCTGACAGGCTGGGTGTCCTGTTCCCCGCCTCCATCCTGACGTGTCCCTGTATTAAACCCTCCTTCATCACTCTATTAAACCCTCCTTCATCACTCTATTAATCCCTCCTTCATCACTCTATTAATCCCTCCTTCATCCTGTATTAAACCCTCCTTCATCCCTGTATTAAACCCTCCTTCATCACTGTATTAAACCCTCCTTCATCACTGTATTAAACCCTCCTTCATCCCTGTATTAAACCCTCCTTCATCCCTGTATTAAACCCTCCTTCATCACTGTATTAAACCCTCCTTCATCCCTGTATTAAACCCTCCTTCATCCCTGTATTAAACCCTCCTTCATCCCTGTATTAAACCCTCCTTCATCCCTGTATTAAACCCTCCTTCATCCATGTATTAAACCCTCCTTCATCACTCTATTAAACCCTCCTTCATCACTGTATTAAACCCTCCTTCATCACTGTATTAAACCCTCCTTCATCCCTGTATTAAACCCTCCTTCATCCCTGTATTAAACCCTCCTTCATCCATGTATTAAACCCTCCTTCATCACTCTATTAAACCCTCCTTCATCACTCTATTAAACCCTCCTTCATCCTGTATTAAACCCTCCTTCATCCTGTATTAAACCCTCCTTCATCCTGTATTAAACCCTCCTTCATCCCTGTATTAAACCATCCTTCATCACTGTATTAAACCCTCCTTCATCCCTGTATTAAACCCTCCTTCATCCTGTATTAAACCCTCTTTCATCACTGTATTAAACCCTCCTTCATCCTGTATTAAACCCTCCTTCATCATGTATTAAACCCTCCTTCATCACTGTATTAAACCCTCCTTCATCCCTGTATTAAACCCTCCTTCATCCCTGTATTAAACCCTCCTTCATCCATGTATTAAACCCTCCTTCATCCTGTATTAAACCCTCCTTCATCCCTGTATTAAACCGTCCTTCATCCTGTATTAAACCCTCCTTCATCACTGTATTAAACCCTCCTTCATCCTGTATTAAACCATCCTTCATCCCTGTATTAAACCCTCCTTCATCCTGTATTAAACCCTCCTTCATCCCTGTATTAAACCCTCCTTCATCACTGTATTAAACCCTCCTTCATCCCTGTATTAAACCCTCCTTCATCCCTGTATTAAACCCTCCTTCATCACTGTATTAAACCCTCCTTCATCCCTGTATTAAACCCTCCTTCATCCCTGTATTAAACCCTCCTTCATCCCTGTATTAAACCCTCCTTCATCCCTGTATTAAACCCTCCTTCATCCATGTATTAAACCCTCCTTCATCACTCTATTAAACCCTCCTTCATCACTGTATTAAACCCTCCTTCATCACTGTATTAAACCCTCCTTCATCCCTGTATTAAACCCTCCTTCATCCCTGTATTAAACCCTCCTTCATCCATGTATTAAACCCTCCTTCATCACTCTATTAAACCCTCCTTCATCACTCTATTAAACCCTCCTTCATCCTGTATTAAACCCTCCTTCATCCTGTATTAAACCCTCCTTCATCCTGTATTAAACCCTCCTTCATCCCTGTATTAAACCCTCCTTCATCACTGTATTAAACCCTCCTTCATCCCTGTATTAAACCCTCCTTCAACCCTGTATTAAACCCTCCTTCATCCTGTATTAAACCCTCCTTCATCCCTGTATTAAACCCTCCTTGATCCTGTATTAAACCCTCCTTCATCACTGTATTAAACCCTCCTTCATCCTGTATTAAACCCTCCTTCATCCTGTATTAAACCCTCCTTCATCCTGTATTAAACCCTCCTTCATCCTGTATTAAACCCTCCTTCATCACTGTATTAAACCCTCCTTCATCCTGTATTAAACCCTCCTTCATCCCTGTATTAAACCCTCCTTCATCCTGTATTAAACCCTCCTTCATCACTGTATTAAACCCTCCTTCATCCTGTATTAAACCCTCCTTCATCATGTATTAAACCCTCCTTCATCACTGTATTAAACCCTCCTTCATCCCTGTATTAAACCCTCCTTCATCCCTGTATTAAACCCTCCTTCATCCATGTATTAAACCCTCCTTCATCCTGTATTAAACCCTCCTTCATCCCTGTATTAAACCGTCCTTCATCCTGTATTAAACCCTCCTTCATCACTGTATTAAACCCTCCTTCATCACTGTATTAAACCCTCCTTCATCCATGTATTAAACCTTCCTTCATCACTCTATTAAACCCTCCTTCATCACTGTATTAAACCCTCCTTCATCACTGTATTAAACCCTCCTTCATCCTGTATTAAACCCTCCTTCATCCTGTATTAAACCCTCCTTCATCATGTATTAAACCCTCCTTCATCACTGTATTAAACCCTCCTTCATCCCTGTATTAAACCCTCCTTCATCCCTGTATTAAACCCTCCTTCATCCATGTATTAAACCCTCCTTCATCCTGTATTAAACCCTCCTTCATCCCTGTATTAAACCGTCCTTCATCCTGTATTAAACCCTCCTTCATCACTGTATTAAACCCTCCTTCATCACTGTATTAAACCCTCCTTCATCCATGTATTAAACCTTCCTTCATCACTCTATTAAACCCTCCTTCATCACTGTATTAAACCCTCCTTCATCACTGTATTAAACCCTCCTTCATCCTGTATTAAACCCTCCTTCATCCCTGTATTAAACCCTCCTTCATCCTGTATTAAACCCTCCTTCATCACTGTATTAAACCCTCCTTCATCCTGTATTAAACCCTCCTTCATCATGTATTAAACCCTCCTTCATCACTGTATTAAACCCTCCTTCATCCCTGTATTAAACCCTCCTTCATCCCTGTATTAAACCCTCCTTCATCCATGTATTAAACCCTCCTTCATCCTGTATTAAACCCTCCTTCATCCCTGTATTAAACCGTCCTTCATCCTGTATTAAACCCTCCTTCATCCTGTATTAAACCCTCCTTCATCCTGTATTAAACCCTCCTTCATCCCTGTATTAAACCCTCCTTCATCACTGTATTAAACCCTCCTTCATCCCTGTATTAAACCCTCCTTCATCCCTGTATTAAACCCTCCTTCATCCTGTATTAAACCCTCTTTCATCACTGTATTAAACCCTCCTTCATCCTGTATTAAACCCTCCTTCATCATGTATTAAACCCTCCTTCATCACTGTATTAAACCCTCCTTCATCCCTGTATTAAACCCTCCTTCATCCCTGTATTAAACCCTCCTTCATCCATGTATTAAACCCTCCTTCATCCTGTATTAAACCCTCCTTCATCCCTGTATTAAACCGTCCTTCATCCTGTATTAAACCCTCCTTCATCACTGTATTAAACCCTCCTTCATCCTGTATTAAACCATCCTTCATCCCTGTATTAAACCCTCCTTCATCCTGTATTAAACCCTCCTTCATCCCTGTATTAAACCCTCCTTCATCACTGTATTAAACCCTCCTTCATCCCTGTATTAAACCCTCCTTCATCCCTGTATTAAACCCTCCTTCATCACTGTATTAAACCCTCCTTCATCCCTGTATTAAACCCTCCTTCATCCCTGTATTAAACCCTCCTTCATCCCTGTATTAAACCCTCCTTCATCCCTGTATTAAACCCTCCTTCATCCATGTATTAAACCCTCCTTCATCACTCTATTAAACCCTCCTTCATCACTGTATTAAACCCTCCTTCATCACTGTATTAAACCCTCCTTCATCCCTGTATTAAACCCTCCTTCATCCCTGTATTAAACCCTCCTTCATCCATGTATTAAACCCTCCTTCATCACTCTATTAAACCCTCCTTCATCACTCTATTAAACCCTCCTTCATCCTGTATTAAACCCTCCTTCATCCTGTATTAAACCCTCCTTCATCCTGTATTAAACCCTCCTTCATCCCTGTATTAAACCCTCCTTCATCACTGTATTAAACCCTCCTTCATCCCTGTATTAAACCCTCCTTCAACCCTGTATTAAACCCTCCTTCATCCTGTATTAAACCCTCCTTCATCCCTGTATTAAACCCTCCTTGATCCTGTATTAAACCCTCCTTCATCACTGTATTAAACCCTCCTTCATCCTGTATTAAACCCTCCTTCATCCCTGTATTAAACCCTCCTTCATCCTGTATTAAACCCTCCTTCATCACTGTATTAAACCCTCCTTCATCCTGTATTAAACCCTCCTTCATCATGTATTAAACCCTCCTTCATCACTGTATTAAACCCTCCTTCATCCCTGTATTAAACCCTCCTTCATCCCTGTATTAAACCCTCCTTCATCCATGTATTAAACCCTCCTTCATCCTGTATTAAACCCTCCTTCATCCCTGTATTAAACCGTCCTTCATCCTGTATTAAACCCTCCTTCATCACTGTATTAAACCCTCCTTCATCACTGTATTAAACCCTCCTTCATCCATGTATTAAACCTTCCTTCATCACTCTATTAAACCCTCCTTCATCACTGTATTAAACCCTCCTTCATCACTGTATTAAACCCTCCTTCATCCCTGTATTAAACCCTCCTTCATCCCTGTATTAAACCCTCCTTCATCCATGTATTAAACCCTCCTTCATCACTCTATTAAACCCTCCTTCATCACTCTATTAAACCCTCCTTCATCCTGTATTAAACCCTCCTTCATCCTGTATTAAACCCTCCTTCATCCTGTATTAAACCCTCCTTCATCCCTGTATTAAACCCTCCTTCATCACTGTATTAAACCCTCCTTCATCCCTGTATTAAACCCTCCTTCATCCCTGTATTAAACCCTCCTTCATCCTGTATTAAACCCTCTTTCATCACTGTATTAAACCCTCCTTCATCCTGTATTAAACCCTCCTTCATCATGTATTAAACCCTCCTTCATCACTGTATTAAACCCTCCTTCATCCCTGTATTAAACCCTCCTTCATCCCTGTATTAAACCCTCCTTCATCCATGTATTAAACCCTCCTTCATCCTGTATTAAACCCTCCTTCATCCCTGTATTAAACCGTCCTTCATCCTGTATTAAACCCTCCTTCATCACTGTATTAAACCCTCCTTCATCCTGTATTAAACCATCCTTCATCCCTGTATTAAACCCTCCTTCATCCTGTATTAAACCCTCCTTCATCCCTGTATTAAACCCTCCTTCATCACTGTATTAAACCCTCCTTCATCCCTGTATTAAACCCTCCTTCATCCCTGTATTAAACCCTCCTTCATCACTGTATTAAACCCTCCTTCATCCCTGTATTAAACCCTCCTTCATCCCTGTATTAAACCCTCCTTCATCCCTGTATTAAACCCTCCTTCATCCCTGTATTAAACCCTCCTTCATCCATGTATTAAACCCTCCTTCATCACTCTATTAAACCCTCCTTCATCACTGTATTAAACCCTCCTTCATCACTGTATTAAACCCTCCTTCATCCCTGTATTAAACCCTCCTTCATCCCTGTATTAAACCCTCCTTCATCCATGTATTAAACCCTCCTTCATCACTCTATTAAACCCTCCTTCATCACTCTATTAAACCCTCCTTCATCCTGTATTAAACCCTCCTTCATCCTGTATTAAACCCTCCTTCATCCTGTATTAAACCCTCCTTCATCCCTGTATTAAACCCTCCTTCATCACTGTATTAAACCCTCCTTCATCCCTGTATTAAACCCTCCTTCAACCCTGTATTAAACCCTCCTTCATCCTGTATTAAACCCTCCTTCATCCCTGTATTAAACCCTCCTTGATCCTGTATTAAACCCTCCTTCATCACTGTATTAAACCCTCCTTCATCCTGTATTAAACCCTCCTTCATCCTGTATTAAACCCTCCTTCATCCTGTATTAAACCCTCCTTCATCCTGTATTAAACCCTCCTTCATCACTGTATTAAACCCTCCTTCATCCTGTATTAAACCCTCCTTCATCCCTGTATTAAACCCTCCTTCATCCTGTATTAAACCCTCCTTCATCACTGTATTAAACCCTCCTTCATCCTGTATTAAACCCTCCTTCATCATGTATTAAACCCTCCTTCATCACTGTATTAAACCCTCCTTCATCCCTGTATTAAACCCTCCTTCATCCATGTATTAAACCCTCCTTCATCCTGTATTAAACCCTCCTTCATCCCTGTATTAAACCGTCCTTCATCCTGTATTAAACCCTCCTTCATCACTGTATTAAACCCTCCTTCATCACTGTATTAAACCCTCCTTCATCCTGTATTAAACCATCCTTCATCCCTGTATTAAACCCTCCTTCACCCTGTATTAAACCCTCCTTCATCACTGTATTAAACCCTTCATCCTGTATTAAACCCGCCTTCATCCCTGTATTAAACCCTCCTTCATCCTGTATTAAACCCTCCTTCATCCCTGTATTAAACCCTCCTTCATCCTGTATTAAACCCTTCATCCTGTATTAAACCCTCCTTCATCCTGTATTAAACCCTCCTTCATCACTCTATTAAACCCTCCTTCATCCCTGTATTAAACCCTCCTTCATCCTGTATTAAACCCTCCTTCATCCCTTTATTAAACCCTCCTTCATCCCTGTATTAAACCCTCCTTCATCCTGTATTAAACCCTCCTTCATCCTGTATTAAACCCTCCTTCATCACTCTATTAAACCCTCCTTCATCACTGTATTAAACCCTCCTTCATCCCTGTATTAAACCCTCCTTCATCCCTGTATTAAACCCTCCATCATCCTGTATTAAACCCTCCTTCATCCTGTATTAAACCCTCCTTCATCCCTGTATTAAACCCTCCTTCATCCATGTATTAAACCCTCCTTCATCCCTGTATTAAACCCTCCTTCATCCCTGTATTAAACCCTCCTTCATCCCCGTATTAAACCCTCCTTCATCCTGTATTAAACCCTCATTCATCCCTTTATTAAACCCTCCTTCATCCTGTATTAAACCCTCCTTCATCCCTGTATTAAACCCTCCTTCATCCTGTATTAAACCCTCCTTCATCCTGTATTAAACCCTCCTTCATCCCTGTATTAAACCCTCCTTCATCACTGTATTAAACCCTCCTTCATCCCTTTATTAAACCCTCCTTCATCCTGTATTAAACCCTCCTTCATCCATGTATTAAACCCTCCTTCATCCTGTATTAAACCCTCCTTCATCCATGTATTAAACCCTCCTTCATCACTGTGTTAAACCCTCCTTCATCCCTGTATTAAACCCTCCTTCATCCCTGTATTAATCCCTCATTCATCACTGTATTAAACCCTCCTTCATCCATGTATTAAACCCTCCTTCATCCCTGTATTAAACCCTCCTTCATCCATGTATTAAACCCTCCTTCATCCCTGTATTAATCCCTCCTTCATCACTGTATTAAACCCTCCTTCATCCCTGTATTAAACCCTGCATCCCTGTATTAAACCCTCCTTCATCCCTGTATTAATCCCTCCTTCATCCTGTATTAAACCCTTCATCCTGTATTAAACCCTCCTTCATCACTCTATTAATCCCTCCTTCATCCTGTATTAAACCCTCCTTCATCCCTGTATTAAACCCTCCTTCATCCCTGTATTAAACCGGGCATCCCTGTATTAAACCCTCCTTCATCACTGTATTAAACCGTCCTTCATCACTGTATTAAACCCTCCTTCATCACTGTATTAATCCATCCTTCATCCTGTATTAAACCCTTCATCCTGTATTAAACCCTCCTTCATCACTCTATTAATCCCTCCTTCATCCTGTATTAAACCCTCCTTCATCCCTGTATTAATCCCTACTTCATCACTGTATTAAACCCTCCTTCATCCTGTATTAAACCCTCCTTCATCCTGTATTAAACCCTCCTTCATCACTGTATTAAACCCTCCTTCATCCTGTATTAAACCCTCCTTCATCCCTGTATTAATCCCTCCTTCATCCTGTATTAAACCCTTCATCCTGTATTAAACCCTCCTTCATCACTCTATTAATCCCTCCTTCATCCTGTATTAAACCCTCCTTCATCCCTGTATTAAACCCTCCTTCATCCCTGTATTAAACCGTGCATCCCTGTATTAAACCCTCCTTCATCACTGTATTAAACCCTCCTTCATCACTGTATTAAACCCTCCTTCATCACTGTATTAATCCCTCCTTCATCCTGTATTAAACCCTTCATCCTGTATTAAACCCTCCTTCATCACTCTATTAATCCCTCCTTCATCCTGTATTAAACCCTCCTTCATCCCTGTATTAATCCCTACTTCATCACTGTATTAAACCCTCCTTCATCCTGTATTAAACCCTCCTTCATCCTGTATTAAACCCTCCTTCATCACTGTATTAAACCCTCCTTCATCACTCTATTAAACCCTCCTTCATCACTGTATTAAACCCTCCTTCATCACTGTATTAAACCCTCATTCATCCATGTATTAAACCCTCTTTCATCCTGTATTAAACCCTCCTTCATCACTCTATTAAACCCTCCTTCATCCTGTATTAAACCCTCCTTCATCCCTGTATTAAACCCTCCTTCATCCATGTATTAAACCCTCCTTCATCACTGTATTAAACCCTCCTTCATCACTCTATTAAACCCTCCTTCATCACTCTATTAAACCCTCCTTCATCCTGTATTAAACCCTCCTTCATCCATGTATTAAACCCTCCTTCATCCTGTATTAAACCCTCCTTCATCCTGTATTAAACCCTCCTTCATCACTCTATTAAACCCTCCTTCATCCCTGTATTAAACCCTCCTTCATCCCTCTATTAAACCCTCCATCACTGTATTAAACCCTCCTTCATCACTCTATTAAACCCTCCTTCATCCCTGTATTAAACCCTCCTTCATCCCTCTATTAAACCCTCCTTCATCCCTGTATTAAACCCTCCTTCATCCCTCTATTAAACCCTCCATCACTGTATTAAACCCTCATTCATCCATGTATTAAACCCTCCTTCATCCTGTATTAAACCCTCCTTCATCCTGTATTAAACCCTCCTTCATCCTGTATTAAACCCTCCTTCATCACTCTATTAAACCCTCCTTCATCCCTCTATTAAACCCTCCATCACTGTATTAAACCCTCCTTCATCACTCTATTAAACCCTCCTTCATCCCTGTATTAAACCCTCCTTCATCCCTCTATTAAACCCTCCTTCATCCCTGTATTAAACCCTCCTTCATCCCTCTATTAAACCCTCCATCACTGTATTAAACCCTCCTTCATCCTGTATTAAACCCTCCTTCATCCCTTTATTAAACCCTCCTTCATCCTGTATTAAACCCTCCTTCATCCCTGTATTAAACCCTCCTTCATCCTGTATTAAACCCTCCTTCATCCTGTATTAAACCCTCCTTCATCCCTTTATTAAACCCTCCTTCATCCTGTATTAAACCCTCCTTCATCCCTGTATTAAACCCTCCTTCATCCTGTATTAAACCCTCCTTCACCACTATATTAAACCCTCCATCACTGTATTAAACCCTCCTTCATCACTCTATTAAACCCTCCATCATCCTGTATTAAACCCTCCTTCATCCCTGTATTAAACCCTCCTTCATCCTGTATTAAACCCTCCTTCACCACTATATTAAACCCTCCATCACTGTATTAAACCCTCCTTCATCACTCTATTAAACCCTCCATCATCCTGTATTAAACCCTCCTTCATCACTCTATTAAACCCTCCTTCATCCTGTATTAAACCCTCCTTCATCCTGTATAAACGCTCCTTCATCCTGTATTAAACCCTCCTTCATCACTGTATTAAACCCTCCTTCATCACTCTATTAAACCCTCCTTCATCACTCTATTAAACCCTCCTTCATCCTGTATTAAACCCTCCTTCATCCATGTATTAAACCCTCCTTCATCCTGTATTAAACCCTCCTTCATCCTGTATTAAACCCTCCTTCATCACTCTATTAAACCCTCCTTCATCCCTGTATTAAACCCTCCTTCATCCCTCTATTAAACCCTCCATCACTGTATTAAACCCTCCTTCATCACTCTATTAAACCCTCCTTCATCCCTGTATTAAACCCTCCTTCATCCCTCTATTAAACCCTCCTTCATCCCTGTATTAAACCCTCCTTCATCCCTCTATTAAACCCTCCATCACTCTATTAAACCCTCATTCATCCATGTATTAAACCCTCCTTCATCCTGTATTAAACCCTCCTTCATCACTCTATTAAACCCTCCTTCATCCCTCTATTAAACCCTCCATCACTGTATTAAACCCTCCTTCATCACTCTATTAAACCCTCCTTCATCCCTGTATTAAACCCTCCTTCATCCCTCTATTAAACCCTCCTTCATCCCTGTATTAAACCCTCCTTCATCCCTCTATTAAACCCTCCATCACTGTATTAAACCCTCCTTCATCCTGTATTAAACCCTCCTTCATCCCTTTATTAAACCCTCCTTCATCCTGTATTAAACCCTCCTTCATCCCTGTATTAAACCCTCCTTCATCCTGTATTAAACCCTCCTTCATCCTGTATTAAACCCTCCTTCATCCCTTTATTAAACCCTCCTTCATCCTGTATTAAACCCTCCTTCATCCCTGTATTAAACCCTCCTTCATCCTGTATTAAACCCTCCTTCACCACTATATTAAACCCTCCATCACTGTATTAAACCCTCCTTCATCACTCTATTAAACCCTCCATCATCCTGTATTAAACCCTCCTTCATCACTCTATTAAACCCTCCTTCATCCTGTATTAAACCCTCCTTCATCCTGTATTAAACGCTCCTTCATCCTGTATCAAACCCTCCTTCATCCTGTATTAAACCCTCCTTCATCCTGTATTAAACCCTCCTTCATCACTGTATTAAACCCTCCTTCATCCCTCTATTAAACCCTCCTTCATCCCTGTATTAAACCCTCCTTCATCCCTCTATTAAACCCTCCTTCATCCTGTATTAAACCCTCCTTCATCACTGTATTAAACCCTCCTTCATCCTGTATTAAATCCTCCTTCATCCCTGTATTAAACCCTCCTTCATCCTGTATTAAACCCTTCATCCTGTAATAACCCTCCTTCATCCCTGTATTAAACCCTCCTTCATCACTCTATTAAACCCTCCTTCATCCTGTATTAAACCCTCCTTCATCCCTGTATTAAACCCTCCTTCATCCTGTATTAAACCCTTCTTCATCCCTTTATTAAACCCTCCTTCATCCATGTATTAAACCCTCCTTCATCACTGTATTAAACCCTCCTTCATCCTGTATTAAACCCCCCTTCATCATGTATTAAACCCTCCTTCATCCCTGTATTAAACCCTCCTTCATCCTGTATTAAACCCTCCTTCATCCTGTATTAAACCCTACTTCATCCTCTTTTAAACCCTCCTTCATCCCTCTATTAAACCCTCCTTCATCACTGTATTAAACCCTCCTTCATCCCTATATTAAACCCTCCTTCATCCCTGTATTAAACCCTCCTTCATCCTGTATTAAACCCTCCTTCATCCTGTATTAAACCCTCCTTCATCCCTGTATTAAACCATCCTTCATCCATGTATTAAACCCTCCTCCATCCCTGTATTAAACCCTCCTTCATCCCTGTATTAAACCCTCCTTCATCCTGTATTAAACCCTCCTTCATCCCTTTATTAAACCCTCCTTCATCCTGTATTAAACCCTCCTTCATCCCTGTATTAAACCCTCCTTCATCCTGTATTAAACCCTCCTTCATCCTGTATTAAACCCTCCTTCATCCCTCTATTAAACCCTCCTTCATCACTGTATTAAACCCTCCTTCATCACTGTATTAAACCCTCCTTCATCCATGTATTAAACCCTCCTTCATCCTGTATTAAACCCTCCTTCATCACTCTATTAAACCCTCCTTCATCCTGTATTAAACCCTCCTTCATCCCTGTATTAAACCCTCCTTCATCCATGTATTAAACCTTCCTTCATCACTGTATTAAACCCTCCTTCATCACTCTATTAAACCCTCCTTCATCACTCTATTAAACCCTCCTTCATCCTGTATTAAACCCTCCTTCATCCTGTATTAAACCCTCCTTCATCACTCTATTAAACCCTCCTTCATCCCTGTATTAAACCCTCCTTCATCCCTCTATTAAACCCTCCATCACTGTATTAAACCCTCCTTCATCACTCTATTAAACCCTCATTCATCCCTGTATTAAACCCTCCTTCATCCCTCTATTAAACCCTCCTTCATCCCTGTATTAAACCCTCCTTCATCCCTCTATTAAACCCTCCATCACTGTATTAAACCCTCCTTCATCCATGTATTAAACCCTCCTTCATCCTGTATTAAACCCTCCTTCATCCTGTATTAAACCCTCCTTCATCACTCTATTAAACCCTCTTTCATCCCTCTATTAAACCCTCCATCACTGTATTAAACCCTCCTTCATCACTCTATTAAACCCTCCTTCATCCCTGTATTAAACTGTAAAGTGTCATAGCCAACTAGTGACACTGGTTAGTATGACATCCTGCTCTTATATATGATTATGGGGAATGTCTGTAGATTCTTCCTGGACAATGGAATCAATGGAATCAATACAATAGGTTTATTGTATATATTTGTTTTAAATCTAGGCATATGTTACTATAGGTGTCTAGATGTGATATGCATTCTGGCTGGTAAACGCCCAGTCAGAAAGGAATTGAGTAGAAACACGTTATGTGTAAACACATGTTAAGTGCCACAAGTCAATGAGTGACACTTTGTATAGTGTTCTTGTGTTTGTTGTGTATGATTGGAGCTATGTATGTGACCTGTATATTCTTTATACACTTTAAAACTATGTTACAGTTAATGTGCAGTCGGAATGGAGGCAGAAGTGCAGTCTCTGTTAGAGGGGGGGGGGGATGTGCTTCCCTCTATCTGTGGCCTTGAGTTAAGAGCAGGCCCGAGCTGAGAGCAAGTCGGCACAGTTTAACCCTGTCCTGTCTGCATAGAGTAAAACCAATGATTGGTACAGGTGTATTGTATATTTATATATATATACAATATATATAATGCAATATACAATATATATTGTATGTTGTATATAGTACAGGTATATTGTGTATTGTAGGAACACAGGCCAGTTATTCCCTCTCAATAATGAATGGAGCCCAGAGGAATGTACGGGGCCTCTCTGCTCCAGAAGGGACTTTCCACAGCAGAGACAAAGGGAGGTTGCACCATATCGTACTGTGTTCCAGCAAAAACGTTACAATTACTTTTCAAGTTACGGCCCAGTGGAGTAGGATGGGAGGAGAGCTAGTCCCTACGTATTGTGCGTTGACTGGCTAGTGAAAATTGCATCACTGTATCTGAACCAATGACAGAGAGATCTTGAATTCCTTTATAAAGGCTAACTCACTTCATCACGGGAGATTTTTTGGAGATCCCTGCATTCTGATATATTGTAAGCAGAAACCTTTGTACTTATAACAATGAACTGTGCCTTTAATGTAATCTTGTACTTTTAAAAAATAAAAACCCTTTTTGGAACACACCTTTTTGTATCCATTCTTCTGACCAGACGGGTAAGCATTGAAATGTTTTTGCATTGTAACTTTACCCATTGTTTAACCATGAGGGAGCACGGCTTCGTGATGTTCATGATTTATGATGTAAAACTTTAGAAGTGTGTCTTTAACCAGTCGGCAACAACACGGCCCCGTGATGTTCCTGATTTATGATGTAAAACTCTAGGAGTGGGCCTTTATCCACACAGAGACCTAGGGAAAGAACTATATATATAGATGTAGAAGTGGGTTCTGTATAATGGGATTATCAAGTAAAGCTACAGTGATAATACGTGTGACGGATAAGGGAAATGGACATCATCTGAATAAAGAGTGTCCTTCCCAGTGCAAATAAAATAATAGACTCCGCAACTCCAATCACTCGACCTAAGGTCGATGACTGGGGAGGACGGAGTGGTGCATGTGTCAGGTCTGTCGATCGGGTTTAACCCCTGCAGTTTGTGGACGCATTGAGTCCTGGATATCACAGACATCGCAGGACGCTGCTTGATGTTGAGATGCGGACCAATGAGTTATTGGGTTATCAATCTGACCGAGGCTTGCATGGGCACTTATCATGGCGTCCCTTGCGTTGGGCATTTATACTAACTGAATAGGTGCTAACGGCCGAAGAAAACAGGACTACTGTCAAATGCCTCTGGAGTAAAATTAATTACAGATTTGACAAAACCTAACGTAGAAGACTCTACTCAAAGAAAAAAAATCACGCTTCACTAGAAAGCTCTGGGGGGAGTTACAAGTGCAACATAATTTCGTGCTTTGCCCACAGGAATGCAGGCTAACTAGCCACAAGCGAGCTAAATGCTAACTGGATGGCTACCTAGCCCGAGGCTACGTGAAGCTGCCAAAACGGCACTTTCACAGGAATGCAGGCTAACTAGCCACAAGCGAGCTAAATGCTAACTGGATGGCTACCTAGCCCGAGGCTACGTGAAGCTGCCAAAACAGCGCTTTCACAGGAATGCAGGCTAACTAGCCACAAGCGAGCTAAATGCTAACTGGATGGCTACCTAGCCCGAGGCTACGTGAAGCTGCCAAAACGGCGCTTTCACAGGAATGCAGGCTAACTAGCCACAAGCGAGCTAAATGCTAACTGGATGGCTACCTAGCCCGAGGCTACGTGAAGCTGCTAAAACGGCGCTTTCACAGGAATGATGGCTAACTAGCCAAGAGCTAACTAGCTCCCCACAGGCTAACAGCCAGGAGTGAATTGATGGCTAACTAGCCAAGAGCTAACTAGCTCACCACAGGCTAACTAGCCAAGAGCTAACTAGCTCCCCACAGGCTAACTAGCCAAGAGCTAACTAGCTCCCCACAGGCTAACAAGCCAAGAGTGAATTGACGGCTAACAAGCCAGGAGCTAACAGCAGGCTAAATAGCCGGAGCTAGCAACCAACGCTAGCTCAAGAGGAGCTAGCAACCAACGCTAGCTCAAGAGAAGCTAGCACAGCAGAGGCTAGCTCAAGAGAAGCTAGCACAGCAGACGCTAGCTCAAGAGAAGCTAGCACAGCAGACGCTAGCTCAAGAGAAGCTAGCACAGCAGACGCTAGCTCAGAAGAAGATGGCGCAGAAGGAGTTAGCTCAAGAGAAGCTAGCACAACAGATGCTAGCACATCAGACGCTAGCTCAAGAGAAGCTAGCACAACAGATGCTAGCACATCTGATGCTAGCTCAAGAGAAGCTAGCACAACAGATGCTAGCACGGAAGACGCTAGCACAGCAGATGCTAGTGCAAGAGACGCTAGCTCAGGAGGAGCTGGCGCAGCTGATGCTAGCTCAAAAGAAGCTAGCACAAGAGATGCTAGCACGGAAGACGCTAGCACAACAGATGCTAGAGACGCTAGCTCAGGAGGAGCTGGCGTACAGAAACCGGACAGTCTGTCCCTCGGGAACACCAAGGGAAGCAGTGAGTCACTCAGACCAGAGGGCTCAAATTATGTGGCCCCGGTCAGGACAAGGAAGGATATATGAGGAAACAGGCTGAACACTGCCTGCTCCCACTTCCATGTATATGGATAAGAGGGCTCCGCCCTCAATAAAAGCCCCCTCTGGACACAAAATGGGAGAATATACACTCAGGGGACACCTCCCGACACTGGGGGGATCAACCACACCAGGGCGAGATCACTCCCTGCAGTGCATAAGCCCAGGACCACGTGTTCACGAGGAAGTGAGGCAAGCGAGAGCAACCTATATATCTCCCCGTGGTGAACACTCAGGGGTGAGAGTGACATCTACAAGGTCTCACAGACAAACACCAGACATAACAGTCACTAACTACCTAGTCTGGACCGATAACTCTGATACACCATGGTCAATCCTCACCTTCACTGGACCGTCATTGACGAACTATGGTAGATGGGAAACAAGCATGGTAACGGCAGGAGGCTCTTACTACCGGAACCTGAGGAAACAGGTAATGGAAAAAAGGACCAAAGAGCCCCTGAAACCAGGCAAGGCAGTAATCACAGAGTGTGATTATGGGGTGTTTCACGCGGAGAAAATTGTCCATATGACACTAAGCCAAGACCAATACAAGGAGATAAAGTCCTCACACATAAACTGGGACAGACTGGTGTCCCGTATAAAGGAACTACTGCAGAAAAGGGAAATCTATGCTGGCCATGGTACTAAGGACATGCCCTACCGACTAGCCATAAACCTGATGTGGGGCAGGTCTCGAGGATATGGCCAAAGAGGCATATGGTTGGGGAAAGCCGTAATCAGCGCGATCTCAAGCCTAAGGAGTGCAGAGCACACAGAGATCCGTCTCATGGTGGAACCTAGGGACCATGAGGCAATAACCCTGGCCGTGGATAGAGCCGGGGAGGGTGAGGAAGACGAGGACGATGAGCCTGCATTGGTACCTCTCACTCCCCCTCCGAACCCTAAGGGGTCGGGACCCGTACCCAGGAAAAAAAGGTCCAACTCCCAGAACTCCTCCCGAGCAGCGGAGAGAGGGAGATCATCCACACCCAGGAGACCGACAGTACAGTTCGAACCTGAAAAGGCGGAACCTGCGCGATCTCAGGTCAGGAGTATCCATAGACTTCTAGGCCGTCCCCCGGAGTCAGGGGACGACCCAGCAAGTAGCGAACAGGAGTATACTGATCTAGATCAGGACTCAGGAATGGAGGGAGACCGGGATAGGTCAAGCTCCAGAGCATCCTCCAGGTCTTCATCTCGATCAAGATCTAGGGAGAGAGTTCGGTACCCGAGGGGCGAACCTCCTAGACCTCGAAACAAGAGAGCGAAACCGGTCAAACTGAGACCTATAGGCAAGGGGCCTACTCTGAAAGGCACCACCTTTCAGTCACCCTCGGGCTTGACCTGGAGCTCAGGATTGGAGGACGTCTCCGAAGAGAGTGAAGGAGACTTGGAAGGAAAGGAAACAGGGGATATTATGCCAGCATATCCCGTGAGATGGGGAACGGCTCAGGCCTTAGCCCGGTCACCCGTGGCAGAAAAAGTGTTGTCTCACCCTGGGGTAACAGAACCATACGAGCATGCACACTTACATGCAGGCTATGACATACTACGTGAACAGGTGTACAAGCTAGACAGGGCCATGGCTGAAATAGCCAGGAGAGAAAGAAACTGGTTGAACGAGGCCCCGTCCATAAGCCCAATCCGAGCCCTGAGACACAGCACAGAGGAACACCGACCGGAAGTGAGCCCTCACTCCATACTAGCCCAATCTCCCGGAGACATTTACCGACCGAGAGGAAAGAGTTCACATACAGGCAGGAGTCTGCATGACAGCACCCAATATGGAGAAAGCAACAAAGCACAAGAATTGTTAAGCAAAACCCAAGTGCTCAAAAAACTAGCCCCAGAAATGCTTCGAGGGGAGACCCAGGCTGCTTATATCCATAAGTGTGCTCAGATTTTCCATGGGTCACCTCTCTATGATGACCCGGATGCCGCTCGCATTTTGAGACACCTCAAAGGACTGGAGGTCCCCGAAGGGGCTTCAATGGCCCAAATGATGGAAATGGAAGTAAGAATCCCCGGTCAAGATCCAGGGGAAAATATGGTGGAGAAACTAATCCCACAGGTGCGAGACGGGAGCTTGTCTCTCACTGTTGCAGCAGAATCAGTCATACGTGGAACACCTAGGCAAAGATCAGGCTTACTGCTTGAAAAGCTATTCATAGGTGTACCAGGGGGTAACCGTCTTGCAGCCAAATGCGCAGCATGGTCCCAAGACCAGTTATGGACGGAATGCATGCTGTATGACCAAGTCAAAATGCTTTCTCAACACAAATACAATAAAAGTGAGGGGAAAAGGGAGAAATCCAAAGCCCGGAAGGAGAATCAATAGTATCCTTACCTTCTGGGGCCCTGACACATGACACTCAAGCAAGTGCAAACTGCACTTGACATACAGCTCATCTGTCAAGAGGAATAATATATAGTGTTATTGTCATTTAGGAAGAAACATGACATAGAATACTACATGCATTTTTTATACATTTTAAGTATACTATGTAAAGATGTCCGTCTTTTCTCTAAACCAGAGTAAAGAGGACGAAAGAATTTGTAATCTATTTCATGCAAAGGGGATTTCCTGACAGCTACCATCTGGTAGGTTAGCACCTGTACCAACCATATCAGCTGCGTGAGATGTACACTCACCAGCGCCTATGGATAAAAATTGAGACTCTGCAAACTCTCATCAAGCTTAGCACCTTGACGCGGGGGGACAGAGCGAGCATCAGGGTCTCTATATCCGACGGGCCTATCAGATTTGTGGGGACTCGGAAGCTTCAGCATACAGGACGCTGTGGTGCTTGGGCGGCCGAGTCACTGGTTTATAGGTCTGTCAAAACGGATTGGAGGTTCTGGGGCTTAGAACATCCGTGAGTTGGGCTTTATACTAATTGAATAGGTATCAAAAGCCGAAAGAATATGAACTGAAATAACTGCGGTCAGGTGCCTCTGGAGTAAAATTTATTACAGATTTGAGTTAAAACCTTACTCAAGATTGGTCTTATCAGCAAGCAAACCTCTACAACCTAGACTCCTCCTAAGTGCTCGAGATCTGGAACAATGAGTGACGTAGAGGTCTGCAAAGCGCAGCAGACAGCCTAAGAGGTAAAAAATCTATCAGGAACAAGAGAGGGTTCATAAGAAACCACTTGAAGTGGCGTTTACTCGCGACTAACAGGGCTAGGGAGCCCTAAAGTCACTTGAACTTGAAGTAACTAAATGCTTACTTAAAGTCAGAACTTAAGTAGAAAAAACTCTACTTTGTGAATAGCAGGCTGAAATAGCCATTGCGAACATGAGCAAATAGCAGGCTGAAATAGCCATTGCGAACAGGAGCAAATAGCAGGCTGAAATAGCCATTTAGAATAGGAGCGAATAGCAGGCTAACTAGCCATTGCTAACAGGACGAGGCTACTCACATGATCAGACAGGTATATGATAACCTTGGACATGCCGGAAGTAAGAGGATGTTGGTATACCTGAGAACTAACAACATTCTCATACCTAAAGCCAAACAAAGAGCGATAACAGTCCGAAAGGCCTGTGAACAATGTGCGCTGGTAAAGGGGACAAAACCTGAACCAGTGCCACATTCTTAGATGGGGGGGGGGCTGTCCCCCGGAGTCAGTGGACGACGCAGCGAATGGCAAGAAGGAATATACTGACCCAGGTCAGAACTCGGAAATGGAGGAAGACCGGGATAGGTCAAGCTCCAGAGCATCCTCAAGGTCCTCACCTAGACCTCCCAGACCTCCTAGACCTCCAAGACCTCCTAGACCTCCTAGACCTCCTAGACCGGACAGAGAGACATCGGCCTGGACCCAGGTTACAGGGCGACGAGAGCCCTGAATGGACCTGAAAGAGAGAAAAGAAATGAGTCCTCTGTGGACCGTATCTGTGATGTCCTGCGAGGCCTACGGACAGGGTCACACGACCAGGCCAACCACACTTCAATAGAGGACTGCTGCTACAATTCTCGGGGACCCGTGGGGTCGCCCGAGAAGTGACAATTCAACCTACCTCAAACTATGGGAGAGATCCAAGAGGTCAGAGGAGGTGACCCCAAGATGACCAAGATGACCAAGATGACCAAGATGACCAAGACGACAACAACCTGGGTGCATCGGCCGGGAACAACAGATGCAAGTCTTCCCGCCGGATACCAAGCCACGACGTGGCCCCTATCCTATCGAGCCGTCCAGCCAGGGAACAACAGATGCAAGTCTTCCCGCCGGCTACCAGGGTACCGAGGTACCGAGATGACAGAGGGGGTGTGGAGAGTCACAGCCACGTGACCCCGCAATCGCCATCTCGATCCCCCAGTACAGACGCTATTAAGACAATGGAAAATGACCGACCAGGATGACAGAGGGGGTGTAAAGTGTCACAGCCAACTAGTGACACTGGTTAGTAAGACATCCTGCTCTTATATATGATTATGGGGAATGTCTGTAGATTCTTCCTGGACAATGGAATCAATGGAATCAATACAATAGGTTTATTGTATATATTTGTTTTAAATCTAGGCATATGTTACTATAGGTGTCTAGATGTGATATGCATTCTGGCTGGTAAACGCCCAGTCAGAAAGGAATTGAGTAGAAACACGTTATGTGTAAACACATGTTAAGTGCCACAAGTCAACGAGTGACACTTTGTATAGTGTTCTTGTGTTTGTTGTGTATGATTGGAGCTATGTATGTGACCTGTATATTCTTTATACACTTTAAAACTATGTTACAGTTAATGTGCAGTCGGAATGGAGGCAGAAGTGCAGTCTCTGTTAGAGGGGGGGGGGAATGTGCTTCCCTCTATCTGTGGCCTTGAGTTAAGAGCAGGCCCGAGCTGAGAGCAAGTCGGCACAGTTTAACCCTGTCCTGTCTGCATAGAGTAAAACCAATGATTGGTACAGGTGTATTGTATATTTATATATATATACAATATATACAATGCAATATACAATATATATTGTATGTTGTATATAGTACAGGTATATTGTGTATTGTAGGAACACAGGCCAGTTATTCCCTCTCAATAATGACTGGAGCCCAGAGGAATGTACAGGGCCTCTCTGCTCCAGAAGGGACTTTCCACAGCAGAGACAAAGGGAGGTTGCACCATATCGTACTGTGTTCCAGCAAAAACGTTACAATTACTTTTCAAGTTACGGCCCAGTGGAGTAGGATGGGAGGAGAGCTAGTCCCTACGTATTGTGCGTTGACTGGCTAGTGAAAATTGCATCACTGTATCTGAACCAATGACAGAGAGATCTTGAATTCCTTTATAAAGGCTAACTCACTTCATCTCGGGAGATTTTTTGGAGATCCCTGCATTCTGATATATTGTAAGCAGAAACCTTTGTACTAAAAACCCTTTTTGGAACACACCTTTTTGTATCCATTCTTCTGACCAGACGGGTAAGCATTGAAATGTTTTTGCATTGTAACTTTACCCATTGTTTAACCATGAGGGAGCACGGCAAGAAACTTGAAACTTGGCTTCGTGATGTTCATGATTTATGATGTAAAACTTTAGAAGTGTGTCTTTAACCAGTCGGCAACAACACAGCCCCGTGATGTTCCTGATTTATCATGTAAAACTCTAGGAGTGGGCCTTTATCCACACAGAGACCTAGAGAAAGAACTATATATATATATAGATGTAGAAGTGGGTTCTGTATAATGGGATTATCAAGTAAAGCTACAGTGATAATACGTGTGACGGATAAGGGAAATGGACATCATCTGAATAAAGAGTGTCCTTCCCAGTGCAAATAAAATAATAGACTCCGCAACTCCAATCACTCGACCTAAGGTCGATGACTGGGGAGGACGGAGTGGTGCATGTGTCAGGTCTGTCGATCGGGTTTAACCCCTGCAGTTTGTGGACGCATTGAGTCCTGGATATCACAGACGTCGCAGGACGCTGCTTGATGTTGAGATGCGGACCAATGAGTTATTGGGTTATCAATCTGACCGAGGCTTGCATGGGCACTTATCATAAACCCTCCTTCATCCCTCTATTAAACCCTCCTTCATCCCTGTATTAAACCTTCCTTCATCCCTCTATTAAACCCTCCATCACTGTATTAAACCCTCCTTCATCCTGTATTAAACCCTCCTTCATCCCTTTATTAAACCCTCCTTCATCCTGTATTAAACCCTCCTTCATCCCTGTATTAAACCCTCCTTCATCCTGTATTAAACCCTCCTTCATCCTGTATTAAACCCTCCTTCATCCCTTTATTAAACCCTCCTTCATCCTGTATTAAACCCTCCTTCATCCCTGTATTAAACCCTCCTTCATCCTGTATTAAACCCTCCTTCACCACTATATTAAACCCTCCATCACTGTATTAAACCCTCCTTCATCACTCTATTAAACCCTCCATCATCCTGTATTAAACCCTCCTTCATCACTCTATTAAACCCTCCTTCATCCTGTATTAAACCCTCCTTCATCCTGTATTAAACCCTCCTTCATCCTGTATTAAACCCTCCTTCATCCTGTATTAAACCCTCCTTCATCACTGTATTAAACCCTCCTTCATCCCTCTATTAAACCCTCCTTCATCCCTGTATTAAACCCTCCTTTATCCCTCTATTAAACCCTCCTTCATCCTGTATTAAACCCTCCTTCATCACTCTATTAAACCCTCCTTCATCCTGTATTAAACCCTCCTTCATCCCTGTATTAAACCCTCCTTCATCCTGTATTAAACCCTCCTTCATCCTGTATTAAACCCTACTTCATCCTCTATTAAACCCTCCTTCATCCCTCTATTAAACCCTCCTTCATCACTGTATTAAACCCTCCTTCATCCCTGTATTAAACCCTCCTTCATCCTGTATTAAACCCTCCTTCATCCTGTATTAAACCCTCCATCACTGTATTAAACCCTCCTTCATCCCTGTATTAAACCCTCCTTCATCCTGTATTAAACCCTCCTTCATCCCTGTATTAAACCCTCCTTCATCCTGTATTAAACCCTCCTTCATCCCTGTATTAAACCCTCCTTCATCCTGTATTAAACCCTCCTTCATCCCTGTATTAAACCCTCCTTCATCCTGTATTAAACCCTCCTTCATCCCTGTATTAAACCCTCCTTCATCACTGTATTAAACCCTCCTTCATCCCTTTATTAAACCCTCCTTCATCCCTGTATTAAACCCTCCTTCATCCCTGTATTAAACCCTCCTTCATCCTGTATTAAACCCTCCTTCATCCTGTATTAAACCCTCCTTCATCACTGTATTAAACCCTCATTCATCCCTTTATTAAACCCTCCTTCATCCTGTATTAAACCCTCCTTCATCCATGTATTAAACCCTCCTTCATCCTGTATTAAACCCTCCTTCATCCATGTATTAAACCCTCCTTCATCACTGTGTTAAACCGTCCTTCATCCCTGTATTAAACTCTCCTTCATCACTCTATTAATCCCTCCTTCATCCTGTATTAAACCCTCCTTCATCCCTGTATTAAACTCTCCTTCATCACTCTATTAATCCCTCCTTCATCCTGTATTAAACCCTCCTTCATCCATGTATTAATCCCTCCTTCATCCTGTATTAAACCCTTCATCCCTGTATTAAACCCTCCTTCATCCCTGTATTAAACCGTGCATCCCTGTATTAAACCCTCCTTCATCACTGTATTAAACCCTCCTTCATCACTGTATTAAACCCTCCTGCATCACTGTATTAATCCCTCCTTCATCCTGTATTAAACCCTTCATCCTGTATTAAACCCTCCTTCATCCCTTTATTAAACCCTCCTTCATCCTGTATTAAACCCTCCTTCATCCCTGTATTAAACCCTCCTTCATCATGTATTAAACCCTCCTTCACCACTATATTAAACCCTCCATCACTGTATTAAACCCTCCTTCATCACTCTATTAAACCCTCCATCATCCTGTATTAAACCCTCCTTCATCTCTCTATTAAACCCTCCTTCATCCTGTATTAAACCCTCCTTCATCCTGTATTAAACCCTCCTTCATCCTGTATTAAACCCTCCTTCATCCCGTATTAAACCCTCCTTCATCACTGTATTAAACCCTCCTTCATCCTGTATTAAACCCTCCTTCATCCTGTATTAAACCCTCCTTCATCCTGTATTAAACCCTCCTTCATCCTGTATTAAACCCTCCTTCATCCTGTATTAAACCCTCCTTCATCACTGTATTAAACCCTCCTTCATCCTGTATTAAACCCTCCTTCATCCTGTATTAAACCCTCCTTCATCCTGTATTAAACCCTCCTTCATCCTGTATTAAACCCTCCTTCATCCTGTATTAAACCCTCCTTCATCCTGTATTAAACCCTCCTTCATCACTGTATTAAACCCTCCTTCATCCCTCTATTAAACCCTCCTTCATCCCTGTATTAAACCCTCCTTCATCACTCTATTAAACCCTCCTTCATCCCTGTATTAAACCCTCCTTCATCCTGTATTAAACCCTTCATCCTGTATTAAACCCTCCTTCATCCCTGTATTAAACCCTCCTTCATCACTCTATTAAACCCTCCTTCATCCTGTATTAAACCCTCCTTCATCCCTGTATTAAACCCTCCTTCATCCTGTATTAAACCCTCCTTCATCCCTTTATTAAACCCTCCTTCATCCCTGTATTAAACCCTCCTTCATCCTGTATTAAACCCTCCTTCATCCCTTTATTAAACCCTCCTTCATCCATGTATTAAACCCTCCTTCATCACTGTATTAAACCCTCCTTCATCCTGTATTAAACCCTCCTTCATCCTGTATTAAACCCTCTTTCATCCCTGTATTAAACCCTCCTTCATCCTGTATTAAACCCTCCTTCATCCTGTATTAAACCCTACTTCATCCTCTATTAAACCCTCCTTCATCCCTCTATTAAACCCTCCTTCATCACTGTATTAAACCCTCCTTCATCCCTGTATTAAACCCTCCTTCATCCCTGTATTAAACCCTCCTTCATCCTGTATTAAACCCTCCTTCATCCCTGTATTAAACCCTCTTTCATCCTGTATTAAACCCTCCTTCATCCCTTTATTAAACCCTCCTTCATCCCTGTATTAAACCCTCCTTCATCCTGTATTAAACCCTCCTTCATCCCTTTATTAAACCCTCCTTCATCCATGTATTAAACCCTCCTTCATCACTGTATTAAACCCTCCTTCATCCTGTATTAAACCCTCCTTCATCCTGTATTAAACCCTCCTTCATCCCTGTATTAAACCCTCCTTCATCCTGTATTAAACCCTCCTTCATCCTGTATTAAACCCTACTTCATCCTCTATTAAACCCTCCTTCATCCCTCTATTAAACCCTCCTTCATCACTGTATTAAACCCTCCTTCATCCCTGTATTAAACCCTCCTTCATCCCTGTATTAAACCCTCCTTCATCCTGTATTAAACCCTCCTTCATCCTGTATTAAACCCTCCTTCATCCCTGTATTAAACCCTCCTTCACCCATGTATTAAACCCTCCTCCATCCCTGTATTAAACCCTCCTTCATCCCTTTATTAAACCCTCCTTCATCCTGTATTAAACCCTCCTTCATCCCTGTATTAAACCCTCCTTCATCCTGTATTAAACCCTCCTTCATCCTGTATTAAACCCTCCTTCATCCCTGTATTAAACCCTCCTTCATCCATGTATTAAACCCTCCTCCATCCCTGTATTAAACCCTCCTTCATCCCTTTATTAAACCCTCCTTCATCCTGTATTAAACCCTCCTTCATCCCTGTATTAAACCCTCCTTCATCCTGTATTAAACCCTCCTTCATCCCTGTATTAAACCCTCCTTCATCACTGTATTAAACCCTCCTTCATCCCTTTATTAAACCCTCCTTCATCCCTGTATTAAACCCTCCTTCATCCCTGTATTAAACCCTCCTTCATCCCTGTATTAAACCCTCCTTCATCCTGTATTAAACCCTCCTTCATCCATGTATTAAACCCTCCTTCATCACTGTATTAAACCCTCCTTCATCCCTTTATTAAACCCTCCTTCATCCTGTATTAAACCCTCCTTCATCACTGTATTAAACCCTCCTTCATCCCTTTATTAAACCCTCCTTCATCCTGTATTAAACCCTCCTTCATCCATGTATTAAACCCTCCTTCATCCTGTATTAAACCCTCCTTCATCCCTGTATTAAACCTTCCTTCATCACTCTATTAATCCCTCCTTCATCCTGTATTAAACCCTCCTTCATCCCTGTATTAAACCGTGCATCCCTGTATTAAACCCTCCTTCATCACTGTATTAAACCCTCCTTCATCACTGTATTAAACCCTCCTTCATCACTGTATTAATCCCTCCTTCATCCTGTATTAAACCCTTCATCCTGTATTAAACCCTCCTTCATCACTCTATTAATCCCTTTTTCATCCTGTATTAAACCCTCCTTCATCCCTGTATTAATCCCTCCTTCATCACTGTATTAAACCCTCCTTCATCCTGTATTAAACCCTCCTTCATCACTGTATTAAACCCTCCTTCATCCATGTATTAAACCCTCCTTCATCCTGTATTAAACCCTCCTTCATCACTCTATTAAACCCTCCTTCATCCTGTATTAAACCCTCCTTCATCCCTGTATTAAACCCTCCTTCATCCATGTATTAAACCCTCCTTCATCACTGTATTAAACCCTCCTTCATCACTCTATTAAACCCTCCTTCATCACTCTATTAAACCCTCCTTCATCCCTTTATTAAACCCTCCTTCATCCATGTATTAAACCCTCCTTCATCCTGTATTAAACCCTCCTTCATCCTGTATTAAACCCTCCTTCATCCTGTATTAAACCCTCCTTCATCACTGTATTAAACACTCCTTCATCCATGTATTAAACCCTCCTTCATCCTGTACTAAACCCTCCTTCATCACTCTATTAAACCCTCCTTCATCCTGTATTAAACCCTCCTTCATCCCTGTATTAAACCCTCCTTCATCCATGTATTAAACCCTCCTTCATCACTGTATTAAACCCTCCTTCATCACTCTATTAAACCCTCCTTCATCACTCTATTAAACCCTCCTTCATCCCTGTATTAAACCCTCCTTCATCCATGTATTAAACCCTCCTTCATCCTGTATTAAACCCTCCTTCATCCTGTATTAAACCCTCCTTCATCACTCTATTAAACCCTCCTTCATCCCTGTATTAAACCCTCCTTCATCCCTCTATTAAACCCTCCATCACTGTATTAAACCCTCCTTCATCACTCTATTAAACCCTCCTTCATCCCTGTATTAAACCATCCTTCATCCCTCTATTAAACCCTCCTTCATCCCTGTATTAAACCCTCCTTCATCCCTCTATTAAACCCTCCATCACTGTATTAAACCCTCCTTCATCCATGTATTAAACCCTCCTTCATCCTGTATTAAACCCTCCTTCATCCTGTATTAAACCCTCCTTCATCACTCTATTAAACCCTCCTTCATCCCTCTATTAAACCCTCCATCACTGTATTAAACCCTCCTTCATCACTCTATTAAACCCTCCTTCATCCTGTATTAAACCCTCCTTCATCCTGTATTAAACCCTCCTTCATCCTGTATTAAACCCTTCATCCTGTATTAAACCCTCCTTCATCCCTGTATTAAACCCTCCTTCATCCCTCTATTAAACCCTCCTTCATCCCTGTATTAAACCCTCCTTCATCCCTCTATTAAACCCTCCTTCATCACTGTATTAAACCCTCCTTCATCCCTGTATTAAACCCTCCTTCATCCCTGTATTAAACCCTCCTTCATCCTGTATTAAACCCTCCTTCATCCTGTATTAAACCCTCCTTCATCCCTGTATTAAACCCTCCTTCACCCATGTATTAAACCCTCCTCCATCCCTGTATTAAACCCTCCTTCATCCCTTTATTAAACCCTCCTTCATCCTGTATTAAACCCTCCTTCATCCCTGTATTAAACCCTCCTTCATCCTGTATTAAACCCTCCTTCATCCTGTATTAAACCCTCCTTCATCCCTGTATTAAACCCTCCTTCATCCATGTATTAAACCCTCCTCCATCCCTGTATTAAACCCTCCTTCATCCCTTTATTAAACCCTCCTTCATCCTGTATTAAACCCTCCTTCATCCCTGTATTAAACCCTCCTTCATCCTGTATTAAACCCTCCTTCATCCCTGTATTAAACCCTCCTTCATCACTGTATTAAACCCTCCTTCATCCCTTTATTAAACCCTCCTTCATCCCTGTATTAAACCCTCCTTCATCCCTGTATTAAACCCTCCTTCATCCCTGTATTAAACCCTCCTTCATCCTGTATTAAACCCTCCTTCATCCATGTATTAAACCCTCCTTCATCACTGTATTAAACCCTCCTTCATCCCTTTATTAAACCCTCCTTCATCCTGTATTAAACCCTCCTTCATCACTGTATTAAACCCTCCTTCATCCCTTTATTAAACCCTCCTTCATCCTGTATTAAACCCTCCTTCATCCATGTATTAAACCCTCCTTCATCCTGTATTAAACCCTCCTTCATCCCTGTATTAAACCCTCCTTCATCACTCTATTAATCCCTCCTTCATCCTGTATTAAACCCTCCTTCATCCCTGTATTAAACCGTGCATCCCTGTATTAAACCCTCCTTCATCACTGTATTAAACCCTCCTTCATCACTGTATTAAACCCTCCTTCATCACTGTATTAATCCCTCCTTCATCCTGTATTAAACCCTTCATCCTGTATTAAACCCTCCTTCATCACTCTATTAATCCCTTTTTCATCCTGTATTAAACCCTCCTTCATCCCTGTATTAATCCCTCCTTCATCACTGTATTAAACCCTCCTTCATCCTGTATTAAACCCTCCTTCATCACTGTATTAAACCCTCCTTCATCCATGTATTAAACCCTCCTTCATCCTGTATTAAACCCTCCTTCATCACTCTATTAAACCCTCCTTCATCCTGTATTAAACCCTCCTTCATCCCTGTATTAAACCCTCCTTCATCCATGTATTAAACCCTCCTTCATCACTGTATTAAACCCTCCTTCATCACTCTATTAAACCCTCCTTCATCACTCTATTAAACCCTCCTTCATCCCTTTATTAAACCCTCCTTCATCCATGTATTAAACCCTCCTTCATCCTGTATTAAACCCTCCTTCATCCTGTATTAAACCCTCCTTCATCCTGTATTAAACCCTCCTTCATCACTGTATTAAACCCTCCTTCATCCATGTATTAAACCCTCCTTCATCCTGTATTAAACCCTCCTTCATCACTCTATTAAACCCTCCTTCATCCTGTATTAAACCCTCCTTCATCCCTGTATTAAACCCTCCTTCATCCATGTATTAAACCCTCCTTCATCACTGTATTAAACCCTCCTTCATCACTCTATTAAACCCTCCTTCATCACTCTATTAAACCCTCCTTCATCCCTGTATTAAACCCTCCTTCATCCATGTATTAAACCCTCCTTCATCCTGTATTAAACCCTCCTTCATCCTGTATTAAACCCTCCTTCATCACTCTATTAAACCCTCCTTCATCCCTGTATTAAACCCTCCTTCATCCCTCTATTAAACCCTCCATCACTGTATTAAACCCTCCTTCATCACTCTATTAAACCCTCCTTCATCCCTGTATTAAACCATCCTTCATCCCTCTATTAAACCCTCCTTCATCCCTGTATTAAACCCTCCTTCATCCCTCTATTAAACCCTCCATCACTGTATTAAACCCTCCTTCATCCATGTATTAAACCCTCCTTCATCCTGTATTAAACCCTCCTTCATCCTGTATTAAACCCTCCTTCATCACTCTATTAAACCCTCCTTCATCCCTCTATTAAACCCTCCATCACTGTATTAAACCCTCCTTCATCACTCTATTAAACCCTCCTTCATCCTGTATTAAACCCTCCTTCATCCTGTATTAAACCCTCCTTCATCCTGTATTAAACCCTTCATCCTGTATTAAACCCTCCTTCATCCCTGTATTAAACCCTCCTTCATCCCTCTATTAAACCCTCCTTCATCCCTGTATTAAACCCTCCTTCATCCCTCTATTAAACCCTCCATCACTGTATTAAACCCTCCTTCATCCTGTATTAAACCCTCCTTCATCCCTTTATTAAACCCTCCTTCATCCCTGTATTAAACCCTCCTTCATCCTGTATTAAACCCTCCTTCATCCTGTATTAAACCCTCCTTCATCACTCTATTAAACCCTCCTTCATCCTGTATTAAACCCTCCTTCACCACTATATTAAACCCTCCATCACTGTTTTAAACCCTCCTTCATCACTCTATTAAACCCTCCATCATCCTGTATTAAACCCTCCTTCATCACTCTATTAAACCCTCCTTCATCCTGTATTAAACCCTCCTTCATCCTGTATTAAACCCTCCTTCATCCTATATTAAACCCTCCATCATCCTGTATTAAACCCTCCTTCATCACTCTATTAAACCCTCCTTCATCCCTCTATTAAACCCTCCTTCATCCTGTATTAAACCCTCCTTCATCCTGCATTAAACCCTCCTTCATCCCTCTATTAAACCCTCCTTCATCCTGCATTAAACCCTCCTTCATCACTCTATTAAACCCTCCTTCATCCTGTATTAAACCCTCCTTCATCCCTGTATTAAACCCTCCTTCATCCTGTATTAAACCCTTCATCCTGTATTAAACCCTCCTTCATCCCTGTATTAAACCCTCCTTCATCACTCTATTAAACCCTCCTTCATCCTGTATTAAACCCTCCTTCATCCCTGTATTAAACCCTCCTTCATCCTGTATTAAACCCTCCTTCATCCATGTATTAAACCCTCCTTCATCCTGTATTAAACCCTCCTTCATCCCTCTATTAAACCCTCCTCCATCACTGTATTAAACCCTCCTTCATCCCTGTATTAAACCCTCCTTCATCCCTGTATTAAACCCTCCTTCATCCTGTATTAAACCCTCCTTCGTCCTGTATTAAACCCTCATTCATCCCTGTATTAAACCCTCCTTCATCCTGCATTAAACCCTCCTTCATCACTCTATTAAACCCTCCTTCATCCTGTATTAAACCCTCCTTCATCCCTGTATTAAACCCTCCTTCATCCTGTATTAAACCCTTCATCCTGTATTAAACCCTCCTTCATCCCTGTATTAAACCCTCCTTCATCACTCTATTAAACCCTCCTTCATCCTGTATTAAACCCTCCTTCATCCCTGTATTAAACCCTCCTTCATCCTGTATTAAACCCTCCTTCATCCATGTATTAAACCCTCCTTCATCCTGTATTAAACCCTCCTTCATCCCTCTATTAAACCCTCCTCCATCACTGTATTAAACCCTCCTTCATCCCTGTATTAAACCCTCCTTCATCCCTGTATTAAACCCTCCTTCATCCTGTATTAAACCCTCCTTCGTCCTGTATTAAACCCTCATTCATCCCTGTATTAAACCCTCCTTCATCCATGTATTAAACCCTCCTTCATCCCTGTATTAAACCCTCCTTCATCCCTGTATTAAACCCTCCTTCATCCTGTATTAAACCCTCCTTCATCCTGTATTAAACCCTCCTTCATCCTGTATTAAACCCTCCTTCATCCCTGTATTAAACCCTCCTTCATCCCTGTATTAAACCCTCCTTCATCCCTGTATTAAACCCTCCTTCATCCATGTATTAAACCCTCCTTCATCCTGTATTAAACCCTCCTTCATCCTGTATTAAACCCTCCTTCATCCCTGTATTAAACCCTCCTTCATCCCTGTATTAAACCCTCCTTCATCCTGTATTAAACCCTCCTTCATCCATGTATTAAACCCTCCTTCATCCTGTATTAAACCCTACTTCATCCTCTATTAAACCATCCTTCATCCCTCTATTAAACCCTCCTTCATCACTGTATTAAACCCTCCTTCATCACTGTATTAAACCCTCCTTCATCCTGTATTAAACCCTCCTTCATCCTGTATTAAACCCTCCTTCATCCCTGTATTAAACCCTCCTTCATCCCTGTATTAAACCCTCCTTCATCCTGTATTAAACCCTCCTTCATCCTGTATTAAACCCTCCTTCATCCCTGTATTAAACCCTCCTTCATCCCTGTATTAAACCCTCCTTCATCCCTGTATTAAACCCTCCTTCATCCATGTATTAAACCCTCCTTCATCCCTGTATTATTCCCTCCTTCATCACTGTATTAAACCCTCCTTCATCCCTGTATTAAACCCTGCATCCCTGTATTAAACCCTCCTTCATCACTGTATTAAACCCTCCTTCATCCCTGTATTAATCCCTCCTTCATCCTGTATTAAACCCTTCATCCTGTATTAAACCCTCCTTCATCACTCTATTAATCCCTCCTTCATCCTGTATTAAACCCTTCATCCTGTATTAAACCCTCCTTCATCACTCTATTAATCCCTCCTTCATCCCTGTATTAATCCCTCCTTCATCACTGTATTAAACCCGCCTTCATCCTGTATTAAACCCTCCTTCATCCTGTATTAAACCCTCCTTCATCACTGTATTAACCCTCCATCATCACTCTATTAAACCCTCCTTCATCACTGTATTAAACCCTCCTTCATCCCTGTATTAAACCCTCCTTCATCACTCTATTAAACCCTCCTTCATCCTGTATTAAACCCTCCTTTATCCCTGTATTAAACCCTCCTTCATCCATGTATTAAAAACTCCTTCATCACTCTATTAAACCATCCTTCATCACTCTATTAAACCCTCCTTCATCACTCTATTAAACCCTCCATCATCCTGTATTAAACCCTCCTTCATCACTATATTAAACCCTCCTTCATCCTGTATTAAACCCTCCTTCATCCTGTATTAAACCCTCCTTCATCCTGTATTAAACCCTCCTTCATCCTGTATTAAACCCTCCTTCATCACTCTATTAAACCCTCCTTCATCCCTGTATTAAACCCTCCTTCATCCCTCTATTAAACCCTCCATCACTGTATTAAACCCTCCTTCATCACTCTATTAAACCCTCCTTCATCCCTGTATTAAACCCTCCTTCATCCGTCTATTAAACCCTCCTTCATCCCTGTATTAAACCCTCCTTCATCCCTCTATTAAACCCTCCATCACTGTATTAAACCCTCCTTCATCCATGTATTAAACTCTCCTTCATCCTGTATTAAACCCTCCTTCATCCTGTATTAAACCCTCCTTCATCACTCTATTAAACCCTCCTTCATCCCTCTATTAAACCCTCCATTACTGTATTAAACCCTCCTTCATCACTCTATTAAACCCTCCTTCATCCCTGTATTAAACCCTCCTTCATCCCTGTATTAAACCCTCCTTCATCCCTCTATTAAACCCTCCTTCATCCTGTATTAAACCCTCGTTCATCACTCTATTAAACCCTCCTTCATCCTGTATTAAACCCTCCTTCATCCCTGTATTAAACCCTCCTTCATCCCTGTATTAAACCCTCCTTCATCCCTGTATTAAACCCTCCTTCATCCCTGTATTAAACCCTCCTTCATCCATGTATTAAACCCTCCTTCATCCCTGTATTAAACCCTCCTTCATCACTTTATTAAACCCTCCTTCATCACTTTATTAAACCCTCCTTCATCCCTGTATTAAACCATCCTTCATCACTTTATTAAACCCTCCTTCATCCCTGTATTAAACCCTCCTTCATCCCTGTATTAAACCATCCTTCATCCCTGTATTAAACGCTCCTTCATCCCTGTATTAAACCCTCCTTCATCCCTTTAGTAAGTAGGAGGGATATGAGGACTGTGTATGTGTAACTAGGAGAGATATGAGCACTGTGTATGTGTAACTAGGAGGGATATGATGACTGTGTATGTGTAACTAGGAGGGATATGATGACTGTGTATGTGTAACTAGGAGGGATATGAGGACTGTGTATGTGTAACTAGGAGGGATATGAGGAGTGTGTATGTGTAACTAGGAGAGATATGAGCACTGTGTATGTGTAACTAGGAGGGATATGATGACTGTGTATGTGTAACTAGGAGGGATATGAGGACTGTGTATGTGTAACTAGGAGGGATATGAGGAGTGTGTATCTGTAACTAGGAGGGATATGAGGACTGTGTATGTGTAACTAGGAGGGATATGATAATTGTGTATGTGTAACTAGGAGGGATATGAGGACTGTGTATGTATAACTAGGGGGGATATGAGGACTGTGTGTATGTGTAACTAGGAGGGATATGAGGACTGTGTATGTGTAACTAGGAGGGATATGAGGACTGTGTATGTGTAACTATGAGGGGTATGAGGACTGTGTATGTGTAACTAGGAGGGATATGATAATTGTGTATGTGTAACTAGGAGGGATAGGAGGACTGTGTGTATGTGTAACTAGGAGGGATAGGACTGTGTGTATGTGTAACTAGGAGGGATGAGGACTGTGTGTATGTGTAACTAGGAGGGATATGAGGACTGTGTGTATGTGTAACTAGGAGGGATATGAGGACTGTGTGTGTGTAACTAGGAGGGATATGAGGACTGTGTGTATGTGTAACTAGGAGGAATATGAGGACTGTGTGTATGTGTAACCAAGAAGGATAGGACTGTGTGTATGTGTAACTAGGAGGGATATGAGGACTGTGTGCATGTGTAAGGAGGGATATGAGGATTGTGTGTATGTGTAACTAGGAGGGATATGAGGACTGTGTGTATGTGTAACTAGAAGGGATATGAGGACTGGGTGCATGTGTAACTAGGAGGGATATGAGGACTGTATGTACTATGTGTAACTAGGAGAGATATGAGGACTGGTTGTATGTGTAACTAGGAGGGACTGACAAAGTGAATCTTATGTAAACCTTGTGTGGAACTTGTCCTCTATTCAGAGTTGTGCTGAATGAAAGGAAAGCAGCATGTTGGGAGAACTGCAAACATCTGTCAACTCAACATGAATATGATCATGTAATGAATCTCATCAACTAGACTTTGCAGACGATCAGGTTAATGTAGATGGCTATATACTTTACTGCACCGCCTCTGTGAAGTCTGATAATGATAATTTATCAAATGTTAGGCTCTACCTTATTTAATAATGCTATAGATAAACTCCCATTACAGGGTTTCTATATGGATTCAGGTTTAACATTCTTAAAGATGCTGTATGTGGAATCTATTTGTTAAAATAAGTGGTCTACATGTTAAAATAATAGCTCTACATTCTGACAGCCATCACTGAGAAAGAATGTCTGGTCAGTAACATGGGTCTTCCAGCCCCTCCGCTCTGCAGTAAACACAAAATACATTTACTGGTATGCCTTTCCTACTTTATCCAATCAGGAGAGAGATCTCCACACAATGGTATGACAAAAATAAGAAGCATATACTGTATGAGCTTGAAACAAGTAAAATAATCTACCAGAGCAGTAAGCTAATTTGTCTTGGCAAGCTTTCTTGAAATAAGTAAAAATATCTAGGGCTCTCTCTCCTGATTGGATAAAGTAGGAAAGGCATACCAGAGACTACTGCTTGACCTTACTCCTAGAACCCACCTCACCCCTGCCCACTTTGACAACCTAGGATGGCTTAGAGTAGATGACAGAGTACAGCAACTTGCAATGGGCCTGGTCTACAAGATACACTACACGACCAAGGTACCCATGTACATGGCAAAATACTTCCCAAAGGTCAGTGAATACCACGATCACAACACCAGAGGGAGCTCCACAAATCATGTTAAACCCAGATTCGGCTCAAATAAGGGACTAAACACGTTTCGCAATTATGCCACATCAATGTGGAACGCCCTACCCAAAGCTGTAAAGGAATGTGGATCACTACCCACTTTCAAAACCTCTCTCAAGAGACACCTACGGGAGACTGCAATTCAACACTGGCCCCTGTAAATATCCTAACCCAACCCCCTCCAATGTACAGTCATTTACCTAGTATGGTTTTGTCAATAGTCCAATGTACAATTTTGTTTGTTTGTACAGAGTCTCCCCCCCCTCAATGTACAGTTTTGCTTGCTTATACAGTGTGCCCCCCCCCCCCCCCCCCCCCAACCACCTCCAATGTAAATTACCCAGTATGGTTGTCAATATCCCAGTGTACCCAACCCCCCCCACCCAACCTCCTCCAATGTACAGTTTCTACGTCAAATGTATATACTCCCTTTTCTTGACTCCTTCTGTATCACAAACAGTACTGTATTTGCAAATCTGGTATGTCATAAATGTATAGATGTAGCAGTACTGACTATCTGTATGTCATGTATGTCATATATGTCCTGATGAATTGAAAATGGGGGACCCTGGTGGAAACAAGACGAAAGTCTTTCTCTGGTCTGCATCCCCTTAACAATTGTGTGTATTGAGCTGTACTGTATTGTACCCATTCTGCAATCTGTTAATAAAGTTTTCAATCAATCAATCAAAACCAGAAAATTTATTTTGTGTTTAAATGGTAAATGGCTGCATTTATATAGCGCTTTTATCCCCTCCTTCATCCCTGTATTAAACCCTCCTTCATCCTGTATTAAACCCTCCTTCATCCTGTATTAAACCCTCCTTCATCCCTGTATTAAACCCTCCTTCATCCCTGTATTAAACCCTCCTTCATCCTGTATTAAACCCTCCTTCATCCTGTATTAAACCCTCCTTCATCCCTGTATTAAACCCTCCTTCATCCCTGTATTAAACCCTCCTTCATCCATGTATTAAACCCTCCTTCATCCCTGTATTAATCCCTCCTTCATCACTGTATTAAACCCTCCTTCATCCCTGTATTAAACCCTGCATCCCTGTATTAAACCCTCCTTCATCACTGTATTAAACCCTCCTTCATCCCTGTATTAATCCCTCCTTCATCCTGTATTAAACCCTTCATCCTGTATTAAACCCTCCTTCATCACTCTATTAATCCCTCCTTCATCCTGTATTAAACCCTTCATCCTGTATTAAACCCTCCTTCATCCCTCTATTAAACCCTCCATCACTGTATTAAACCCTCCTTCATCCGTCTATTAAACCCTCCTTCATCCTGTATTAAACCCTCCTTCATCACTCTATTAAACCCTCCTTCATCCCTCTATTAAACCCTCCATCACTGTATTAAACCCTCCTTCATCCGTCTATTAAACCCTCCTCCATCACTGTATTAAACCCTCCTTCATCCATGTATTAAACTCTCCTTCATCCTGTATTAAACCCTCCTTCATCCTGTATTAAACCCTCCTTCATCACTCTATTAAACCCTCCTTCATCCCTCTATTAAACCCTCCATTACTGTATTAAACCCTCCTTCATCACTCTATTAAACCCTCCTTCATCCCTGTATTAAACCCTCCTTCATCACTGTATTAAACCCTCCTTCATCACTGTATTAAACCCTCCTTCATCACTGTATTAAACCCTCCTTCATCCCTGTATTAAACCCTCCTTCATCCCTCTATTAAACCCTCCTTCATCCTGTATTAAACCCTCGTTCATCACTCTATTAAACCCTCCTTCATCCCTGTATTAAACCCTCCTTCATCCTGTATTAAACCCTCCTTCATCCCTGTATTAAACCCTCCTTCATCCCTGTATTAAACCCTCCTTCATCCATGTATTAAACCCTCCTTCATCACTTTATTAAACCCTCCTTCATCACTTTATTAAACCCTCCTTCATCCCTGTATTAAACCCTCCTTCATCACTTTATTAAACCCTCCTTCATCCCTGTATTAAACGCTCCTTCATCCCTGTATTAAACCCTCCTTCATCCCTTTAGTAAGTAGGAGGGATATGAGGACTGTGTATGTGTGAATGAATGAATGAATGAAAACTTTATTTAACAGATTGCAGAATGGGTACAATACAGTACGGCTCAATACATACAATTGTTAAGGGGATGCAGACCTGAGAAAGACGTTTGTCTTGTTTCCATCAGGGTCCCCCATTTTCAATTCATATAGACATATATGACATACATGACATACAGATAGTCAGTACTGCTACATCTATACATTTATGACATACCAGATTTGCAAATACAGTACTGTTTGTGATACAGAAGGAGTCAAGAAAAGGGAGTATATACATTTGACGTAGAAACTGTACATTGGAGGAGGTTGGGTGGGGGGGGTTGGGTACATTGGGATATTGACAACCATACTGGGTAATTTACATTGGAGGTGGTTGGGGGGGGGGGGGGGGGGGGGGGGGGGGGGGGGGGGGGCGGGGGGCACACTGTATACACAAGTAACACTGTACATTGAGGGAGGGGGGGGAGGAGACACTGTACAAACAAACACAATTGTACATTGAACTATTGACAAAACAATACTAGGTAAATGACTGTACATTGGAGGGGGTTGGGTTAGGATATTTACAGGGGCCAGTGTTGAATTGCAGTCTCCCGTAGGTGTCCCTTGAGAGAGGTTTTGAAAGTGGGTAGTGATCCACATTCCTTTACAGCTTTGGGTAGGGCGTTCCACATTGATGTGGCATAATTGCGAAACGTGTTTAGTCCCTTATTTGAGCCGAATCTGGGTTTAACATGATTTGTGGAGCTCCCTCTGGTGTTGTGATCGTGGTATTCACTGACCTTTGGGAAGTATTTTGACATGTACATGGGTACCTTGGTCGTGTAGTGTATCTTGTAGACCAGGCCCATTGCAAGTTGTTGTACTCTGTCGTCTACTCTAAGCCATCCTAGGTTGTCAAAGTGGGCAGGGGTGAGGTGGGTTCTAGGAGTAAGGTCAAGCAGTAGTCTGACCAGTTTGTTTTGAGATGTTTGTAATTTTGTTTTTAGCGCCTTTGAGGTGCTTTGGTACCATGAGGTGCAAGCATAGTCGTAGTACCCCTGAATGAGTGCTCCTGCCAGAGTCTTCAGGGTGTTCTTGTTTACCAGAGAGGAGATCCGGTACAAGAATCGAGTTCGTTGGTTGACTTTTTTTATTACATTGGATGCCATTTTGTCACAGGAGAGATTAGCCTCTAGGATGGAACCCAGGTAGGTAATTTCATCTTTCCTTGTGACAATATTGTCACCCACTGTAACTGAGAAGCCGTCGGTCTTGCTGAGTTTGTTATTTGAACCGAAGAGAATGGACTCTGTTTTGCCCATGTGTAATGATAGTTTGTTATCAGCGAGCCATATGCAGATTCTGCCTAGTTCCGAGCTGAGGGTTTTTTCAACCTGTAACTTGTTCTTGTCAGAGACCAGCAGGGCTGAGTCGTCCGCAAACAGGAACAAGTTGCAGTCACAAGCTGACGACATGTCATTTGCATAAATTAGGAACAGTAGCGGTCCTAGTATGCTTCCTTGTGGAACACCACAGCTCACTGTGAGGGGGGGGGATAGGGTACCGTTTACCTCCACCATCTGTTCCCTCCCCTCAAGGTAGGATTGCATCCAGCTCACTGATAGACTATCAAAACCAATTGCTTTTAGCTTGTCAATCAGAATGGAGTGATTGACCGTGTCAAAGGCCTTTTGTAGGTCCAGCATGACCATGCCGCAGTATTTGCCTGCGTCCACCTCTTGTTTGATGTGGTCATTCAAATAGAGAAGGCATGTGTCAGTGGAGTGGGATGTTCTGAAGCCAGATTGGAATTCGTAGATTAGATTTTTTTCCGCTAGGTACTTTTCGACCTGTTCGTAGACTATTTTTTCCATGACTTTCGAGATGGAGGTGAGAATATCCCTGTAACTAGGAGAGATATGAGCACTGTGTATGTGTAACTAAGAGGGATATGAGGACTGTGTATGTGTAACTAGGAGGGATATGAGGAGTGTGTATCTGTAACTAGGAGGGATATGAGGACTGTGTATGTGTAACTAGGAGGGATATGATAATTGTGTATGTGTAACTAGGAGGGATATGAGGACTGTGTATGTATAACTAGGGGGGATATGAGGACTGTGTGTATGTGTAACTAGGAGGGATATGAGGACTGTGTATGAGTAACTAGGAGGGATATGAGGACTGTGTATGTGTAACTAAGAGGGGTATGAGGACTGTGTATGTGTAACTAGGAGGGATATGATAATTGTGTATGTGTAACTAGGAGGGATAGGAGGACTGTGTGTATGTGTAACTAGGAGGGATAGGACTGTGTGTATGTGTAACTAGGAGGGATGAGGACTGTGTGTATGTGTAACTAGGAGGGATATGAGGACTGTGTGTATGTGTAACTAGGAGGGATATGAGGACTGTGTGTGTGTAACTAGGAGGGATATGAGGACTGTGTGTATGTGTAACTAGGAGGAATATGAGGACTGTGTGTATGTGTAACCAAGAAGGATAGGACTGTGTGTATGTGTAACTAGGAGGGATATGAGGACTGTGTGCATGTGTAAGGAGGGATATGAGGATTGTGTGTATGTGTAACTAGGAGGGATATGAGGACTGTGTGTATGTGTAACTAGAAGGGATATGAGGACTGGGTGCATGTGTAACTAGGAGGGATATGAGGACTGTATGTACTATGTGTAACTAGGAGAGATATGAGGACTGGTTGTATGTGTAACTAGGAGGGACTGACAAAGTGAATCTTATGTAAACCTTGTGTGGAACTTGTCCTCTATTCAGAGTTGTGCTGAATGAAAGGAAAGCAGCATGTTGGGAGAACTGCAAACATCTGTCAACTCAACATGAATATGATCATGTAATGAATCTCATCAACTAGACTTTGCAGACGATCAGGTTAATGTAGATGGCTATATACTTTACTGCACCGCCTCTGTGAAGTCTGATAATGATAATTTATCAAATGTTAGGCTCTACCTTATTTAATAATGCTATAGATAAACTCCCATTACAGGGTTTCTATATGGATTCAGGTTTAACATTCTTAAAGATGCTGTATGTGGAATCTATTTGTTAAAATAAGTGGTCTACATGTTAAAATAATAGCTCTACATTCTGACAGCCATCACTGAGAAAGAATGTCTGGTCAGTAACATGGGTCTTCCAGCCCCTCCGCTCTGCAGTAAACACAAAATTGTGAGGTTTTGCCCGCTGCTCACTACCTTTTCTCTGTCTTCTTTAAGCCTACTGTTAGGAATTCCCTACTCACTCTCTCTAGCCCCCACCCTCTCGTTCCTTACCCTTAGTGGCCACACCTGTTTGATATTCTATTATCTCTCGCACCTGTGATGGCAGGCTAATTAGTCCCCCTGTGGGCTTTAAATACCAGGGCGCTTCCCCTCGTTTTGGCGTGGGGTCGTGTTGTATTCATGCTGAGTCATATTCTCTAACATCTAGACTTTTTCGGGAGATCCTCTGGTCTACCAATGCTGTAAGATGGATCTCTCCAGCCTTGAGATGTTTGCTCCAGCCTTCGTCTGCTGTCGCCGTAGCCTGTGGAGGAGACTGTTCTGCGCTCCCTGTAACTTCCACGGGAGGCACCCCAGCGTTCCACTGCAGACCCCAGCGCAGCTGTTCGTCCTGACGCACATCTAGACCAACGCGCATCTCCCGGACCCTCGGGCTTGGCACGCTCTCCAGTCACCAGCGCGCAACGCGCATCTTCAAGGGCTTGGCCACCTGTCGCCGTTTGCCTGGAGGGAGACATTGTACTGCGCTCTCTAATTCTCTACGGGAGGTATTCCAGTGTTCCACTCCAGACCAGCGCGCCAGATGCGCTCAAGCCTTCGCCACCTGCCGCCGTTTGCCTGGAGGGAGACACTGTACTGCGCTCTCTAATCCTCTACGGGAGGTATTCCAGTGTTCCATCTTCCAGACCTTCGAGCTTGGCACGCTCCTCCGTACCAGCGCACAGACGCGCATCTTCCAGACCTTCGAGCTTGGCACGCTCCTCCGTACCAGCGCACAGACGCGCATCTTCCAGATCTTCAAGGGCTTGGCACGCTCTCCAGTCTCCAGCGCGCAACGCGCATCTTCAAGGGCTTGGCACGCTCTCCAGTCTCCAGCGCGCAACGCGCATCTTCCAAAGATCCTTGTGCTTGGCACACTCCTCCTCGCAGACGCACCCCGATGCGTCTCTCTGTTCCGACGCGCACACCAAGGTGTGGCGCGCCACTCTGTTCCTCGGCTCCGACAGCGGCTACCCGGTGGACGACACCCTCGCCACCGCCACTGTTCCAGCTCTCTGTTCCGACGCGCACACCAAGGTGTGGCGCGCCACTCTGTTCCTCGGCTCCGACAGCGGCTACCCGGTGGACGACACCCTCGCCACCGCCACTGTTCCAGCTCTCTGTTCCGACGCGCACACCAAGGTGTGGCGCGCCACTCTGTTCCTCGGCTCCGACAGCGGCTACCCGGTGGACGACACCCTCGCCACCGCCACTGTTCCAGCACCCTGTTCCTCGGCTCCGACAGCGGCTACCCGGTGGACGACATCCTCGCCACCGCCGCTGTTCCAGCACCCTGTTCCTCGGCTCCGACAGCGGCTACCCGGTGGACGACATCCTCGCCACCGCCGCTGTTCCAGCACTCTGTTCCTCGGCTCCGACAGCCAGCCACCCGGTGGCGTTGCCCTCGCCCCGCTGCTGTCCCTGTACCATTACGCATACGCCTGGGTGAGTTTTGATTGTGATGTCACTCACCCAGCGTAGTGCCCTTGCCCCCGTTCCCGCTGCTGTCCCTGTACCATTACGCATACGCCTGGGTGAGTTTTGATTGTGATGTCACTCACTCAGCGTAGTGCCCTTGCCCCCGTTCCCGCTGCTGTCCCTGTACCTTTACGCATACGCCTGGGTGAGTTTTGATTGTGATGTCACTCACTCAGCGTAGTGCCCTTGCCCCCGTTCCCGCTGCTGTCCCTGTACCTTTACGCATACGCCTGGGTGAGTTTTGATTGTGATGTCACTCACTCAGCGTAATGCCTCTTGCCCCCGTTCCCGCTGCTGTCCCTGTACCTTTACGCATACGCCTGGGTGAGTTTTGATTGTGATGTCACTCACTCAGCGTAATGCCCCTTGCCCTCGTCCCGCTGCTGTTCCTGCACCATTACGCATACGCCTGGGTGAGTTTTGATTGTGATGTCACTCACCCAGCGTATTGCCTCCTTTAGTTCTCACTTAGTTATTAGTTTGGACATTTCATCTCCCACTCTGTTTTGTTCTCTCGTGGATATTATTTTGGACATTTCATCTCCCACTGTGTGTTTATTCACACGAAGATAGTATTTACTTTGTTACTTTGTTATTTGGACTGTTCTGCATCTGCTCTGTTTGTTCCCTTTGAATATTAACCCTCTCCTCTGTTCTGCAGAGCGGCCCAGATGTTTTCCCACCAGTCCCCAGTTCCTCCCTGTCCCCAGCCCGCCTCCGCGGTTCTCTGTCCCCAGTTCCTCCCTGTTCCCCAGCCCGCCTCCGCGGGCCTCAGTCCCCTCTGCCCCTAGTTCTCCCCTTCTAGTTCCACCTAGTTCCTGGTCCCAAGTTCTCCCCTTCTAGTTCCACCTAGTTCCTTATCCCTAGTTCTCCTAGTCTCTAGTTCCTCTGTTCCCTAGGCGTTCCCTTAACCTTCCCTTAGGCGTTCCCTTACCTTCCCATAGTGTTCCCTTTTCCTGCCCGCCTCTTAAAGGCACTTTACCTTCCCCTCTTGTGTTATTCCAGTGTTTGTGTTTTCTCCCTTAAAGGGACAGTGCCCTTTTTCCCTGTTCTAAATAAATATCTGTTTCTTGGCAAACCATCATACCTGTCTTGTGTTGTGCGATTGGGGTCGGTTACAAACCATAACAGTACGACCCCACCAGCACAGACGGTGTATGTTGAGTTTGCCTTTTTTTTTCTTGTTCCCTCTAGCTCCCCTGTTAGCCCTGTTAGCTCCCCTGTTAGCTTGTTAGTCTCCCCTCTAGCTCCCCTGTTGCCCAGTTTAGCTTCCCTGTTAGTCCTGTTTAGCTCCCTTGTTAGCCTGTTACTCCCCTGTTTAGCTTGTTAGTCTCCCCGGTTAGCTCCCCTGTTTGCTTCCCGTTTTGCCCTGTTTGACCCCCCTGTAGCTAGCCATGCCCTGGCAGCTAACCCAGTCCCTCAGCATGGCCCCGGTCTGCTAGCTTGGCCCCGGCTGTTAGCACAGCCTCTATGTTAATGCAGCCTTGCAGCTGGCATAGGCCCTGTAGCTAGCCAGGCCCAAGCAGCTAACCCGGTCCCTCTGCATGGCCTCCACTTTTTTTGTGTAGTTTATCCCACTGCTAGGACTGCCCTTTCAGCTAGCAAGGTCAGTTTTTCTCACACAGCTAGGACTGTCCTTCCAGCTAGCTTGTGCTCTCATGCTGGTCCAGCCCTGTCTGCCAGCCTAGCTCCGGCAGCTAGCGCAGCCTCTATGTTGATGTAGCAGTACAGCTAGCATAGGCCCTGTAGCTATCAGTGCCCTGGCAGCTAACCTTCCCTCTGCTAGCCCTTTCCCGGTGCTTCCATGGTTACCCCTTAGCTACCCTGCTTGCCCCTCAGTTCCTCTAGACCAGTTGCTCTAGACCAGTTCTCTAGACCCAGTTCCTCTAGACCAGTTCCTCTAGACCAGTTCTCTAGACCAGTTCCCTAAACCAGTTCTCTAGACCAGTTCTCTTGCCCAGTTCGCTAGACTAGTTCTCTAGACCCAGTTCCTCTAGACCAGTTGCCCCTCTGCTACCCTAGTTACCCCTCGGCGACCCTGTTTCTTTTGCTAGCCCCACTCTTGTGGTGGCTTCCCCTGCTGGCTTGGCCAGTACCTCTTGTTTTGCCCCCTGCCACTCTGTCTGTATTTGTTTTGGGTCGCCGGGTGGCTCCCGTTGAGGGGGGGGTACTGTGAGGTTTTGCCCGCTGCTCACTACCTTTTCTCTGTCTTCTTTAAGCCTACTGTTAGGAATTCCCTACTCACTCTCTCTAGCCCCCACCCTCTCGTTCCTTACCCTTAGTGGCCACACCTGTTTGATATTCTATTATCTCTCGCACCTGTGATGGCAGGCTAATTAGTCCCCCTGTGGGCTTTAAATACCAGGGCGCTTCCCCTCGTTTTGGCGTGGGGTCGTGTTGTATTCATGCTGAGTCATATTCTCTAACATCTAGACTTTTTCGGGAGATCCTCTGGTCTACCAATGCTGTAAGATGGATCTCTCCAGCCTTGAGATGTTTGCTCCAGCCTTCGTCTGCTGTCGCCGTAGCCTGTGGAGGAGACTGTTCTGCGCTCCCTGTAACTTCCACGGGAGGCACCCCAGCGTTCCACTGCAGACCCCAGCGCAGCTGTTCGTCCTGACGCACATCTAGACCAACGCGCATCTCCCGGACCCTCGGGCTTGGCACGCTCTCCAGTCACCAGCGCGCAACGCGCATCTTCAAGGGCTTGGCCACCTGTCGCCGTTTGCCTGGAGGGAGACATTGTACTGCGCTCTCTAATTCTCTACGGGAGGTATTCCAGTGTTCCACTCCAGACCAGCGCGCCAGATGCGCTCAAGCCTTCGCCACCTGCCGCCGTTTGCCTGGAGGGAGACACTGTACTGCGCTCTCTAATCCTCTACGGGAGGTATTCCAGTGTTCCATCTTCCAGACCTTCGAGCTTGGCACGCTCCTCCGTACCAGCGCACAGACGCGCATCTTCCAGACCTTCGAGCTTGGCACGCTCCTCCGTACCAGCGCACAGACGCGCATCTTCCAGATCTTCAAGGGCTTGGCACGCTCTCCAGTCTCCAGCGCGCAACGCGCATCTTCAAGGGCTTGGCACGCTCTCCAGTCTCCAGCGCGCAACGCGCATCTTCCAAAGATCCTTGTGCTTGGCACACTCCTCCTCGCAGACGCACCCCGATGCGTCTCTCTGTTCCGACGCGCACACCAAGGTGTGGCGCGCCACTCTGTTCCTCGGCTCCGACAGCGGCTACCCGGTGGACGACACCCTCGCCACCGCCACTGTTCCAGCTCTCTGTTCCGACGCGCACACCAAGGTGTGGCGCGCCACTCTGTTCCTCGGCTCCGACAGCGGCTACCCGGTGGACGACACCCTCGCCACCGCCACTGTTCCAGCTCTCTGTTCCGACGCGCACACCAAGGTGTGGCGCGCCACTCTGTTCCTCGGCTCCGACAGCGGCTACCCGGTGGACGACACCCTCGCCACCGCCACTGTTCCAGCACCCTGTTCCTCGGCTCCGACAGCGGCTACCCGGTGGACGACATCCTCGCCACCGCCGCTGTTCCAGCACCCTGTTCCTCGGCTCCGACAGCGGCTACCCGGTGGACGACATCCTCGCCACCGCCGCTGTTCCAGCACTCTGTTCCTCGGCTCCGACAGCCAGCCACCCGGTGGCGTTGCCCTCGCCCCGCTGCTGTCCCTGTACCATTACGCATACGCCTGGGTGAGTTTTGATTGTGATGTCACTCACCCAGCGTAGTGCCCTTGCCCCCGTTCCCGCTGCTGTCCCTGTACCATTACGCATACGCCTGGGTGAGTTTTGATTGTGATGTCACTCACTCAGCGTAGTGCCCTTGCCCCCGTTCCCGCTGCTGTCCCTGTACCTTTACGCATACGCCTGGGTGAGTTTTGATTGTGATGTCACTCACTCAGCGTAGTGCCCTTGCCCCCGTTCCCGCTGCTGTCCCTGTACCTTTACGCATACGCCTGGGTGAGTTTTGATTGTGATGTCACTCACTCAGCGTAATGCCTCTTGCCCCCGTTCCCGCTGCTGTCCCTGTACCTTTACGCATACGCCTGGGTGAGTTTTGATTGTGATGTCACTCACTCAGCGTAATGCCCCTTGCCCTCGTCCCGCTGCTGTTCCTGCACCATTACGCATATGCCTGGGTGAGTTTTGATTGTGATGTCACTCACCCAGCGTATTGCCTCCTTTAGTTCTCACTTAGTTATTAGTTTGGACATTTCATCTCCCACTCTGTTTTGTTCTCTCGTGGATATTATTTTGGACATTTCATCTCCCACTGTGTGTTTATTCACACGAAGATAGTATTTACTTTGTTACTTTGTTATTTGGACTGTTCTGCATCTGCTCTGTTTGTTCCCTTTGAATATTAACCCTCTCCTCTGTTCTGCAGAGCGGCCCAGATGTTTTCCCACCAGTCCCCAGTTCCTCCCTGTCCCCAGCCCGCCTCCGCGGTTCTCTGTCCCCAGTTCCTCCCTGTTCCCCAGCCCGCCTCCGCGGGCCTCAGTCCCCTCTGCCCCTAGTTCTCCCCTTCTAGTTCCACCTAGTTCCTGGTCCCAAGTTCTCCCCTTCTAGTTCCACCTAGTTCCTTATCCCTAGTTCTCCTAGTCTCTAGTTCCTCTGTTCCCTAGGCGTTCCCTTAACCTTCCCTTAGGCGTTCCCTTACCTTCCCATAGTGTTCCCTTTTCCTGCCCGCCTCTTAAAGGCACTTTACCTTCCCCTCTTGTGTTATTCCAGTGTTTGTGTTTTCTCCCTTAAAGGGACAGTGCCCTTTTTCCCTGTTCTAAATAAATATCTGTTTCTTGGCAAACCATCATACCTGTCTTGTGTTGTGCGATTGGGGTCGGTTACAAACCATAACAAAAATACATTTACTGGTATGCCTTTCCTACTTTATCCAATCAGGAGAGAGATCTCCACACAATGGTATGACAAAAATAAGAAGCATATACTGTATGAGCTTGAAACAAGTAAAATAATCTACCAGAGCAGTAAGCTAATTTGTCTTGGCAAGCTTTCTTGAAATAAGTAAAAATATCTAGGGCTCTCTCTCCTGATTGGATAAAGTAGGAAAGGCATACCAGAAAATTTATTTTGTGTTTAAATGGTAAATGGCTGCATTTATATAGCGCTTTTATCCAAAGCGCTTTACAATTGGTTCCTCACATTTTACCCATTCACTCACACATTCACACACCGATGGTGGAGGCAACCATGCAAGGTGCCAACCTGCTCATCGGGAGCAATTAGGGGTTAAGTGTCTTGCTCAAAGACACTTCGACACGCTGCCCGGGAGGAGCAGGAATCGAAATGGGGAACCTCCGGATTACCAGACGACTGCTCTACCTCCCGAGCCACTGTCGCCCCAGTGTTTACTGCAGAGTGAAGGGACCCATGTTACTGACCAGACGCTCTATATCAGTGATGGCTGTCGGAATGTAGAGCTATTATTTTAACATGTAGACCATTAATTTTAACAAACAATACCACTTACAGCACCTTTAATTCACATTGAGCCTCCTTAACCATGGCCATCTTCAAGTAGACAAGGCTCCTCCCCCTCTAAAGAAAAGAAAAACCCAACTACAACATTATTATTCATTTATTAATTAAATTCTCAAATAAAAATTAGACACAAATTGACCGTTTGTAAAATTGGTAAACTCATATCAAAGGGAAAAAGAAATTCTTTACAAACATATTCCAGAAATTGTTACCAAAAATACAAAAACAATCTGGGGACCAGAAGACAAAGTACTATGAAAATGCTATCCCATAATAGCTACCAGTGACCCATGATTACTTCCTGTAGCACTGCTGTATGCCGACCTCTCCATCACAGTCAATGGTGGAATGAACTACCCATCCCAGTTAGGAAAGCCGAATCCCGTCCAATCTTTCGCCGTCGACTAAAGACTCACTTCTTCAACCATTATCTGAAATGATAAAAAAAAAAAAAAAAAAAAATCTAACCCTGACTAACCTTACTGTCATGCACTTGTCCTAATAAACTAACCTACACTGTAAAACGCAACACTTTGATGAACATTGTTACTCAGCTGATAGAGTTGTACCCTTCTTGCTGTCTTGTCGTACAGAACAACCACAGGAAAAAAGGTACATAATGTACGTTATGTTATAACCATACGTCATATATTTATGTATTGTATCGGGTTAAGTTTAGGGTTCGATCCCCAGCAGGGAAACGTAAAGGTTTTCTAAAAACATCAAAACATACATTTATTTTAATATGTGATATATGTATTTATTTGTAATACGTACACATGTTACATTTGCGATACACGACTACGTGAATATATTACATATGGCTATAACATGGCGTACATAATGTACCTTTTTTCCTGTGGTCGATCAGTGCTTTATTTACATATTTAAGTGAGATCGGGCTGCCCCCACTTATGGTGTTACTTTATACTGATGTGTAAAATGTATTCAAAACAACAAAAAAGTTACGTGAACAGCAACCGTTGTGATTGGAGGATCAAGAAAAGGGGGCAGGGTTTGAGATGGGTACATTTTCAGGGGTGAAGGCGATCATCACCCTGATCGCCTTCACCCGCTCTCCTATGCGGTAAAGGACGCAGGTCATGGCCACCTCCAGGTGGCGCCCAGGCTTCAGGTTGTCTCCAGCCAACTGCTCTCTTCCTCCGAGACACCGCCACTGGCCTCGTTCCTTAGTTTCTGTACACATCATCATCGCTCGCCGCCACGGCCCTATTACTGTGTAGTTCCCGGTGTGACCCGCTAGGCGGGCGACATTGGAGCCAGCGGTGTGTCTATTTGCGGAAGCGCTTGAAGAGCGGGTGGATGTTCTTGCCTGCATTGGACCTGCTGCCTCTACTATGGTACTCCATGTAGAACGAGTCATCTGCTCCAGACATAGAGCCCATGGACCCTGGTCGCCGTGAGAACTGTTGGGGAGGCGAGGAAGGAAAGAGACAATGATGATGGCAATAACAACAACAACAACAACAACAACTACAACAACAACAACAACAACAACAACAACAACAACAACAACAACAACAACAACAACAACAACAACAACAACAACAACAACAACAACAACGTGGGAAGTTAACACATTGGGCGCCAGCCATTACCCTTATCCTGTAGCTAATGCGCCAGGTTTCCATAGTATATTTTCACTGTGCGTCACTATGTTTGGAGAGCTATATCTATATTCTATATTATAGCTATGGAGACAATACTATGGTCATTTGACAGTGACTTTCTTCTGTCGAACATGCAAAAAAGAGAAAATGTTTTCATGGATACGTTTGCGTGTTATCCCGTGGTGAATATTGTATAGTTTAGGAGTGATCCGGGCTAATTCCTGAAAAGCTGAGTTATAGGGCGCTACGTGAATTCTGCTATAAGCATTGGCGTTTCTTGCCTGGACACTCTACTATTTCCAAATCAAATGAATATAATAGGTATTATGTTTCATCATGAATGCATGAAAGGGGGGGGGGGGGCATTTTTTAATGCTTTGATCGCCAGTAACAGCATTAGTTTTGAACACCACACACGCTGATCAGCTGGATCGATATGAAAACATTGTAGGATCAAGGTGCAATTGATGTCAGATAGTCCTTACCTTTGATCTGGGTTATTCCAAAAAGAATATTCCAATTGTCTGATCGCGATTTCCAGTATTGATGTCCATCTGGTCCCGGACATAATTTGGCACAATTTATGGATTGAGTGTGCTAGATGTGTTGTGAAGTGGTCGGATGAAGCAATTTACTTGGCTCCGTCTAAATTCTGCGCCCGGAGGGGTTTAAATGTAGCACACGTGAGATATAAGGTTTCAAAGGGTGGGCGATACTGCCGCCTAGCAGGATGCGGCCGGTATTGCACTTTGGCAATCTCAGAATGATTTCCTATGGGAACACTGAGGTCCATGAATGAATAATGAATAAAAATATCGAATAAAAGAAAAAAAAATACCAAAACCAGAGAAATCTCAGGTCTGGCGCCCAACCGCTGGCGAGTTAACCCGGGATTTCTCGGGTCTGGTGCCGAATGTGTTAACTCAATCAGCGCCACAGCGATATGCGTGATGTGTTGTTAACAGGCCGACGCTCTAAAATATAGGAATATGTGGCGGAGTTTGCAGGGCTATAACTATATTCTATATTATAGCTATGGATACAATACTATGGCCCATTGGACATCGACTATCTATCGTTCAATTATGTGTTAAAGAAATAATTTTTTTCATCCATACATTCCCGTTTTATACCGTGGTGAATATGAGTATAGTTTTAGAGATCCTGTCTAATCCCAGAAAACAACGCTATGCAGCAATACATGGAATTCACTAAAAACGTTGCCGTTTCTCGCCTGTACACGCTACTATTCCTAAATCACATCTATATTATCGGTATTATGTTTCATCATGAATGCATGAAAGGGTGGGTCGTTTTTTGATGCTTTGATCTAGGGATGCCCCGATCACGTTTTTTGCCACCGATACCGATCACCGATCGGCGTGAGCCATATCTGCCGATACTGATCATTTTTGATTAAAAAAAATTAAAACTTATTTTATATAAATTATTATTATTTTCTTTTATAAAATATATATATTATATAATTAGACTTGTACTTGTATTATCTGCGAGACATCGCCACCACGCAACAAGTCAAAATGCTCGCTATCTGCAAACAGCTCCACTGTCTGTGTGTACTAGTAGCCTCCAGCTATGGCCAGGATTCTCCGGCGCTGCAGCTGGACCCTAGTATTGGTATAACGTTAAATCACATTCAGCAAGTCCTCAGCTCGAATACGCATCGAGTCAATGTTATAAGACATTGATATCAGGAGCTATCTGTAGCTACTGCTAACCGGATATATAATGTTAAGACGACGCCTCAGTGAACTATTTAGTTGAATGGGACATTTCGTTTTGAACAGTGAACTAACGTCAGCTAACGCGAGCTAACAGAGGTATCAACATGCACTACAAGACTTGCTGGAGCATTTGTTGATATCAGGAGCTATCAGTAGCTAGCCGGCTAAATACCGTTAGACAATGCCTACTAAAAGTGAATAGTTGACTGGGTAATTTTGTTTAAACAGTAACGATAGCTAGGTAGCTAACGTTAGCTCAGGTCGAATGCACTATAGACTGAGCAGAGGAGCCTCCTCCTCTGTGTTTACAAACTGTACACGGGTGCGGGCGGGGCTAGGGAGGAGGAGCAGCGTCAGTTTGCAGGTCCTGTGTGTCTGAGACAGACAGCGAGTGAGATCTCCGCTTGATCGGTTTCCGCGATCGGCGAATATGACTCATCGGAATTCACCGATCGCATATTTATACTGATTATCGGCCGATAACGATTGGTGGCCGATCGATCGGGGCATACCTACTTTGATCGTCACCAACGTTACGTAAGGGATAATGTAACGAGGTCATTGTCGCAAAATAATTGACCGACACGGAGTTTAAAATACCGAGCCGCCTCGGCGAGGTGTTTTAAACGTCAGTGAAGGTCAATTATTTTGCGATGATGACCGAGTATAGCTATACATTATCCCGCTTATTACATGGCTAACTTACTAACAATATACCTAATTCATTTGACAAATCGCAGTTGTTCTGTGGCTCTGTCAGCCCAAATAAAGTGATTATTATTATCGCGGGCAGCCCGGCAGGTGTGTCTGATTGGCTGCACTGAAACAGTGTGTGTCAGTGGGGCTTGATTACACCAGCTGTGAAAAACAATAATCACCGGTGGTTATCGAAAAATAATTCACCGCTGTCGGGGGGCTATTGGCCAATCACAAGCAAGCATTTCGGCGAATGTGAAAACGCCATGTAATAAACACATATATTGTGATCGAAGTGAAGTTTGATTGATACCATATAGGCCTTACCTTCACTAGGATGTACCCCAAAAAGAATATTCCAATTATCTGATCACGAGTCCCAGTATTGGTGTCGATCGTGTCGCCAACATAATCCGCCACACATCATGCACCGGGAGCATTTCACGCTTCTCAATCCGATCGGGACAACCGCTCCCCTTGCCAGACCAATAAAAATCAGACCGGAGACTTTTGATCGACACACAGGCCAAGATATGTTTCAAAGGGTGCTCGATATTGCCACCTGGGTGGATGCGGCCGGTATTGCACTTTGGCATTCTCAGGATGATTCCCCATGTTAACCCAGATTCCCCCACTGGCAGGCATGCGTTCTTCATGGGACGGGGTTGCACTCCGTGCCACCCCATGATAAGTACTCGCTATTTGCATATCAATAGCGCCGGTCGTCAGGTGTGTTAAATACGTTCTCAGATGCATTCACACCTAACTTGTTGTGAAGACATGTGTTACATTCCATTCGTAGAGGCAATTAGGCACTGTCTTTAGTCTGTGCCCAAGCGAGGGGACATTAAATGCACATTCGCGGGAGCGCGCACACACGCCGGGAGCGCGCGTGCACGTGGTGCGTGTCACCCCAGATGATTTCAATAACGCACCACTGCCCACTGGCCTTGTGCCTGTAATGAATGGAAATATTATTGAATAAAAGAAATATCGATGAAAACCTGACTATACTCGGGTCTGGCGCTGAACGGTTGGGCGAGTTAACCCGACTATCATCGGGTCCGGCGCTGATCGAGTTAAAGATGCAATAAACAAAATTTTGTGTAGAGTAATAATTAAACAAATCCAGAGCTTTTGGAAGAAAATATTGCTTTCGCCCCAAAAACATTATTGATTAATGAATTTATGATAAAAAATATTTTGGTGGGTCCAAAATTAATGTTGTTATTTACATGTTGTGTGCATGTATCCCTTCCCTACTTCCCATTTCCCCACATGGAATGCACCTGATTGGATAAATGACATGCTGGTGCTCTAGTGCAGTGGTTCCCAAAGTCGGGGTCGCGACCCAAAGGTGGGCCGCGAGCAGCCACGGGTGGGCCGCGAGATGATAAAAAAAAAAAAAAAAAAAAAAATATTTTTTTATTTTTTATTTTTTATTTTTTTATTATTTTTTTGTCAGGCCACTGAACTTAGAAGCAGGCCAGGACAGTGTTTCTAGTTGTATTCTAAAATTATATTCTATTGTATTCTAAAATGTGACTATATGGTTTTATATTAACTTAATAAATAAACAAAAACGAAAAAATCTACTTATTTCAACGAACATTTCAAACTAAATAACAGATTATGCACATAAAACGCTGAAAACAACCGAAGCAACAATAGTATTTTAATGAGGCTATTATTATTATCATTATTATTTTGCAACAAGTTAGCCCTCTCATAAATAGCACATATAAATGAATAACTAACTTGAACTAACTTAATAGGATTGAAGTGATATTTGGCATAAAAAATCGTCGCCTGGCAAAAAAAAAAGAAGAAAAAAAAGCCTGACGATGTGCATTGGGCCGCGGCTCTCTGACGCCTTATTTTCTGGGTCCTGGCCTGAAAAGTTTGGGAACCCCTGCTCTAGTGCGACATCAGATACAGATAGGCTGGTTGGTTGTAGTGCACAGCACGCGCCAGCAGAGGGCAGGGCAGTCTGTCTTTCCCTCTCTCACACTGAACCTACTGTAGCAGAGTAGAGCTGAGCAGGATGACGCCACGCGCGTGTTCCTGTCGGTCTTCCATCGCGCATGTGTGTTCATCTGCACAAAAAATAAAGACTTATTCTTCTATAGAATGCGGTTATGGACCGGTGGCCGTCCGTTTATTAAAGTCGAATGGACCATGGGTCAACTTCCAGACATCGGATGATTGCGGATTCAGGTATCGAAATGTTTTTCTAAAGTTTTGAGAGTACAGATTACAGGAGTACAGGACCCGGGAACACGTTGTTTGGGTAAGTCAGTTATGTTATGGTTAAGCGCATGGAAGATGAACATATGAGGGTCCGGATATCTTTTTTTTCGAATGCGGGACATTAATAATAATATAATTGTCCGAGTTATGAATGCCGGGAGTGTATGTTGTTTGGTAAACCTTTCCAGTTCGACTGTGTGTGTGCGTATTGGCAGGGGTTTAACGGCTTACGCTGGGTTTTGATTATCAGATAATCCAGTGCTTCTCAAACTTTTTCTGTCAGGCCCCCCTTTGGCGGACCAAAATATTTTGGGCCCCCCCCCCCCCTCGCCCCAACAAAATAGTCATGAAATGGGCCATGTTTAAATTTATTGAAATAACACCAATATCGTGACCTTTCAAATTGGCCCTATATTTTGTTTTCAGAGCTGTCATGGATGAAAAGCCAGCTTCACACAGATACTGTATGTGGTGCTGAATGGTATCAACACCTTAACTGCTGCATCATGAGATACTTGGTGGGCCATGAGATGAGATACTTGGTACTCAGCACCACACTCTGAAACTAGCTCTCTAGGTGGTATCAGATGAGATTTCAAAGAGTTCTTCCAAGAGTTTGGATGGAGATCTGTCAGGAAGCTTTGTCTCAATGTTGTCTGTAAAGGTTTTTTTTATCCAGAGTAACTTGGTGATCCTTTTCTGTGTTTTATTAAATAATGATTTTCAGATTTTGAGAAATGGTATTTTCATGGAGAACAGTGCAGCTGCAACAGATAGCACTTTAGTGATAATTTTCTCTAATAAAAAAAAGAAAAAAAGAAAAAAGAAAAATGTATTAATCTCAAGGCCCCTCCTGTCATGCCTCTGCGCGCGCCGCCCACTTTGAGAAACACTGAGTTAATCGATGCATTCAATTTTGTGCTTCTGTATGTGTAGTTGTGTACTACTGTCGTGAGTTTGTGAGTCACATTGGTCTAATTTCAGCCTCCGTTATACATTCCGTATGACTCGTTTTATATCTGTGTGTCTTGAATGTGCGCGCTGTGCAGTCTGTTGGTAACATGGGTCGCTAAGGAATTTAACGTGTGCTTGCTTATGTAGAAACAATGCAAGATAACGAGACCTTTCATTATAACGTCTTGCAACTATGGTTATGACTAAGATATCAAGTATTTACTGCCGGAAAATCTTTATGTATGGTGATAACGAGTATATTGTTAACTTAGCTCCGATTTTTTAGCAAAATTCACGTATTGCTCCATAGCGCCGTTTTGAGGAATTAGCCAGGATCACTCTGAAACTATACAATATTCACCACGGTATAACACGCGAACGTATACATACATTTTTTAATTCTTTTTTGCATGTTGAATGATGGATTGTTAATGTCAAATGAGCCATAGTATTGTCTCCATAGCTATAATATAGAATATAGATATAGCCCTGCAAACACCGCAACGCACAGTGAAAATCCCTATACTTTACAGCGCTGGCACACTAAGTACAAATATGGGAAAACAGCGTGGCAGTCAATGTGTTAAGAGCAGCACAAATACTGGGAAATCTATTTTTGGCCTTTCTATGTTTTTCTTCCATCCCCAAATGGTGTAGACTACCCTACTGTTGGTCTGGTGAGGGTGTAGATTACCCTACTGTCGGTCTGGTGATGGTGTAGATTACCCTACTGTCGGTCTGGGAGGGTGTAGACTACCCTACTGTCAGTCTGGGGAGGGTGTAGACTACCATTATGCCTCCTCCGATACACGGAGACGCCAGCCGCTTCATTTCACCTGACATCTAGGAGTTTCACTGGGAGAGCTTAACACTTGCAGAAGTTCATAACGCTATTTCTCTCAGATCCCCTCCCTGCTGAACAAGTACCCCCACTGACCAGCAGGAGTCACTGTTGCAATGACCAGGACTCATACCCCACAAGCTTCCCACCCACGATCACTGACAATTGTGTTCGTAGAAACAACTGACCAAGCCGGAGGTACCGCTGACAGCGGTAGGTGGTAGGCGAGTGCTTATACCTCTACACTACCCAGCCGCACCATACTGGTACAAGGTTTCCTTTCCTGTAGTAATAATAATGTAATGAAAGGGGGGGGCAGTGGAGGATGTGGTATTCTGTGTCTCCCAGGACATGGTCCTCACCTGTGGCCGTCCGCCCAGCTCCCCGATCACCACCTCCTCCTCAGCGTCTAGGTCTGAAGCAGCCAGGACCTTCTGGAGAAGCTGCTGCTGCTCGTCTTTGGTGGAGAACATCAGGTCATCTTCCTCCATACCTGCCATTTTGGTGATAACCTAGGAGAAGAAAAGAGGAGAGGAGAGAGGCGAGAGGAGAATAGAGGAGAGAAGAGAGGAGAGGGGAAGAGGAGAGGAGAGAGGCGAGAGGAGAATAGAGGAGAGAAGAGAGGAGGAGAGAAGATAGGAGAGGGGGAGAGAAGAGGAGAGGAGAAAAGTAGAGGAGAAATGAGATGAGAAGAGGAGAAGGAGGAGAGAGGAGACATATTAAATAACAGTCTATTTGTCTGTAACCGAAGCCTGTCTCCACCATGACACCTGGAGCTGCAGGGGGCCTACCAGAAAAACCATCTAGGAGAAACACTGTACAGAGCTCCATGGAAGAATGTGTGATGTGGTATAGAGCAGGTGAAGAGAGGCGTCTGGTGTGGTATAGAGCAGGTGAAGAGAGGTGTCTGATGTGGTATAGAGCAGGTGAAGAGAGGCGTCTGGTGTGGTATAGAGCAGGTGAAGAGAGGTGTCTGATGTGGTATAGAGCAGGTGAAGAGAGGCGTCTGGTGTGGTATAGAGCAGGTGAAGAGAGGCGTCTGGTGTGGTATAGAGCAGGTGAAGAGAGGCGTCTGGTGTGGTATAGAGCAGGTGAAGAGAGGCGTCTGGTGTGGTATAGAGCAGGTGAAGAGAGGCGTCTGGTGTGGTATAGAGCAGGTGAAGAGAGGCGTCTGGTGTGGTATAGAGCAGGTGAAGAGAGGCGTCTGGTGTGGTATAGAGCAGGTGAAGAGAGGCGTCTGGTGTGGTATAGAGCAGGTGAAGAGAGGCGTCTGGTGTGGTATAGAGCAGGTGAAGAGGTGTCTGATGTGGTATAGAGCAGGTGAAGAGAGGCGTCTGGTGTGGTATAGAGCAGGTGAAGAGAGGCGTCTGGTGTGGTATAGAGCAGGTGAAGAGAGGCGTCTGGTGTGGTATAGAGCAGGTGAAGAGAGGCGTCTGGTGTGGTATAGAGCAGGTGAAGAGAGGCGTCTGGTGTGGTATAGAGCAGGTGAAGAGAGGCGTCTGGTGTGGTATAGAGCAGGTGAAGAGAGGCGTCTGGTGTGGTATAGAGCAGGTGAAGAGAGGCGTCTGGTGTGGTATAGAGCAGGTGAAGAGGTGTCTGATGTGGTATAGAGCAGGTAGTGATTGTGAATAGGGAGATGTCTGATGTGGTATAGAGCAGGTAGTGAATAGAGAGATGTCTGAAGTGGTATAGAGCAGGTAGTGAATAGAGAGATGTCTGAAGTGGTATAGAGCAGGTAGTGAATAGAGAGATGTCTGAAGTGGTATAGAGCAGGTAGTGAATAGAGAGATGTCTGAAGTGGTATAGAGCAGGTAGTGAATAGAGAGATGTCTGAAGTGGTATAGAGCAGGTGAAGAGAGGCTGTCCATCTGTCCATCCACATAGTTTTAAGCGTCCTGTGTTTCTAGACTACGTCTGAGCCTTGAGGAGCGTCCCAGAGCAGAGTTAGTGTGGTGGGGAACATACCTTGAAGCTGTAGCCCTGGTCCACGAGGAACCTCTGTCTCTTGGTGGAATAGGCCATCTCCTGAGTGTCCTGGGACACCAGCGAGTAGAAATATGCATTGTACTCTTCTGCCACCATCCCTGAGCAGGTAGAGAAAGAGAGAGAAATGACGTAAGGGGGCTTTCTCATTAGGAGCGGGTGCTCCGCTCCGTCCTCGCTCCGTCCTTGGGTGCGAACTTCCCCCTCCCTCTCCCCCCTCTAGTTTGCGTACACACTGCAGTCTTGGTACACTCCGGGTTTTGTTTACGGTTTGCGTTTTGAGCGTGTAAGCTGCCGTAGGCGATGATGTTACACTCTAACTTCAACACAGGAAGAGTTTAACATACGGTGGTGGAAACTGGATGCTGATATAAAGAAACAAATAACCAATAAATATGAAGTTATATTTAAACCTCTGTTGTCAAGCCTTGTCAATATAACCCACCCCCTTTTCTCACGAATGGAACTGGTGTTGTGGAGTCCGCTTTGAGCGTTTTCCAGGGTTAGCGGCTAACGCTAGTTAGCTTAGCCTATTTATTACTAGTTAGCAGCTAACGTTAGCCCATTGCTTGCGTCAATTATATTGCATGTCATTGATCTACCGCTCGATCACGGCCGACTGGTTGGGCACCACTGGTCTATAGAAATAAATGCATTCGAACAAGAAACCAATGTATAGTAGACATAGCAATGGCAAAAAAATTGCCAGGCCTAATGCGAGCCAGGGAAGTCTTGTGCTTGTAACGTGGCTTCATCTCGAGGTTTTCATCCACTGAGCCGTGAGGCTCAACATGCTTGTTTGGTTGAGGTCTGAACTCGCCAAATTGCCCATAAATATCGTTTTTGTGGGTATTGTCCAGTTGTTGCTGTATGTTTTTATCTGCCCAAAATTCAAGCAAGCATGAAAGCATTACAGTAAGCTTGCACACCACGCCCCCTGCTCCGTTGTCGGGGACACTGGCGCGTACCCGAGACCACCTATTCCAGCGGACCAGGTTTGGAGCAAATCAGCGCCCCCGGGGATGGGGGGGGGGGAGCGTTCTCATCACGCGATATTCTGGTGCGATCGCGCTCTGATTCGACCCCGATGGCTAGTGTGAAAGCCCCCTAAGAATGTCTGTCTGTCTGTTGACAGAAGCAGGAAGAAACTTAAAAGTCTTAAAGGTGCTATAGAAAACATTCAGCCACTAGATGTCGCACTAGAACACCAGCATGTCATTTATCCAATGAGGTGCATTCCACGTGGGGAAATAGGAAGTAGGGAGGGGATACATGCAACATGTAAACAACATTCATTTTTAAATGATAATGTAATCAATAATTTCTTGGGGGGGGGAGCAATACTTTTATTCTGCACCTTTCTAAAAGCTTTGTGGATGTTTATTTTTTTGTATCCATTTATTATTATTAAAAATATATATATATATATATATATTCTACATCAAATGTTATCTATAGCACCTTTAAATCTCAAGGCCAAAGCAGTTATGATGCTGTAGCAAAGTTCCCGTGTAAAAATAGGGCTCTACGTCAACCCCATTTCATATCTAAACACATTTAGAACAATGTGAGCATGATTATTAAACATGAGTACTTGTCGATTTGAGAACATCATATGACAACGACAATTTGTTTGACTTTTCTTCTCGACCAAAGGCTGCCTTTCTGTCATCTTCAAATGACCAAAGACGTTTCAAAATAACTGAAACGTTCCCTCCTCCCTCTCAACTGGATGCTGAAACTACTGTTTGGGCTTGAGGGGGGAAGGGCGGAGTGCACCACTGTGAAGGAAGGGTGCACTACATTTACAACACAAGACAAAATGAGAGCAACACAGCACAATAATCGTTTTATCTCAATTCTCTTTTTTTCATGATCGTGGGAAGAGAAAATTGTAATTGAAACTCAATTAACCACCCAGCCCTGGCCTACTATCAAAAAAACATGTCACTGGAATTGCCATATGTTTGGTTTGGGACAAGCAGGACAACTGGCTTCATTCTCTGTGTTGTGATGCTAAGCATCCATCTTGCCATGAGGCAGCAGAACAAAACAGACTCAGGGAGGAAGGGACATATAAACCCCAAAAAACACTGCTTTAAGAATGTTAAATAATAACCACTAATCAACCCCAAAAAACACTGCTTTAAGAATGTTAATAACCACTAATCAACCCCCAAAACACTGCTTTAAGAATGTTAATAACCACTAATCAACCCCCAAAAAACACTGCTTTAAGAATGTTAATAACCACTAATCAACCCCAAAACACTGCTTTAAGAATGTTAATAACCACTAATCAACCCCCAAAACACTGCTTTAAGAATGTTAATAACCACTAATCAACCCCCAAAACACTGCTTTAAGAATGTTAATAACCACTAATCAACCCCAAAAAACACTGCATTAAGAATGTTAATAACCACTAATCAACCCCAAAACACTGCTTGAAGAATGTTAATAACCACTAATCAACCCCAAAAAACACTGCTTTAAGAATGTTAATAACCACTAATCAACCCCCAAAACACTGCTTTAAGAATGTTAATAACCACTAATCAACCCCCAAAACACTGATTTAAGAATGTTAATAACCACTAATCAACCCCCAAAACACTGCTTTAAGAATGTTAATAACCACTAATCAACCCCAAAAAACACTGCTTTAAGAATGTTAATAACCACTAATCAACCCCCAAAACACTGCTTTAAGAATGTTAATAACCACTAATCAACCCCCAAAACACTGATTTAAGAATGTTAATAACCACTAATCAACCCCCAAAACACTGCTTTAAGAATGTTAATAACCACTAATCAACCTGTAGGAAAGCCCTGCTAATAAGACTACTTTGTCCCGTAATAGCTCTTTAATATGTTGTTGTTGACAGGAAAGGGTAATTGATTTATGCCAGTGTAATCGTTCAGCGTGATGTGCTATGTTGCACTCTAGTCTTCTGATAACGTTACTGGCCCTTTAAGAGTTTCTCCGTTGAACGTGTGCACAAGCTGTTCTCTGTGCTGCTGCCTGACGGTGCAGCAGTAAGATCTGTCCCTTTGGGATAACGTGTGCGTCAATGAACGTGAGTACAGTACCTGTTTAGTTCCTGCCTAGTTCGTTCATTCAGTTTACTCTGTACTTAGTGTGTCTCCGCTGATCCATTCCTGTTGACGTTGTTCCCTCTGTTATTGAAACACTGCGCCGTTAGCTTAGCTACACGTTAGCCAACCTAGGTTCCCCCTGCTATGATATGCTGCTGCGCTGCGTGGTAGCCTAGCCGCACGTTAGCTAGCCTAAGCTATAACTATAACTCACTCATTACCCCTAGTGAATTGAATGTATCTTTACACCCGGTTTACAGTCCGCCTACCTATATATTGTTTACATGCACTGCATGAGTAATCCCCCTGCATAGGTTATGTAGGTTATATATAATAACTCCGGTTAAGTGAATGTCTTGGTTACTATAGTTGCACTGTATTGCTAATGAATATTATTGCAGCTATAGACCACATGTTTATGACATTATGTTTATGTGCGCCACTACTGTGTTTACTAATGTATACTGTATTGTATTCCTTTGTGTTTACTAATGTATACTGTATTGTATTCCCTTGTAGACAACCACACACACCTTTTGTTCCCAAATAAAACCAATATCTGCAGCACGCCTCTGTGTGATTCTTTAATCGGAGTTACAACGCCATAGTGTCCGCCAGCTCTATCAAACGCAACCCGTGGAGGCCCTAGCCCTCCGTTTCATGGTCCTTCGAAGCCGGATAGAGCTCCTCCAAGACGCTATGGCAGACCAGGACACCACAGAGACCACCGCTCACCCGCAGAGAGAGCGCCACCTACCAAGCCACCTACGTGACCTCGAAGTGGGATATGAACCTGAATTCAGTACTCGGATCAGTCCAGTGGCGGAACTTTGGTCCCAGCGGTGGGGGGGACATATTAGGGGGCGTGGTCAGTGACGTCGCAGGGGGGGGGGGGTAGGGGCGGGCGCCCCCCCTTCCCAATTTTTTTTTTCTAATACCCGGTGTGCAATACGCATTTTCCTAGGCGGTGGCGCCTCTTGTAAGAAGTGGTCATCGTGGAGCCAGGGCTTGTCCAGCTGCACGTCCGCTAATTTAATATAATGATACTAGTGAAATTTTTTTAACTCTGTCAAAATAAACGAGCTGCATAGGCATAATAAACTGTAAGCGACATATACATGTTTGCACTGTCTTTTTTCTATTATAAAGTGCCTCTCGAGACTCTGGTCCATAACACATAACAGATCAGTCATTTGATTGTAATGCAGGTGCTCGCATTATAAATCGAATGTATGTGAGACAAACAATGTAATCGTTTTGATGCATACATCTCTGCCCAGCCTACCCCACCTGTTGCTGTTGCGCCCCCGCACAGAGACCCATATCCCCGCACCAGAATGCTACGACGGGGACGTCTCTAAATGTCATGCCTTTATTTTTCAATATTCACTAGTATTCGGACAACAGCCGCACACTTAAAGTGATACATCTAAAATCGCTTACCTTACCTGTCGGGGGTCCAGGACTCCTGCGTTAGAATGGGCGACAGGCAGCTCAATTCATTCCCTGCATACATCGCAAAAGGTATTCGATTTCGACCACCCTCCCGGGGCTCGGATTATGATAGTTCTTGTAACTGCCTCGGCTACACGCTGCTTTAATAACACTGCATTATCGAGACAGCGCCCCTATGTATGACTTTGAGGAACTGGCAATGAATTCCAAGAGTAGGGTAAATCTGCAGTGCCGGCACTGTGTAGTAGCGAGTCACAGTGCCAGGCTGCGCAGTTGCAGCGGTTTGGAAAACATGGGGGGGACAAATACTGCATTCTGAAATCATGCGGGGGACATTTTCCGGGGACCCCCCCGCAAATTACGCCCCTGGATCAGTCAGTACTCGGACCAGTCAGTACTCGGATCAGTCAGTACTCGGATCAGTCAGTACTCGGATCAGTCAGTACTCGGACCAGTCAGTACTCGGATCAGTCAGTACTCGGATCAGTCAATTCCTAGACCCACCATAAGGTCAGGTGTCGGCTCCCATCGTTCATACCCGGGGAGCGAAGCAAGGGCTCCGTGTGAAGGTAGTAGGTCCTCACATCTGTCAATTCCTAGACCCACCATAAGGTCAGGTGTTGGCTCTCATCGTTCATCTGGGAGTGTACACCGACAACATGCTCTCTCACCAGTCCAGGAAGCTATCCTCCAGGAGCACATCCACTCCCTGGAGCTTGAGGAGCTACAGCGCCAGGTACAGTAAAAGAAGACTACGACGCCAACCTGGAGCGTCAACGCTTACAACGCCTACAGCAGGAAGCACAAGATGCACGGGAAGCTATCACTAAACGCCTGGACAGGCAGAGGCGGCTTAAGAAGAAGGAGAAGGAACTTCAAGTAGCCAAACTGGTCATCTCACTTCTTCAAGAGTCAGAGATGAGGGCTCTTGTACGTGCAGCAGCATCTGAGCCGACCTATCCACCACCTGGACAACAGCACCACGTAGTGGCACCTGTGCCTCTAGCCCTTCCTACCGTACCACAGTACATGCATCCCCTGCCGGCTAATCCAGCCGCCATCACTCCAGTGATACACCATCCAGCACAGGCGACGCCTCGCTCTGCTGCTCCCCCTGTGTCATGGTACCCAGCTCCCAACATGCCTGGTTCAATTGAGCAACCTACAATCTCACACGGGCCCCCTGTAGCTACACACAGTACCCAGAGTCCTACCTATGGTGCGACCATCCCTAGTACTCAACCCAGTACTCAACCCAGTACTCAACTCAGTACCCAACCTAGTACTCAACCCAGTACTCAACTCAGTACTCAACCCAGTACCCAACCTAGTACTCAACTCAGTACCCAACCTAGTACTCAACTCAGTACCCAAGCTAGTACTCAACTCAGTACCCAACCTAGTACTCAACTCAGTACCCAACCTAGTACTCAACTCAGTACCCGACCCAGTACTCAACTCAGTACCCAACCTAGTACTCAACTCAGTACCCAACCTAGTACTCAACTCAGTACCCAACCTAGTACTCAACTCAGTACCCAACCTAGTACTCAACTCAGTACCCAACCTAGTACTCAACCCAGTACTCAACTCAGTACTCAACTCAGTACCCAACCTAGTACTCAACTCAGTACCCAACCTAGTACTCAACTCAGTACCCAACCTAGTACTCAACCTAGTACTCAACCTAGTACTCAGCCTAGTACTCAACCTAGCACCCAACCTAGTACTCAACCTAGTACTCAACCTAGTACTCAGCCTAGTACTCAAACTAGTACTCAACCTAGTACTCAACCTAGTACTCAGCCTAGTACTCAACCTAGCACCCAGCCTAGTACTCAACCTAGTACTCAATCTAGTACTCAACCTAGTACTCAACCTAGTACTCAACCTAGTACTCAGCCTAGTACTCAATCTAGTACTCAACCTAGTACTCAACCTAGTACTCAACCTAGTACTCAGCCTAGTACTCAACCTAGCACCCAACCTAGTACTCAACCTAGTACTCAACCTAGTACTCAGCCTAGTACTCAACCTAGTACTCAACCTAGTACTCAGCCTAGTACTCAACCTAGCACCCAGCCTAGTACTCAACCTAGTACTCAATCTAGTACTCAACCTAGTACTCAACCTAGTACTCAACCTAGTACTCAGCCTAGTACTCAACCTAGTACTCAACCTAGTACTCAACCTAGTACTCAACCTAGTACTCAATCTAGTACTCAACCATTGTTACACTCTATCGCCCTCCAGGTCCACTCGATCACTTCACAGATGAGCTGGACATGCTTCTAAGCTCCTTACCGGAAGATGGTACCCCGCTCCTTCTATTGGGCGACTTCAACCTGCCTGACTCATCTCAGTCGGTCCCAGTGGTCTCCCTCCTACAACAATTTGACCTGACTCCCACTGCCATGCCTCCCACCCACAAAGCAGGCAACTCCTTGGATCTCATATTTTCCCGTAACTCCAGCATCATTAACACCACGGTAACTCCCCTACATGTATCTGACCATTCCTTCATATCCTTCTCACTAACTCTCATGCTTAACCGAAAAGTCTTCACCCCAACTCAAACCGTCTCACTCAGACGCAACCTGCCCTCCCTATCCCCCTCCACCCTCTCCTCTGACATAATATCCGCTCTACCTTTGAGTGACACCTTCTCTGCTCTCCCCACAGAGATGGCAACCTCCACCCTCCTCTCAGCCCTTGCAACCTCCTTCGACAAGCTCTGTCCCCTCGTTGAGAAACCTGCCCGCCGTTCCCCACCCAGTCCATGGCTGACGGATGCAGTGAGAGAACAAAGACAGGTCCTGAGAGTGGCTGAGAGGAAGTATAGAAAGTCACGCCTCACTGCTGACATCGACACATATCACAACCTCTTGTTAACATTCTCCAAAACCATTACTAATGCCAAAGCTTCTTTCTTTCACCATAGGATCGAGGCCTCTGCCAAGAATCTTCGCAAACTGCATGCTACCATGTCCTCCCTCCTCACTCCCCCCCCACCTCCTCCTCCCTCATCTTTTTCTGCCGAAGACTTTGCGATTTTCTTTGAGGAAAAAGTGGAGAACATCCGCAGCTCCTTCTCCCAACCCCCACCCATTCCAAACGCTGAATCGAGAACCTCATCCTTCACTGTCATTTTTCTCTCCCATTACAGAAGCCGAGACCCTGACACTGGTAACGTCGAACCGTCCGACTACATGCCAGCTGGAACAGCTACCCTCCCCACTCCTCCAGACCATAGCACCGGACATCCTCCCATTCCTAACTGCAACCATCAACTCCTCACTCAACTCGGGGGTGGTCCCCACCTCCCTAAAACAAGCCAGAGTCACGCCCCTCATAAAAAAAAAAAACCTGAACCCCACCGTCATAGCCAACTATCGTCCTGTCTCTCTTCTCTCCTTCCTTTCTAAAACACTTGAACGTGCTGTATTCAACCAACTTACTGCTTATCTCTTACAGAATGACCTCCTAGACCCCAATCAGTCTGGCTTCCGGACTGGCCACTCCACAGAAACGGCCCTCATTGCGGTCACAGAGGCACTTCACTTAGCAAAAGCGAAAGGCCTCTCCTCTGTCCTGATTCTCCTAGATCTATCTGCAGCCTTCGACACAGTCAACCATCAGATCCTCCTCGCGGCCCTCGCAGGAATGGGAGTGGCTGGATCTGCGCTGACATGGCTGACATCATACCTCAATGACCGCTCCTACCAAGTGTCATGGAGAGGGACTCTGTCGGCCACCCGCCCCCTCCGGACGGGTGTCCCCCAGGGCTCGGTCCTAGGACCCCTTCTCTTCTCCCTCTACACTAAATCACTGGGTAACATTATCACGTCTCATGGCTTCTCATATCATTGTTATGCCGATGATACTCAACTCTTCCTCTCCTTCCCTCCCTCAGATATCCACGTCTCTGAGCGGATCTCGGCCTGTCTGTCCGACATCTCCGCCTGGATGACGACCAACCACCTCAAACTGAACCTAAGCAAAACAGAATTGCTCCACCTGCCGGCCAAATCCTCCCCCCTGACCGACCTCTCCATCACAGTCGAGAATGCAGCTGTGACCGCGTCGCCGACCGCCAAGAACCTTGGTGTTGTCCTCGACGACCAGTTGAACTTCTCTGCTCACATCGCAGCGACAACCAGAATCTGCAGATTCCTCCTGAGCAACGTCAGAAGGATACGCCCCTTCCTGACAAAAGAAGCCACCCAACTCCTCGTCCAATCAACAGTCATCTCCCGCCTCGACTACTGCAACGCACTGCTAGCTGGCCTCCCGGCCACTGCCACCAAGCCTCTTCAACTCATTCAAAACGCAGCGGCCCGCCTGATCTCAAACCTACCGAAATCGGCCCATGTCACCCCACTTCTCAGGGACCTGCACTGGCTCCCCATTGCTGCACGTATCCGCTTCAAGGCCCTCGACCTAGCATACCGTGCGGCAAAGGGAACCGCTCCCGCCTACCTCCGGTCAATGGTCTCTAACTACACACCCTCAAGACCCCTACGCTCTGCATCTTCTGGCCGCCTCAGATCTACTCCTATCCAAGCTCCCGGAGGGTCATCAAAGAGAAGCCGCCTATTCTCAGTCCTTGCCCCACAATGGTGGAATGAACTACCCATCCCAGTTAGGACAGCCGAATCCCGTCCAATCTTTCGCCGTCGACTAAAGACTCACTTCTTCAACCATTATCTGAAATGATAAAAAAAAAAAATCGAACCCCGACCAACCTTACTGTCATGCACTTGTCCTAATAAACTAACCTACACTGTAACACGCAACACTTTGATGAACATTGTTACTCAGCTGATAGAGTTATACCCTTCTTGCTGTCTTGTCGCACAGAACTTGTAAGTCGCTTTGGATAAAAGCGTCAGCTAAATGACTAAATGTAAATGTAAATGTAAATGTAGTACTCAACCTAGTACTCAACCTAGTACTCAACCTAGTACTCAACCTAGTACTCAGCCTAGTACTCAATCTAGTACTCAACCTAGTACACAACCTAGTACTCAACCTAGTACTCAGCCTAGTACTCAACCTAGCACCCAACCTAGTACTCAACCTAGTAATCAACCTAGTACTCAGCCTAGTACTCAACCTAGTACTCAACCTAGTACTCAACCTAGCACCCAGCCTAGTACTCAACCTAGTACTCAATCTAGTACTCAACCTAGTACTCAACCTAGTACTCAACCTAGTACTCAGCCTAGTACTCAACCTAGTACTCAACCTAGTACTCAACCTAGTACTCAACCTAGTACTCAGCCTAGTACTCAACCTAGTACTCAGCCTAGTACTCAACCTAGTACTCAACCTAGTACTCAACCTAGTACTCAACCTAGTACTCAACCTAGTACTCAGCCTAGTACTCAACCTAGTACTCAACCTAGTACTCAGCCCAGTACTCAACCCAGTACTCGACTAACTCAACCTAGGAACTCTCCCAGTCCTCCGCTCCCTGCCGTTGAAGACCTCTCTTCATGGAAAGATCTCGTCCAAGCAACAGTCAGGTCCCTTCACGGTGCGGCTGATGCCCAGACCACTGATCAGCCTTATGAAGCAGCCGACTTCCTCAACGCTGAGAAGGTCCTCCTTAAACGAACCCAGCTGGACTCATTCCCAGAGGAGATCAAGGCCCTCAAGTCTGACCGACCTCCTCCCCCAGACAGTCGTTTGGATCCACATCACCCCCTGACAAAGCTAATCATCCAAGATTATGATCAAACTCTTCTCCACCCCGGGCCTGAGGGTATTCGTTGATCTTCAATCCCGATTCTGGGTTCTACGTGGAAGAGAAGCAATCCGCAAGCATCAGCACACCTGCCGAGAACGTCATCTGCGGCGAGCAAAGCCTGACATGCCTAAAATGGCCGCCCTTCCGCCCTGTCGCCTGCGTCTCTACAAGCCCCCATTCTATTCCACCAGAGTAGACTGTTTTGGGCCATCTCACACCAAGATAGGGCCCCGGAGAGGCAGAAGTGGAGGAAGGACGGCAAGAAACAGTCGCTCGGCCAGGTGGCCCTCATCGTTGACCCGCGGCTTCCTCTGGCACTCTGGCCCGTTGGGAAGGTCACTCAGACGTACCCTGGAACTGACGAGCGCATCCGCACCGCAGCTGTCCAGGTGAAGGACAGAACATACCTGCGCCCTCTGTCCCGGCCGGTGCAGCTCCCGAGTCTCCCGGATACAGAGGACCCCTGAGACTTTCCTGTTTAGTTCAAAAGGTCTAAGTAGACTTTTGGGTGCGGCTGTGTAGGAAAGCCCTGCTAATAAGACTACTTTGTCCCGTAATAGCTCTTTAATATGTTGTTGTTGACAGGAAAGGGTAATTGATTTATGCCAGTGTAATCGTTCAGCGTGATGTGCTATGTTGCACTCTAGTCTTCTGATAACGTTACTGGCCCTTTAAGAGTTTCTCCGTTGAACGTGTGCACAAGCTGTTCTCTGTGCTGCTGCCTGACGGTGCGGCAGTAAGATCTGTCCCTTTGGGATAACGTGTGTGTCAATGAACGTGAGTACAGTACCTGTTTAGTTCCTGCCTAGTTCGTTCATTCAGTTTACTCTGTACTTAGTGTGTCTCCGCTGATCCATTCCTGTTGACGTTGTTCCCTCTGTTATTGAAACACTGCGCCGTTAGCTTAGCTACACGTTAGCCAACCTAGGTTCCCCCTGCTATGATATGCTGCTGCGCTGCGTGGTAGCCTAGCCGCACGTTAGCTAGCCTAAGCTATAACTATAACTCACTCATTACCCCTAGTGAATTGAATGTATCTTTACACCCGGTTTACAGTCCGCCTACCTATATATTGTTTACATGCACTGCATGAGTAATCCCCCTGCATAGGTTATGTAGGTTATATATAATAACTCCGGTTAAGTGAATGTCTTGGTTACTATAGTTGCACTGTATTGCTAATGAATATTATTGCAGCTATAGACCACATGTTTATGACATTATGTTTATGTGCGCCACTACTGTGTTTACTAATGTATACTGTATTGTATTCCTTTGTTTACTAATGTATACTGTATTGTATTCCCTTGTAGACAACCACACACACCGTTTGTTCCCAAATACAACCAGTAACTGCAGCACGCCTCTGTGTGATTCTTTAATCGGAGTTACAACGCCATAGTGTCCGCCAGCTCTATCAAACGCAACCCGTGGAGGCCCTAGCCCTCCGTTTCAAACCCCCAAAACACTGCTTTAAGAATGTTAATAACCACTAATCAACCCCCAAAACACTGCTTTAAGAATGTTAATAACCACTAATCAACCCCCAAAACACTGCTTTAAGAATGTTAATAACCACTAATCAACCCCCAAAACACTGCTTTAAGAATGTTAATAACCACTAATCAACCCCAAAACACTGCTTTAAGAATGTTAATAACCACTAATCAACCCCCAAAACACTGCTTGAAGAATGTTAATAACCACTAATCGATCAATTACCTTCACGACACAAACAACAGTAAATCACAGAAATACGTACATTGGTAGACTAAAAGAGGACACTAAGGTCTGACCAAGAGAGCATTTTTATGATGAAAAAGTACAAGTATCTGTTTCATCTCCTGACACAGATATCGTTTGGGTGAAAGACCATTGTGTCCTTGGAATGTATTCGTCATACTTGGCTCACAGGGAGTATTTACCACAAAGACCTATATTAGGCAGAACGTAGTTTACTGTCCTAGACATCGAGTTATTGCCCCTTTGAACAGGCAGATCAGTCCTTTCTTGGCTCGTAGAACCCTGTCGAGCCTCTGAGCATCCTGTCTGTGTGATCTGTTGATCAGACCTTTCTTGGCTCGTAGAACCCTGCCCAACCTCTGAGCTGCCAGTCTGTGTGATGTGTTTGAACATGCAGAAGTATCAGACCTTTCTTGGCTCGTAGAACCCTGCCAAGCCTCTGCGCTTCCTGTCTGCGAGATCCACCATGAGAGGAGATCTGGATCAGAACGTTGGCCTCTGGCAAATCAAAGGAAGTGTCTCCAACCTGTGATTAGTGACAGAAAACACAGTGAATGTAGCAGTGAGAGAGAATTTGGAGTTGCACAGACAAGCAGTGGATCTCAACCATTTTAGTAGCAACCCCTAAAAACAGAGGGTTACCTACCCCTTCCCAGTGACTTCCCCCCTTTCAGAGTATTTCACTCAGACCTCTCAAGTGTCTCCACATGTAAAAACAAAACACAAAGCTCCGTTTTCCTCACCTATGATGAAAAAAGGAAAATTGTCCCGTTTAGTCCTTTACAGTGTGTTCAGGGTGATAGGTGTATAGTTATATAGTGTATATAGTATAGGTATAGTGTATAGTTTCAAGTTTCAAGTTTCTTTAATAGTTGTCATACAGAAGTACAGAATACTTTTGTACAAAATGCTTCTTACTGTTGCGCTCCAGAGACTGTGCATGACAAGATAAGTATGAAATAAAAACATAGTAAAAATTAGAAGAAAAAAAAAGAGGTCACAGTGTTCAGTTTAGACATATGTACAATGTTCGTAGACGTAGTTACCATACAATATACAATACTGTGCAGTGTACTAATATACAATACTATATAGTGCAAGGCATAAATGGACAAGGTGCAGTTTAGGTACAATTCACAGTAGGTGTACGAGTTGTAGTGCAAATCCTTTATCAATAAATATAAAGTGTAAGTGTGTTTGTGTGATCTAAAGTGTGGAGAGTGGGTGCTGCAGTGTGTTGTTTGTTTGAGTGAGTGTGTGTGTGCGTGTGGGTGTGTGTGCTGTGTGCATTTGATGGTTGTTGCATAGTGATTATTGTTCGTTTAGCGATTATTGTTCGTTTAGCAGCCTGATGGCCTGGGGATAGAAGCTCCTTCTGAGTCTTTCTGTGCTCGCCATAAGACTCCGGTATCGCTTGCCTGACGGCAGCAGTTCAAAGAGGCAGTTGTTCGGGTGGCTCGAGTCCTTAATAATTCTCTTAGCCTTCCCCTTGCACCGCTTGTTGTAAATGTTCTGGAGGGTGGGAAGCCCCCCTCTAATTGTGCGTTCGGCTGAACGTGTCACTCTTTGTAGTCTGCTACGGTCCTGTGCAGTGCTATTCCCAAACCAGGAGGTGATGTTGCCGGTCAGGATGCTCTCTATTGTACATGAGTAGAAGTTCCTAAGGATCTTCTGACTGACTTGGAACTTCCTTAGGCGCCTGAGGAAGTAGAGGCGTTGTCGTGCCTTCTTCACAACACTGTCAATGTGTGTGGTCCATGTCAAGTCCTCGGATATGTGGGCTCCGAGGTACTTGAAACTGTTCACTCTCTCAACTGGTGCCCCGTCGATGCTGAGGGGGCTGTAGTCCTTGACCCCCGACCTCCTGAAGTCCACAATCATCTCTTTTGTTTTGCTGACGTTCAGGGAGAGGCAGTTCTCCTGACACCACTGTGACAGGTTCTCTACCTCTTCCAGGTAGGCCCTTTCGTCGTTGGCAGAGATCAGGCCCACCACTACTGTGTCATCAGCAAATTTGATGATGGTGTTGTTGTTCCGCTGTGCTACGCAGTCATGTGTGTACAGGGAGTAGAGGAGGGGGCTCAGAACACAGCCCTGGGGGGCCCCTATGTTGAGCGTGATGGATGAGGAGGTGCAGTTGCCGGCTCTTACCACCTGGGGTCTGCCCGTCAGGAAGTCCAGGACCCACTGGCACAGGTCATAGTTCAAGCCCAGGTCCCTGAGCTTGGCTATGAGTTTGGAGGGGACTATGGTATTGAATGCTGAGCTGTAGTCGATGAACAGCATTCTCACATAGTTCCCCTTCCTCTTGTCCAGATGTGATGCTGCTGTGTGCAGCACATGGGCTATGGCGTCCTCCGTGGACCTGTTGGGGCGATATGCAAATTGCAGAGGGTCCAGGTTGATGGGGAGGGAGGAACAGATGTAGCCCTTCACTAGCTTCTCAAAGCACTTCATGGCTATGGAGGTGAGGGCTACAGGGCGGTAGTCGTTGAGGCAAGCGGGCGTAGATTTTTTGGGTACAGGGATGATGGTGGACTTCTTCAGACAGGTGGGGATGACGGCCTGTTCCAAGGACAGGTTGAAGATGTCAGTGAATACCGGGGCCAGTTGGTCGGCACAGACTTTTAGGACGCGGCCGGGGATGCCGTCCGGTCCTGCTGCCTTCCTGATATCCACTTTTTTAAAGATCCGTCTCACCTCATGCTCTGTTACCCTGAACACTGAGTCTCCATCAGCAGACCCCCCCCCCCCCATTGCCGTGGTTTGTAGGCTGGTGTTGTTATTCACAGCCTCAAACCTCGCATAGAAGGAGTTGAGATCATTTGCTAAGGAGATGTCACTGTTCATATAGTGTATAGTTATATAGTGTATAGAGTATAGGTATAGCAGGGTTTCCGTTAGCCGGTAATTACCGGTATTTGACCGGCAAAATCTGTTGAAGTCCGACATATTTAATCTCTCCGGTCATAATGTCCGGTGAAAATAATTCCCTCTAAGCACAATTTGATTATTTGAATTGTATTAAAATAGGCTAAAATTAAATAGCCTATGCGATGAACGAAACAATCATTACATTTGATTCATCGTTGCTTCACCAAGCAGGTCTAATAATGACAACGACGTTGTCAGCGAGAGCTTAGTGCTGGGTTTGCGAGTGCATGCAGCTGCAGAGCCACAGAACCCACCAGCAATGCCGGCACAGTGCAATACTCCAATTCAGCCATTGGCAATTCAGCTGTTGGGTGGGGGGCACTGCTGAGCGGTCCCCAGATAGGGCCTGAAAACAGCTGAATATGCGGCTCTGCAGCGGCATACTCTCGCAAATAAGTCGTTGGGAGGTGGAGATTCATCACGCAAACCCACGATAATGTTGCCGTCTCTCTCTGCCAAATTTCTCAGTTCTTCGCTTGATATAATTCATACAAATGTCCAATATAACGGAATTCGTTAGCTCATGAAAATGTGATTATAACAGACTGCTGTTTAATAATGTCGGGCCGACTGCCCACAGACACCTATTTGATTTAAAGTCAGCAGCAGCACGGAGTCTCAGGACTTATTTGATTTGGAATATAATTACTGTATACGCAAAAGTAGCCTAGTTTTAAGCTCAATAAACTCTGACCGGAATTTCTCTCAATTGACCGGTAGATTGAAATCTACCGGACACTGAGGCCGGCAACAATTTTTTCTAACGGAAACCCTGAGGTATAGTGTATAGTTATATAGAGTATAGCATATAGTTATGTTGCTGTAGCAATGTTCTGTGTAAAAAGATGACTCCACTTCCACTTGTGTGTAAGATACCAGAATAACTTGAAAAAGAATCTGTTGATTAGCCATTGCAACAGAAAGTCAACTGGGTCGGCAGAGCTACAAGGCAGATGTGAGCTTTTAGTCCACTGCTTTCAATGATTTCATTTTCAAACATAAGACTTGTTTGCTACTCTGTAAACAATGTCTTTTTGGATAACATAATATCAACTAGGGCTGCTTGATTATGGCAAAAAATTATAATCATGACTATTTTGATTTAAAATTGAAATCACGATACGACTGAATTAGTTTGACTTTTCTTCTCGACCAAAGGCTGCCTTTCTGTCATCTTCTACAAGTTACCAAAGACATTTTTAAATAGCAATAGGGCCATGGCTCCCTCCTCCCTCTCAACTGGATGCGGAAACTACTATATATATATATATAGTGTTGTGAAGGATCAGATTAAACCGAATATGTATATTTATTTATATATATATATTTAATTGTATTTGTATATCGTTTGATATCCCCTGTATATTCCTTGTACAATATGCATTGAATATCCCCGTTTCTACTAAACAGCCCATAATAGTTTCATTCTACCATTGGACTAGAACCTGGCGCCAGGTTGCCATACCCCTAGGTTCAAGTTCAATCGTGCCGCCTAACATGTCGAGGCAGCCCCCGGTTCCGCGCAGTAATATGCCGGGCGAAATACGTGTGGTACTATTTGTTCATAGCGCATATATATATGACGCTCGTAAAGTAGAACTTTCTTTTAGTCCAGTTCTTTACCCTCCAACAGAGTGACAGACGCAAAAGCCTCCCCACGAAGCACGTGCGGTGTAGTAGGGCCTACTTGGCCCAGAATAGGCATTGAGATATCGTGTAGATTAATAGTTGAATGGTCATAGTTTGGCACCATACCGTCGAGTTGGACGTATTCTATTAAGCTAATAATAGTCTATTTATGTATGGTGCATCGTTCGGTTCGAGTTCTACAGTTATCAGTACCCCCATCGTTCCTGACGTTATCTGGACGCTTATCCAGGCTGGTCAGACCCCTAGTGGTGATTGCATCCGAGGAGCTCCGGGTCAAGAGCGACTGGACCTGTATATTGGATTACTCTACCCGACGACGGCGAGCCTTCCACGGCTCTTGGATTATGCTTTATGTGCTTTGATTATTCCATGGATAAAGGCCAACACTGTTGAGTGTTGGAATTACCCCCCGGAGAGGACTACAGGTGAGGCGGCGCTCTACACGTGAGGTCGCGCCACGTCTCTCCGTTGTGGACCGGCAGATACCGTTCCACAGAGGGTCCAGCTGTGTTCGTCTACGGCCCCAGGTTCTGTGGGCACTGGGTCTAAGACTTTGGATTCTCCCAAGACACCGTCGGCCAGATGGGATACCGCCAGCGACTTCTCTAACCCCCCCCTCCTACTGTCTTACAACCAGCGGGACCCCCCCCCCCCCCCCTTAGTGTATCCAGCTATAATTATTTAAGTACTATCGCTATCGTTTCCTAAATATTCCAGGTTGTATACTTACTCCCTGCGCAACCAGAGATTGGACATTCAATGTTGATTTACCTACGAATACTCATTTGCCATAAAAGTGCATACTTAACATTTCAAATCATAAATGTAATTAAGTGAATATTGTGTACACCCTTTGCTGTATTAAATATTCGATTTGGTCCATTTGTGTTGGTTCGTTTCATCAGGTGGGAAAGTGTTCATCATACTTATATCTTGTACTGGGTGGCCAGAAGTTAAAGTACATGAGGTAGTGGTATTAAATATCATATCTAACAATACAGTCAGGGAATTGTACCCCTCAGCTACAATTGGTCCTTCGAGCCGGAGGGTAACTAGTGTAATATTAATATAGTGTTATTAATATCGAAATGGCCTATGATGAACACTCCACGAAACGATCCTCCTAACCTAGAACGCCCGCGGCGCAGACGACAGACACCTCAGTACTTAGAGGCTTACACTGTCAGTCAACTACCTAGCCTTCGACAAACGGTAAACGTAGTAAAAGTAGAAAGTAAAATTATGTCTGACCTTAACGACCAGGTTTCCCCGACCACAGAGGCCCTAGTAGGTCCTAATGTAACTGACCAAGCCCACGGTGGAGACCAGGAGGGAATTGACATGCCTTTACCCCCCGCCACTACTAAAGAAGTAGTCCCCGACACGCCCCGGGAGGAAGACAACCCTACAGAGAGAGAACTCTGCACGGAAGAAGAAGAGGAGAGCGCCGAGGAACTAGAGCTCCAGGACTCCCCAACGAGTACCCCCAGGAGCGGTTCACGCAGGAGCGGCTCACCTCCACTACCGCCTTCCCCCAGCGAAGCGGAGAGGATACTACAACAGGCGTTCCTCGTCAGCCTGACAGCCTCTACCGAACGCGATCGGCTCCAAGCACAGACGCTTAGCGAGCGCGAACGTCTCCAAGCCCAGGCGACCAGCGAGCGCGAACACCTCCAAGCACAGCAACGGAGCGAAGAACAGCGCACAAGGCTGGAGATGAGACGCTTCCAGATGGAAGAGAATATGGCAAGAGACCGCGCCGACGCCCAGCGCACCGCTGCCGGTGCCCAAAGAGACGCAGAGCGCGACAGACTACAAGCGCAACTAATAGAGCAGCTGATCAAACGGACAACTCCCTCTCCCTCCGCCAGGGGCTCAAGGAACTCGTCGAGACAGCAGTCAAGAGCAGCGTCACCGCAACGAGCAAGCGACCCTGAACTTGACCAACAGACCGAGTCTAGACCCCCCGCAGACCCCCTTCCCATACCGGTCCAAGCGAGACCCAGCTACAAGGAAGGAGCGGCCTACACTGCGGAGAAGCTAAATAAACGATTACAAGATCTGGAAGATTTGATAGAAGAAGAAGAGGGAGAAGAGGAGAACCAAGCCCGACGACAGCACAGTACTCCACCGGACCAGGAGGTCCCATACAGTCCAGGCTATACCCCCGTGGCGCTGCGCTACAGACCCCCGACTCTATTTACGGGTGAGCACGACGCACGACCAGCCCCGAGGAACAGTACCTGGACCAGCGGGCCATGGTACCCTGCCAGTACCGGCCCACAGCGAGGCGCAAGAGGGGACTCGCCCAGGAGGTCTCTCCCCCAACGCTCGCCGATGTATTCGCCATCCACGGCGTCATACAACGCCACGCCATCAATCCCAGACTTCGTCTATGAGAGTCGAGCACAGTACACGGAGCTCCGGATGTGCTTAGAGACAATGCTGGCGGATGTCATTGATGAACGCCACAAGTATGCAATATTATTGAAGCACCTGAAAGTACAGCGAGCACACAATATAGCGCTAGCCTATGCTACCTCCTCGACCCCATACACAGCGGCCCTTGCAGCGCTGGATCAAAGATATGGACGTATATGGGATTACGTAATCCAGGAGATAAGGCATATTGACCGCCTACCCCCAGCCACAGACAATCGCTCACTAGATGACCTGTCAATCAAAGTGCAGTCCCTGGTGGGGATGCTGGGAGCTCAACGGGAGAAGGGCAGGCATGAGCTGTACGCCAACTCTAACGTTGAGAGGATTTTGGAGAAGCTGCCACCCGCAAGACAGGAGCGCTTTCGGCGGCAGAGGGACTACCGAGATCCCGACGGCCCCGAGCCATCCCTCCTTGATCTGGCCGACTTCCTGGCGAGAGAGGTCAGCAGCTTACGACTGGACACCTTCGGGCGGAGCACGCCAAGCTCCAGAGAGGGACCCAGGAGAATAAATGATGGAAGAAGATCGGTGACTGTCATGCACCAATCAGAGTCAGTACCGAGCAGTAAGAGTCACAGCACCCCCTCGAGGAAGGAGACGTGGAAGATAGCGTGTCCCTACTGTGAGAAAGAACACTGGCTGTCACAATGTGACACATTCACAAAGATGAATGCAGAAGAAGTGAGCCAATGGATAAAGTCCAACCGGCGCTGTTATCGATGTGCGCGGCCCCACATGGCAGCCGAATGCCGCCTAAAGAAAAGGTGCAGCCGGTGCGATGGAGCCCATCTAGATATACTACACGATAGTAACGGAAGACGGCCTACACCTGCACCACGGAGCGGCACCAAGGCAAGTGTCATGTACATTGACCCCGCCAGCAGCAACGGAGCTCAAGTGCTCTTAAAGGTAGTCCGTGTGACATTGAGCTACCAGGATAAAGTCATGGACACTTACGCCGTCCTCAGAGAAGACCCTTCTGCTCGCCTCCGCTGCGACTCAACTGGGACTGCGGGGGAGCAAGAACGAAATGACGATTCGGACAATAAGAAGAGATTTGAAGACGATAAAGGGCGAGAATGTCTCCTTCACTATCGCAGCCAACGGGCAGCCAGAGCGACAGTACAAGATCACAAATGCTTTCACCAGCCAAGAAATAGGACTCTCGCAGTACACCTACCCTGTCACCAAGTTGATGGATAAATATGTGCACCTGCGCCAATTACCTATCCCGCTCATAAACGGCGCTACCCTGACCCTGTTGATAGGCTCCGACCATGCAGAACTCATAGTCCCGATTGACCGGGTCCACACCGGTCCCCGAGGCTGTCCTGCAGCCGTCGAGACCCGCTTAGGATGGACATTACAAGGCCCCCTCGCTAAATCTCTCAACCGAACCGCAGCCACTAGCTGCTTCCACTCCCGAACGACAGAAGAAGACACCACTCTCCTGCAGCATGTCGAGAGGCTATGGACCCTAGAGACAATGCCCTTTAAGAACGAAAGGAAAGACATTCGCTCTAAAGAAGACATTTACGCCATCCACCTACTCGAGCAGGGGACAAAGAGAGTCACAGTCGGCGGAGTGATGAGATACGCAACTCCACTCCTGAGGAGAGAGGGAATGCCCCCCTTTCACGCAAAGAAAGACGCCACGGAGCGCTATCTACTGAACACAGAGCGGCGCCTCGCCAAAGACCCCGCTCAACAGAGTGTGTACCGAGCTGAGATTGAGAAGCTAATCACAGCGGGACACGTAACAAAGATTGACATTAAAGAGGCCGATCAGACGACCGAATCATGGTACGTGCCGCATCACAAGGTCCATCACAATGGCAAGGATCGCATTGTGTTTAACTGCAGCTACCAGATCGGATCCCAAAATCTGAATAAAGAGCTTTTGCCCGGCCCCACACTCGGCCCCTCCCTACTAGGCGTGCTACTGCGCTTCCGCCAGGACAAGGTGGCTATAAGCGGGGATATCAAAGGGATGTTCTTGCAAGTGAGACTAGTAGAGGAGGACAAGCCTCTGCTACGGTTCCTATGGAGAGAGAAGATCGGAGATGAGAACCCATCCATCTACCAGTGGGAAGTACTCCCCTTCGGAACCACATGCAGCCCGTGCTGTGCTACATTTGCACTACAGAAACACGTCACAGAGGACCCAACAGCAAATGAAGAGGTCCAACACAGTGTGAAGAACAGTTTCTACGTAGACAACTGTCTACAAAGCGTCTCGACTCAAGAAGAAGCCGAGGCTCTCCTAATCAAGTTACGCGCCTCCCTAATCAAAGGAGGCTTTGATCTCAGGCAGTGGGCCAGCAGTGACCCGCACGTATTGCGCAGCCTCTCCTCCGCAGACAAGGCTGCCAGCAGCGAGACCTGGATGGCGACAATCCCAGGAGAAGCCCAAGAAATGACACTAGGATTAGTCTGGCGCTTCAAAACAGACTCGCTCCACTATAGACACAAACCCTTGGCTCCAGAGCAAGGAAGGTCGGCGGCGATACCGACCACCAGACGGAGTGTGTACAGAACACTCGCCAGACAATATGACCCGCTGGGATGTATTCTACCTTACACCACCAGGGCAAAGATGATTGTACGAGCACTATGGGACAAGGACCAGGGCTGGGACGACCCAATACCCGCACACCTTGCCTCAACATGGAGAGAGTGGGAGACGGAACTCCGCTCACTCCCAGGTGTTAATATACGCCGCAGCTACTTCCCATCCACAGTGAGGCCAGAGACATGCGAGATTGAGCTACACGTCTTCAGCGATGCCTCCGAAGTAGCCTACGGATCGGTTGCTTATTTGCGTGCCCAAGAGATGGGAGGAGAGATACACACTGCTTTCATACTGGCCCGCTCAAGGATAGCCCCACGTAAGCAACAATCTATCCCACGTCTAGAGCTCTGCGCAGCCCTCGCAGGAGCGCATCTAGCCACGTTAATCCAACGTGAACTCACCATTCCGGTGCATAGAACAATCTTGTGGTCAGATTCCACGACAGTACTCACATGGATTAAGTCTGATTCATGCAGATACAAAGTCTTCGTGGGAGTCAGAGTCACCGAGATTCAGGAACTAACAGAAGAAGCAAGCTGGAGATATGTGGATACCAAACACAACCCAGCTGACGTCATCACCCGAGGAATGTCCCTGGATGACCTAACCCGTCACAACATCTACAGTGACGGACCAGCATTCCTCCAGCTCCCGGAAGGAGATTGGCCTACGCCCAACCCGAGGGAAGCAAGTAGAGAGGAGGCTGAGAACAAGAAGCCTATGTTCTGTGGACTGAGCACTGTCGCCTCCACAGACCCGAACATAGATGACTGCATTACCCTAGAGAGTGCGCAACAAAGGACATTCCTGCGGCACCACCCAGAGATTCAGTCCACCACTGACATGTCAGCAGCTGACTACGAAGAAGCAGAACTTCTTCTACTACAACGAGCCCAGAGAGACTCGTTCCCCGATGAGCTAGACTGTCTACAGGGAGGAAACCCCGTCCCATCAGACAGCAGACTGATTCACCTGGCACCAGAGAGTGACGCACATAATCTCATCAGAGTGGGTGGTCGCCTGCGGAGAGCCCCCGATCTACCAGATGACATTAAGCACCCGATCGTCTTGAACAGCCGACACAAGGTCACAGAGCTGATCATAAAGAAATACGACGAGGATGTGCACCACGCCGGAGCAGAGAGAGTCTTCGCGGAGATCAGACGTCGTTATTGGATATTACAAGGGAGAGAAGCAGTACGGCGCTTCCAGCGAACCTGTCTAGACTGCCGTAAGTGGCGCGCGCAGCCCAGCATACCACGGATGGCTGACCTACCCCCCTGTCGCCTCCGAATCGGCGACAAGCCATTCCACTCCACAGGCATGGACTGTTTTGGCCCGTTGTATATAAAAAGAGGAAGAGGCACCGAGAAGCGGTGGGGTATTGTATTCAAATGCATGACCACCAGAGCGATACATATCGAGCTCCTTCCGACCATGAGCACAGACTCATTCCTTATGGCCTTCCGGAGATTCATATCACGGAAAGGACAACCGTCTACATTGTTGTCTGATCACGGGACCAACTTCAAAGGCGGAGAAAGAGAGCTGAGAGAGAGCTTCCAAGCTATGGGCCCAGAACTTAAGACCCACCTCGCTCCAGCCCAGGTTGACTTCCAGTTTAATCCCCCGAACGCACCCCACTTCGGTGGAACCTGGGAACGAGAAGTACGCTCTATAAAGACAGCCCTGTATGCCGTACTCGGAGCCCAGACTGTGGCAGAGGAAGTCCTAATGACAGTCCTCACGGAGATCGAGGGAGTATTGAACTCCAAACCCCTCGGTTACGTCTCCAGTGATGTAGCAGATGTCGACCCAGTCACCCCCAACACACTCCTAATGGGGCGGCTGGACCCCACGCTACCCCAGACAATGTACAGGCCCGAAGAAGCGAACGGCCGAAGAATGTGGAGGTACAGCCAAGTACTAGCTGACAAGTTTTGGAGCAGCTTCCTACTTCACTACCTACCGTCTCTACAGACCCGCCAGAAGTGGGTAAAAGAGAGAGACAATTTGACAGAAGGAACAGTCGTCATGATAGTTGACCAGTCACTCCCCAGAGCTATGTGGCCGGCTGGCCGCGTAAGCAAAGTGATCACCGGTGCCGATGGCAAGGTCCGAGCAGCTGAAGTACTCGTCCAAGGGCGCACCTACACACGGCCCGTGGCGAGGCTCATAGAACTGCCCCGACTCCCAGATACTATCGATGATGACCATGACCCTATGACTTTGTGAGTTGACTGACCTTACAGCGGACCTTGAGTGGAAGACAGTGCGGTTAATCTGTCTCTGCTTAGCTAATTAGGTGGGACTAATTAGGGGGCGGCTGTTGTGAAGGATCAGATTAAACCGAATATGTATATTTATTTATTAGGGCTGTCAGTTTATCGCGTTAATTAGATTAATTAATTACACAGCAAATTATCGCGTTATGAAAATTAACTCAAAATTAATTACAAAAAAAAGTTTTTTTTTTTTTTTTTTTTTAATAATATTTTGTATCTCATTCATTCCATAAGAATGTAGAATACACATATACAGATTTTTTTTTAATATGGTCCATTTGCATGTTCTTGGTATCTGATTCTAGGGACATCTATGAATCTCAGGGAATGTATTCCCAGTGTCAGAAATACTGTGGGCTAGATCCACAAAGAATGGATTGCACAGTGCAAGTTGCACCCTTACTTACAATTCATTATGAATTGAAAATGGGGGACCCTGATGTAAACAAGACGAAAGTCTTTCTCTGATCTGCATCCCCTTAACAATTGTGTGTATTGAGCCGTACTGTATTGTACCCATTCTGCAATCTGTTAATAACATTTTCATTCAATCACTCAATCTGTGCTGTGATTGATTGAATGAAAATTTTATTTTGAGTAAATTGTAATGAACCAAATGAGAATATCAATATTTTTTTTGTTATCTTTGACTGTGAATAACACCATGCTCAAATTGACCAGACCTGAAAAATCTAAGCAAATTAATAGATGGAAGATGATTAAACAGAAGGTTTTGTAGATACAGTACTGAATTCTGCCATCCGGACACATGCAATTTGAAATATGATTATAGAATATAGAATATCAGGCATAAAATGGTTATGCGATTAAAATGCGATTAATTAGATTAATTAATTACAAATCCTGTAATTAATTAGATTAATTTTTTTAATCGCCTGACAGCACTATTATTTATATATATATATTTAATTGTATTTGTATATCGTTTGATATCCCCTGTATATTCCTTGTACAATATGCATTGAATATCCCCGTTTCTACTAAACAGCCCATAATAGTTTCATTCTACCATTGGACTAGAACCTGGCGCCAGGTTGCCATACCCCTAGGTTCAAGTTCAATCGTGCCGCCTAACATGTCGAGGCAGCCCCCGGTTCCGCGCAGTAATATGCCGGGCGAAATACGTGTGGTACTATTTGTTCATAGCGCATATATATATGACGCTCGTAAAGTAGAACTTTATTTTAGTCCAGTTCTTTACCCTCCAACAGAGTGACAGACGCAAAAGCCTCCCCACGAAGCACGTGCGGTGTAGTAGGGCCTACTTGGCCCAGAATAGGCATTGAGATATCGTGTAGATTAATAGTTGAATGGTCATAGTTTGGCACCATACCGTCGAGTTGGACGTATTCTATTAAGCTAATAATAGTCTATTTATGTATGGTGCATCGTTCGGTTCGAGTTCTACAGTTATCAGTACCCCCATCGTTCCTGACGTTATCTGGACGCTTATCCAGGCTGGTCAGACCCCTAGTGGTGATCAGTGATGCCGGTAACGCGTTACTAAGTAACGCGTTATTGTAATCTGATTACTTTTCCCCGAAAATAGTAATCTAACGCGTTAATCTTTAAAAGCCAGTAATCTGATTGCAGTTACTTGTCCAAGTGGCTGTGCATTACTATTTCGTTACTATCTCATCATAAATTCATAATGCAGGCGGAATGCAGTATTTTATTTCGTTTTCGACAGTCAAAAATACATTTTTGAGCTGTTTTTCTTATTTGGGAGTGACGTGGTGTGGCAGTGAAAGGGTTACACAAGAATGTGGCCCGCGGCGTGACTGGACTCTCTGTCTGTGAGTGACTCTGCTTTGGCCCAATCACATTCCCCATCCACAGTCTGCGAATCAGAGGCAGAGTAGGGCGGGTCTTCACAGCACGTCATGTGACATATGCGCCAATCGTGTGACAGCAGGGCTCCGTTGCATTCGTCTGAGAATTCCACCCCAAAACGCTTACAGGAAGAAAAAACGCGGCTTATTATTATTACCGAGGCGCGCAGCTTATTATATTATTAAAACAGCTACTTGTGGGCACTCATAAAAACACCGTGGTCTACAAGTTGTTTAGCGAGAGGATGGTGGTAATGTGCTTCAATAGAACAATGGATCAATGCCATGTCAAAACTCGGCTCCGCTGATCTGAAGTGAAGGGCTCCGCAGTACACACACAGACACACACACACGCGCGCGCGCACACACGGGATCGCAGCAGCCACACACACATTTCCACTGTCCAATTGACAAGCGCCCTTTTCGACCGCGTGACATTGTTCAGATGTTTCAACTTCACCCCCAGAACCGCACCGAGTCCACCAAAACTGTGTGAAAAAAATGTGAAAGCGACCTAAACGTAAATACTGTCTACCGCTAAAAACAGCACATCCAATTGCATTGAAAGCATCTGGAATCACAACACTACGACGCTTCGACTAGGTACAGGAGGACTCGGAGGCCAGCCAAACAGCAAAAGAGAGAGATTGTTTCTTTCCCTATTGATTAATGTATATTTGATGGTGGCAGAGCAAAAGCTCTTATTTGCCAGATTTACAGTTAATTTACATGTTAAAGAGAGACTGATTGTATGTTTATAGAGAGACATTTATAAAAACAATTTAATAGTTACAGTTGATATAATTGAATAGTTCAGCCTGCATTTGTTAGATGTGAATGGATACACTGGTTTTGTAAAACCACTGGCTGGCTGCTCTAATGCTGTGAGCATCATAGACTGTTGCTTTACCATACTTGATGGTACAGAAGCTGAAGCACTAGTTTAACAATTTACGTTATGTGCAGAGAAACAAGTTAAAAACAATTTATGCACTTTCAATAAAGCGTTTTAAAAAAACTGTTGGGGGAACGACGACGACTTCGTAACCTAGTTACTTTCAAAGTAACTAAGTTACTCTGATAATCAAGTAATCAGTAAAGTAACTTGGATTACTTTTTAAAGGAGTAATCAGTAATCAGTAATCGGATTACTTTTACAAGTAATCTGTGGCATCACTGGTGGTGATTGCATCCGAGGAGCTCCGGGTCAAGAGCGACTGGACCTGTATATTGGATTACTCTACCCGACGACGGCGAGCCTTCCACGGCTCTTGGATTATGCTTTATGTGCTTTGATTATTCCATGGATAAAGGCCAACACTGTCGAGTGTTGGAATTACCCCCCGGAGAGGACTACAGGTGAGGCGGCGCTCTACACGTGAGGTCGCGCCACGTCTCTCCGTTGTGGACCGGCAGATACCGTTCCACAGAGGGTCCAGCTGTGTTCGTCTACGGCCCCAGGTTCTGTGGGCACTGGGTCTAAGACTTTGGATTCTCCCAAGACACCGTCGGCCAGATGGGATACCGCCAGCGACTTCTCTAACCCCCCCCTCCTACTGTCTTACAACCAGCGGGACCCCCCCCCCCCTTAGTGTATCCAGCTATAATTATTTAAGTACTATCGCTATCGTTTCCTAAATATTCCAGGTTGTATACTTACTCCCTGCGCAACCAGAGATTGGACATTCAATGTTGATTTACCTACGAATACTCATTTGCCATAAAAGTGCATACTTAACATTTCAAATCATAAATGTAATTAAGTGAATATTGTGTACACCCTTTGCTGTATTAAATATTCGATTTGGTCCATTTGTGTTGGTTCGTTTCATCAGGTGGGAAAGTGTTCATCATACTTATATCTTGTACTGGGTGGCCAGAAGTTAAAGTACATGAGGTAGTGGTATTAAATATCATATCTAACAATACAGTCAGGGAATTGTACCCCTCAGCTACATATAGTATAGACCTCTGAACAGACACCTGGATAAAAGCAGCCGCAGGCTTGTTAAGATTGTGTCTGCTTTTGTGTCAACAAGGTCCAGCTGGACCAGTGGACTATTTAACACACAGGAACCATCTACGCTACCTTGGAGATGAAGATGGTGTTGATCTTAGGGTTGTGTTTGAAGTTCTGTAAGATCTGCATGCGCTCCCCCTGGGAGGTAGGGCCGTAGATATATGGCCTGGAGTGGACAGAGCAGAGAGATGAGAACATTTTGTAGTACAAACCATTTAGTTTTAACCTTTATTTAACCAAGCAGGTCAATTAAGAACAAATTATTATTTACAATGATGGTAACAGGGAAAGGGGACAAAAGATGGTATAAAATAGAAAAGAGACAGATGATCATTTTACGATAATTAAAACACACATCAAACAAACAACCAAATAAACGTACAAGTTATATAATACATGAAGCAGAACAGACAAATTACAGTTAAAAGGCAGGGTGACAGTTGCAGATGTGTGTAAACAACTCTGTGATAGAGTCCTTAACACTTTGAATGCCCATCACGAGATATCTCGGGTTATCAGCCCGCGGGTTGAATGCCCATCACGAGAATTCTCGTTTAATTTGTATTAGCGATCTGAATTCATATTTCATCAACCGAGTCTACCGTTGGTAAACCTGCCCCGCCAGGCGCTCAGATGTGAAAAAGCGCCCCCTATCGTCTCCCAGGTGGTAATGCACCATTTTGGATTGGACTCAATGAAAATGGATGAGAATAAAAAACTCCGGAATCCACATTTTACTTCTCACGCATGTAACCGGAGCCGATCAGATTCATTCTGGACCCTCAGCACAGCGTGTAATGTGTTTTACAGTATACGCGTGGGATCAATAAAAGGATCGATTTTTGGAATGGCGATCAGGAATTGGAATAATCCATTTGGATACCATCTGATCTCAGGTAAGGAATCTCTTTTACCAGTCTTAGGATAATCAGACCTGTTTTCACGGAGATATAAGCTTTTCCCCTATAATGTGATATGGCTGTTTGACTGTAAGAGCGATCAGGAACTGAGAGAATCGATTTTCAGATCGGGCAGATTAGACACATAGCCATACTGTAATTTAAAACATAGATTAGGCGATATTAATGCTAACATTGAAGTGGATGGTGGGCATTCAAGCACTAAATGTGCGCTAAGTGTTAAAAGCAGTGAGGGGGATCAATTTGTCCATTTTCAAAGTATTTTGCACCTCGTTCCAACTACTGGGAGCAGCAAATTGGAAGGAGGATTGACCAAAGGAAGTGTTAACACGGGGAACATCTAGCGAGATATGGTAAGCAGCTCTGGTTTTATAGGGAGTAGATGAACATTTTAACCAGTGTATCAAATAAGGAGAGGTCAGACCAAGGAAGGTTTTGTAAACGAGTGTTAGCAAATACATTTCTCGTCGAGAGTATAACAATGGCCAATTTACAGACGTGCATACAGTGATGTGTTGAAAAGGGGGCATTTGTAGCAAATCTAATTGCTTAGAGAATAGTGTGGTATAATATCTAATGTTCTCATGTAAATATAGTCCCCTCCCCTATATCCCCTTACCTGTGCCCCCCCCTCTCTGTGGAATAAGACACTCCCCTCCCCTGTGTCCCCATTACCTGTACCACCCCCCCCCCATCTGACCTATCAAATGGGACCACACCCCCCCCTGTTAACTATATAGATCTCCTCCCGAGATCTATCCAGGTCTTCTTACCTGGGTAAATTCAGCTGATCACCTGGGGGGAAGCCCTCAGCCATTATCTCTATGTATTCTATCTGTTTGGTTAATAAACCTTTGTTATTATCCAAACCTCGGTTGACTGAGACATTCTTCATCAGGATATCCACAAATATCCCACAATTGGCGTCTACGAACTTGTGACGGACTCTTGCGTCCTACCGGCGTGCTGTATTGTTTCAACTATACAGAGAAAAGTGAGTATAATAGGATGGTCGACCAAAATTGTATGGCAAGGAATTAAAACCTTCCCGCTTTTCTCTGTGCCAGGTGAACATTACAGAATGTTGTCAAATATTGAGATCATGGCTGAGTAAGAATAATGTGCATTAATATATCTGATCTGTATTGAGAATCGTACCGGGGAAACGCGTGTACCTGGGTCCTTATCTGGACAGATGTTCTGAGAGGATGGGTTGTTGTGCTATTCCCGGATTTGAGCTGTTGCCAAACCGAAAGTTAGGGCACAAAATAAGGTTGTTGGTTTGCTACTCTATTGGAACCTATTAATTACCAGAGTAGCGTCAAAATATTCATTGTTTCAACCTCAAACTAAGCCCACAATCTCTTCCACTCCTGAAAACGATGTATTTGGATTGAAATAACCAAATGATTATACAGATAGCGGGAAGATGACCTGCGATGCCTCGGTAGTACGTGAATGTACATTTAACGGGACATTAGTCGCGGGTCCAGGGACCGAGAGTATGATTAAAAGGTATATATAATCTAATATATCGCTGGTAAATTTCGAAGTCAGGTTCGGTCGTTATGACTTTAATAACGATGTGTAGTTATATATCAAGGGATAAATGCCTTGTCGCAGCAGATGCTGGCCGACTAAACGTACAGCGGTCCAATACAGTCAGATATACACGCACGTTAACTTATATGTATTAATGTTTGTTTGTCTGTTTAAAGTCTCGTTTGTATGTGCACAGTATGCCGACTGATATCGCGCCGAGCATTGAGAGACGAGTTAACATTATGGGAATAACATTGGGGTACAACTCGCGCGACATGCAACGTCCGGTTGGAAATTATAGTTTTATCGTTTCTATTTGTTTACGTTTCACTATGCACAAGTGACGTTCATTCGGTTACAAAACGCTGGTTTAAGGAAAATTCCAGGCTATTGAGAGCTCGCGGAACTAGTACTGCAGGATTGCAAAGCGTTATTTCCGAGGCAAATGAGAACGCACGAACGTCGCATGGAGCGATGACGTCACGCTATGCGCGCCGTGAAGCTATGATTTTATATTAAACTATCCATAGGCGAACGTAAAGTTTAATGTGCCCAAGGCCGAAGGTGCGTGAAATCCACTTGTAGTATATGTTTTATTTGTATATGTATGTGCGCGCTGCTATTGGAAAATGTTGAGTTGCGGTGGCGAGATGCGGGTTGCATTATCCCAGACCACCGGAGAAACGAACCGAACATTGCATTGACGACACGTAACGGATCCAACGTCAACACAACAGCTGTCCCCGGTGAGTATGAAAATCATAATTTATAGATGCTTTGATTGATTGATTGAAAACTTTATTAACAGATTGCAGAATGGGTACAATACAGCACAGCTCAATACACAATTGTTAAGGGGATGCAGACCAGAGAGAGACTTTAGTCTTGTTTACATCAGGGTCCCCCATTTTCAATACCAGATTTGTTTACATCAGGGTCCCCCATTTTCAATTCATCAGGACATATTATGACATACATGACATACAGATAGTCAGTACTGCTACATCTATACATTTATGACATACCAGATTTGCAAATTCAGTACTGTTTGTGATACAAAAGGAGTCAAGAAAAGATACATTTGACGTAGAAACTGTACATACACAACTATCATCTCAGTTACAGTAAATTACAACTATCTCAGATCACTTGAGTGTTTATGTTGCTTTAATTTACATGTTATAAGTCACATAAAGCTAGTTTTAAATAGGATTCTAATCAATTGGATATATTTGATCTAAAAGCTAAAGAAAGAATAACAACCTTTCTTTAGAGATAATGAATAAATGCAGATAATGTTTAAATGAGGCCAAAATCATGCCTCCTCTTTTTCCACAGTAACATTGATGAGTGAGATGATGAAATAGAGAAGGACTAGCTAATGTTTGTTGAGCACACAGACAGTCAAAGAGGATTCACCCAGAATAAAAGAAAAGAGTGGGAAATTAACATGTGTTTGTGTTTACAGACAACCAAGAGATCTGGCTCTGGGTCAAGATGCAGAATGGGGTGTAAACACATTGTATCACAAAAGTTGAAACTCCAGTGATTTGCATCTGAACACAGACAAGACACAAAGTGAGACCAGCTACAATCATTTAAATTGAGACCCCAAAGTAATCTACATTTGAACACGAAAATCAGCTGAGGACGATGTGGAGCTGAAAGACAATGCAAATGCCTAGAGAGGACTCTGACCACACCTATAGAGACTCAACTTAGTATCTCCACTATACTTAGTATAGTAGGAAGTATCGCTTTAGATGCAGATTTTCTCTTTGTTACCACAGAGACCCATCTGACAATGGATAACAACAGAGAACCACAAAATGCACTGAATGAAATGTTTTAAGACCAGCTTGCCATAGCAAACACCATGATTCACTGGTACCTGATGAATGCAGTCAGGAAATTACTCTATTTTTCCACTAACTAATAACATGCATGACTCTTCCTTTTAACAAACTAATACATTTCTATGACTGCAAATATCAAGAACACCAGTGAAACATCAATATTGATCATTTAGCTGACACTTTTATCCAAAGCGACTCACAGGTTCTGTACGACAGGACATCAGGCAGGGCACACCTCTATCAGCTGAGTAACAATGGTCATCAAAGTGTTGAGTGCTACAGTGTAGGTTAGTTTATTAGGACAAATGCATGACAGTAAGGTTAGTTAGGGTTAGATGACAAAACAAATGATTGTTTTTCATGCAAAATTAACTGGCTACCTAGATTTTATGTTTTTTCCCCATGTTAAATTATGACGAGCCACACTGAGACATGAAGAACGCCAGAGAAGGCGTGGCGAGGTAAGTATCCTGAGGTACACCCAACGCATCCTGAGGTAAGATCAAATTAAAATTGACATCACAGACTATGAAGAAAAAGAGCTATTTTATCCGATTCAAGACTTTGGCCATTCATTTACAATTTTATTTAAAGCCTAATGCTGTAAGATCTAGTTAGATACAAGATCTGATAAGATTGTAGTGAATGTGACCTTCTTAACATAAGGAATCACTGCTAATGCAATTGGCTTGCATTTCCTATTTTCAATTAAATGATTTTATTTACAATGAATTGAATTAATCCCAAAATGATTTTCCTCTTTAGCAGAAAGGCGTTGAATCATTTATGTGAGGAGGTTTTCTAAGGCAGTTTTCATCATCCTCAGATCATGAATTGGTGAGAGGACAGGACGAGTGAGACGACGCGTGACCTGAACCACGAACGACGGCGCGACCAGACAAGGAGGAACACAACCCAGCGACCTGAGCGACCCACGACAGCATACTACCACCAGGGACGCCGCCAAGGAGCTGCGGACACAACCAGGGCGACGACAACAACCGTGGGAGAACCACCAGCCCACACAACACAGACGTCCCCAAAGGAAGGGGAGCAGAGACAGAAAGGACGACATGCAGCCTCACCCCAGCGACCCGCGGCAGACCATCTGCAAAAGGGAACCAAAGCCCCGACCATCAAGGTGGATTCCCATGACAAGATTGTCATCCGTGTGAGAGAGAGCGTCCTACAGACAGGCCACTACACCAGCAAACCCTCGCCCCTCTGGTACCGCGATGACGGGGAGCGGGGGACCAACCACCACACAGCACGTTCAAGACCACCCTACCGCCATGCCTCAAGGCCTGATAAAGGCCAAGCGTGAGCACAGTGGCGGATGTGCGGTGGTGATGGAGAGCAGCGCAGGCTCTAGGAAAAGAGTCTGCAAGACCACTATAGTTGACTGCTACAAGTGACCCTTGACAGGGAATGGACGGCGACCAGTGAATATTCCCGACTGCATCGTCAAGAAGAGACACATAGCAAATGAGACCTGTGGACCAAGAGACTTCTGAACACACATTGTCCAAATTGTTATGTATTTATTTACTTTTTACTGTCTTACTGACACACGACAGGCTCACAGAAACATCAACTGAATGTACGATACGTTCAACACACAGCAGGTCACCACAGAAGGACACATCCCTGGCAGAGAACAGATGGTCAACAGCGACGCAGCAACTGTCAGATTCACAAACAAGAGCTGTTTCACAAAGTTCATATGTATCAAGAAAATTATGAACTAAGAATATGATGAAATACAACCAATAAGATTGCAATAACCAATTTATAATAACAACAAGGAATGATCACAGAGTCACATTGAAAATTATATTGTTAACAAGACAGAACCAGTTGGGTTATTCCAAGACACCAAGTTTGTTTTGACCATTGATAGTATACACCACAGCAAAATACTAGAACAATGCATAACGATTATCATAATCACCTTTTATATCAGTTTTTTATACAAACCACTAGATTAACGGTTTAAAATGTTTTTGTACACGTTAGCCACTAAGTTAATCCATTTTTGAACAGTTTCCCATAATCAATCATGTTAGTTTTATTAACCACTAGGTTAACGGTTGTTTAAATGTTTTTGTACACATTAGCCTTATGTGTAAATCCTATTCCTAATAATTATGCACACGATTTTGTGTTTTCACCCTGTGCACTCTGACCACACAGAGACAGTGCATGTATTTAATTGGTTTATTACGATGCCTGTATGCATGAGTCACGACATGAACGACTGAAGGTATGCCAAGATATTTGCACAGCGATAGCTTCTAATGAGTATGTTAATTGTTGTTTGATATCAGAGATGAGGACCACTCATTGATATAGGTATTTTGAGCGATTAATAAAAGAAAAGGGTGATATCTATTCCCACATCTCTGATATCAAAATAACACAGACCGCAGTCCAGTCGATCATGTCATGAATCATGTATGTAAATAATTCTATTTTAAACTATTATGCCAACAACCAGATCACATTGGCCAAAATTTTCATTATTTTAATTGTTTTCTATTTTCACTTTTACCTGTTCCAAACAATCCTGGTATATTATACATTAATCTCACCCACATTATAAGAAAGAAAAGTGAGTATTGTGGTATAATATCTAATGTTCTCATGTAAATATAGTCCCCTCCCCTATATCCCCTTACCTGTGCCCCCCCCTCTCTGTGGAATAAGACACTCCCCTCCCCTGTGTCCCCATTACCTGTACCACCCCCCCCCCCATCTGACCTATCAAATGGGACCACCCCCCCCCCCCCCCCCTGTTAACTATATAGATCTCCTCCCGAGATCTATCCAGGTCTTCTTACCTGGGTAAATTCAGCTGATCAACTGGGGGGAAGCCCTCAGCCATTATCTCTATGTATTCTATCTGTTTGGTTAATAAACCTTTGTTATTATCCAAACCTCGGTTGACTGAGACATTCTTCATCAGGATATCCACAAATATCCCACAATAGAGATACAAAACATAAAGGCGATCAAGGACACTCTTGCACTAAAAGCTATGCATTTAGTTTGTCTTTGAAGTGACTTACTTGTTGAGACGGATAGCATATTCCTTCAAGGCAAAAACATTATCAGCGAAGACGATGATCTTGTCGTTGCGTCGTTCGTGGAAACGAATCAGGAACTGACACGCCCGGAACTTATTAGGGTTCATGGTGTAGAACAAGATACGCTTCCTGGTCTTGATTGCGACATACTCTCTGTAGAACTCTGGAGACATTGGACACCACACCTGCAAGAGACACGCACAACTCTTTCAGGCACTTGTCATCCACTCGTTCCAGAGTGAGAGAGAGAGAGAGAGAGAGAGAGAGAGAGAGAGAGAGAGAGAGAGAGAGAGAGAGAGAGAGAGAGAGAGACCGACATCAACCAAAATCTGTCTCCAAAATTTGTGATCAAGGTCTTAAACTTTGCAACAGAGGGGAGAATCTCAGTCTTTAGGGGTTGTTGGAGTTCATTGCTACGAGCGCAAGACTTACCTCAGCACACTGCACCTTGGCGATGTAACCGTTGTTCTGTAGCTCCATCCAGTTGGCCTCGAACAGCTTGGGACCAATCAGGAAGTTCAGGTCCACGATCTTGTCGTCCTCCCTGACCAGCGTGGCGGTGAGTCCCATCTTACAGTGGGCCTGGACGATGGTCAGAACACGACGGAACATCTTGGCTACAGGGTGGAACACAGAACTGTTCTGTTACAACACAATCTATCTATCTATCTATTAGGGATGTTAACAATTAATCGAAGCTCGATTGATTGATCATTAAGGATTTACTTGCAAAATTAAGCGGGCTAAGAGAAGCGTTGATTTTGAACTGTGACCCACAAAGGGCAGCGAAAATAACCCAAGGCAATGGCGGTATGGTTGTCGACGAAGGCCAAATGATGAGTTGCTTGCACAGCTAGCCAACGTTACCGCTGCTCACAAAGTTGCATTGACGACAGACTGCACCAGTGCCCTGGCGACTGAAAGCTATGTTAACGTCACTTGCCACTACATCACTACGAGGACTGGCAAGTCACCACTGCGGTGTATCTAACTAGAAGCTTGCTGGGTCGGCATATGGCAGAGCACCTCGCGTAACAGTTAAAAAAGAAGCCATTGATGAAGACTTTATTCCAGACTCAAGGTCCATATTACACATATACAAAACAAAATTTCCAGAGGAGTACCTTGTATCGCTTTGTTTGACATCAGTAATGGCACCTATTATCCTGTTTTTGACTCTAGTAGTCGACACATAAATTGAAACATCAAGTTCCTCAGCAGAGCATGGAAGGTGGGGAAATGTTTTGTCACAAACAAATACGTTAGCTACCTAGCAACTGTATCTAGCTAATACGGGCTGTGCTGGCTGACTACCTTTTAATTCGCAATGGAGTGGTGCTGTAATTAAACACGGTTCAGGGAATTTTACCGTGGTCATCATTAAAATGGTAAATGAACTGCATTTAATTTATATATAACAGCTTTTATCCAAAGAGCTTTACAACTGATGCCTCACATTCACCCATTCACTCACACATTCACACACCGACAGCGGAGGCAACCACGCAAGGTGCCAACCTGCTCACCAGGAGGAGCAGTTAAGGGTTAACGGAACGTAGACCAATCTCGGTCACTCTTTGTCTGGGAACGCCCAAAACCAAATTCGGTCACGCCCCAATTTTGCGCGACATCCAGGCTTTTTTTACTGTCAGCGTTTGGGAATTTCATGTCGACAGGTAGATGAAGTGAAATTATACTTATTTTAGAATATATATATCAAATTTCATGAGTATTCAATTAATCTATATTTAGTCATCTAAAGACTATTAGATATGAACGTATGTACCAGTAAAAAGTGGGAATCTCTAGAATGTGTTTTGGGCGACGGTGTTTACAAGTGCGGGTAGCCTCTCAACTTAACGTTATACACAACACTTTCTGTTGTCAGTAGATGGCAGCATTGGTTTAAAAGGTGAAAATGTTATGACTAAAAATCCCAAGACATTTATCACCTAGTTCACAGGTCAGCACCGGATTAGGAAAACGTGATCTGAGCGTTAAACTATTAATGCGACCTGAATATAGTGACCGAGAATGGTCACCTAATTATCTTAACAAAAGTGCATCATTAGCATTATGTTTGTTGTCTAAAGGGGAACATAATGGTACAATTTAAGATTTTAATGTTATCCGCATATAAAGGACAAATAAAACATAGTTAATTTGTAAGAAACCTCAATGAAAACGGTGCAGGGTAAGTTATATTCACTATTGTTATGAAAATGTGATCGAATCCTATAAAAATGTGGACGAATTTGGTCACGTGACGTTAAGTGTCTTGCTCAAGGACACTTCGGCAAGCTTCTGGGAGAGGAGCCGGAATCGAACCGGGAAGCTTCAGATTACCATACGGCTGTTCTACCTCCTGAGCCTTTTCATCCCTAACTCCACTACAACCCTCAGAAGTCACATGGATATATATATATACGAGACGAATCTAGCAATCTAGAGTCTCGATCGCTCACCAGGGATCGTGTGGACCTCGTCCAGAATGATGAGTCCCCACTCCTGGCTCCGCATCCATTCCATGACCCTCTCGGCCGCCCAGGAGCGCTTGGTGGTGTGGCCCAGCATGGAGTAGGTGCTGATGACCACCGAGCAGCCGATGGGCTTGTCCTTGGCGTCGGAGGTGAAGCAGCAGATCTGCGAGTCATCGATGGTGGACCACATCTTGAACTGGGCCTTCCACTGCTCCACCGACACAGAGGAGTTACCCAGCACCAGGCAGCGCTTCCTCACGGTGCAGGCTGCCGTCACGCCCACCAGAGACTTACCCGCTCCTGGGGAGGAGAGGAGAGACGTTAACGTAGAGAAACATACCAGAAAAAAGACACGCAAAGCCAACTTTAAATTAATTCAATCTGTTGCTCTTTCTTTAACACTTTGAGTGCCACGCCGGGTTTTCCTTTTTACCCCCTTGATGCCACGGTCCACGGCCAATGTTAACGTTAATATCGCCTAATCTATGTTTTAAATTATGGCTATGTGTCTAATCTGCCCATCGCTTATCAAAGAATCATTTTCCAGTCAACATTGGCAAGGCAGATTGTATTTTTATCGCTTAATTTCCGTTTGATAGCATTTTGAAAATCACCCGTTTTCCGGGGAAAAACAACCCATTCTATGATAATCGCCTTTTACTGGAATATTCCAGAACGTTATCATTTGTCGGTCTATTTATGAATCGTTTTCAAATAAACGCTAGATGATCGATAGTATATGTGTGCGCACGCACGCTCGTGCCGTGCGCTGATAATCGCTGCTATTATTTCCTCATGGCTTTTACAGTCAAAACAGCTATATCACATATAGTGGAAACGCTTATATCTCCGTGAAAACGAGTCTGATTATCCTAACACTGATAACATAGATTCCTTACCTGACATCAGATGGTATCCAAATGGTATATTCCAATTCCTGATCACCATTCGAAAAAATCGATAAGTGTATTGATCCAACGGCTCAGAGGTTCCAGAATGAACTCTGGTAACCCCGGCTGCATCAGTGAGAAGTAAAATGTGGAGTCAGAAATCCGTTCTCCCATTCACTTTCATTGAGTCCATTCCAAAAGGGTGATTTACCATCTGGGAGACGATAGGGGGCGCTTTTTTCACATCTGATCGCCGACGGTCCCTGGATCTCCAACGGTAGGCTCGCGTGATGCAATATGATTTCAGATCGCTAATAAAAAAATAAAATAAAAACACCCGAATATTCTCGGGCGTGGCACTCAACGGTCGGGGCGTAAACCCGAATATTCTCGGGCGTGGCATGCAAAGTGTTAACAACATAATGTTGCTATAGTGCATGAATGTCTCTCTTGGTTGGAGGTGAAAAATCGATTTTTTGTATTTTATTTTTTTATAATTTTTTAAACAAACATGACAACACACGATAAGATATACAAGCATTAATTAACACTTTAATCGCTGATGATGTGTTTAGACGTCATTCCTAGCCATGCTCATTCTGCCGAAGACGCCGTAACTCGTCTTTGATATCAATAATTAAAAAATCTGTGATCGAAATCATATTTCTCCTCCGGAGCCATGAGATGTACTTGTGAGCTCCACTCAACTGTCTAACGGTTCAAGAGCGCCATCCGGTGGCCGATCGGCAGATCGGCCAAGAGGGAGGGGCGCGCCAAACAGGAAGTGCTCATCCATAATCCGTCCGGGCACTCGCGATCGGTAGCCTGACTCCATCTCAACACACTGGATGATCAATCGCTCGCCCTAACTCAATAAACAACGTTATTTGGACGTATATAGTATTATACAACCTGGAAATGGTTCATCAGGATCAACATCCCATAATCGAAAAAACCGTCTACTCCACGCCGATTGTCCAACGGCGCGAGGAACATAGGGTAAGATCCAGCGTTATTTTCTAACGTATTCCATATAAACTGCTCTGATGACCATATGACCCACACTAGACGAATGGTATAACGTTGCCCACGGAATTATAAACGCCCCCTTGCCCATCCGGTCAATATCAGATGATACGTAGTAACTTCTAGAACCACGTCCAGTTGACATTTTTTATCTCGCGCCGATTGCTATCAAACTGTATTTCATCATCAATATAATGCATTTGGAGCTATAAATCAAGTTCTGGAGAAAGCTGCAGAAAACGATAAAAACATACTTATACTTTAGACCATATTTTAGTATGAATATGTGAATGAAAAAGTTTAACGTTGCTACACCCTGAACAATGGATATAGGACATTGAATGGGCCATAATAATGGCAATTTAGCAATAGAATTTAAAAAGTTATAGCCCTGCAAAGAAGGGGAACTTCTCCATAGACAAATAGAGCTGGCTAGGGATGGTAAATTATGAATTTAACCCATGGCGATCAAAGTGTTAACAGTGCATATCCAATGAAATCACCATTTAGTTAAATGTCTTATACAGGATATATACCCCTAATACCTGTTATCTAGTACCCTACACACATATGCTCTAGCTCGTACCCCCCCCTCCCGGACCCCCCATTGGATAATCCATCCATTATAACTTGTTCCTACCAGACACTACCTTTATATGCTAGCTTTTATTCTCTCCACCACTTCTAACCACATTGTCATTTTGGATTCATTGAGACCCAAAATTCTTGCTGTAGATATTTCTTGATAAATCACATCGAGATATGTAAGAATCCAGACCTTCCGGCAATTTTTTTCCGGTTGAAACCATCGTGATGCTATCAGCTTTTAGCCACTGTGATACCAGATAAAACCAATCTCTTTAGCTGTGGATGTACTGCACACTCAAAGACATCATTCAGCAGTAATACAGAGGGGTGTACACAGGTATATTCAGAGTTAAGAGATTTGATAATTGTTGGGTCACTTCGTTCCAGAATATCTTAACTGGTGGGCAGTCCCAGTACATGTGCATAAATGTCCCCTCGTCCCCATTTGTACATAAGGAGCATTTGGGGTCTTGTTTAAGACCCATTTTGTTCAGTCTTATAGAGTTAAGTATGTCCTGTGAATATAGTTAAGATTGATTTGTTGATGGTCCGGGTTCCTTGATGCAAGTCGAACATTTGCCCAGGCTTCTTGCCAGTCAAAATCTATCTCCAGGTCTGGTATATCCCTCCTCCAGACTGAGTCTAGATGGAGGGTTTCATATGAGGATGTTAGTAATTGATGATAAAAATCTGAAACAAAACCTCTTGATGTCTCTCTTTCATAGAAGAATTTGTGGTATCTGTGGTGTACAATTGGTATCCTTAATGGAACACCGTGAACCTTCAAACATGCCAATAACTGTGCGTAAAAATAATATGTGGACTTGGTGAGATTACATTTTTTGCGTATTTCATCATAACTACAAAAACCCTGTTTGTTGAAAACATCTCCTAATGAGTGTATGCCTTGCTTTTCCCATCTAGGGAATCTTATAGGTTGTTTTACAATCAAGAGTGCATTGTTATTGAATAAGGGAGTATGATTATGCCATTTCTGTGGGATAGAATTTTTTTTTTGTTTCACGCCATATCCGGATCGCATGAGTAATTATGGGGCCAAATTTCCGTTCGCATTGCATAATTGATAATTTGGTGTATACTATGTCCTTCAGCCTATGTGGAGCTACTATATTTTCTTCTAAATTTCTCCAGGATACTGATGCTTGGGGATCAAACCATGTTGTCAGTGGCCACAGAGCCTTTGTCTACCGCGCTCCCTACCTGTGGAACAAATTACCTGCCGTCATCAGGGGCGCCTGCTCTGTCGAAGCTTTTAAATCCCTGCTTAAGACTCATCTTTTCTCTCTCTCCTTCAACCTACCTTGATCTCACCTGGTCGGGGACTGACCTTTAGATTAATCTGTGTAGTTTAGTTATGGTACAGGGTACTACATGGTACCACTGGGTAGTTTACTATAGGGTAGTTTAGTTAGGGTACAGGGTACTACATGGTACCACAGAGTACTACATGGTACTGCATGGCATTACAGGGTACTACATGGCTTACATAGCTCTACATGGCACTACATGGAACTACATGGCACTACGGGGTACTACATGGTACCACAAGGCACCACAGGGTACTACATGGCACTACAGGGTACTACAGGATACTACGGGGTACTACATGGCACTATGGGGTACTATAGGGTACTACATGGCACTACGGGGTACTACATGGCACTACAGGGTACTACATGTCTGCTCCTTTGCAGCACCACAAACATGGGAACTCTCTAACTCTTCCCCCCCCCCCCCTCTCCCCCCCCTCCCCCCCCCCCCCCCCTCCCTCCCCCTTCTCTCTGAGTACCCGTCTCCTGGCGCTGACCAAGGTGATGGATGCCTCGGGGTCTTGGCCAAGCTTGTAGTGACTGCTCTACATGCACCTCCGAGGCCTTGGATCAGTTATTCTCCGCCGTCTGTCCGTGGTCCTGTCAACTGATTAACAGACTGTTAACAGATTAACAGTCAACGCGGTTTCATTGCTGGGTTAAGTACTTCTATTCTATTCACATAATACGCTTACTTCATATATCTACTCCATTCACATATATGCCTACCACTTGTATCTATTGCTATGTCCGCCTACTACAATCTCATGAGCTGTCTAACGCCTGTCCCGTCTCCCTGTCTTCCTATGACTTGCTGTCCTGGAGTGTTGTCCGGAGTGTTGGACGTCCCGTGACGAAGGCCGGGAGATTGCGACCCCCTCTGCGTGCCCCCCTGTCTCCGGAGGTCTCGTAGTGGTGACCGGAGTGCCGGATGTCCCGCGATGATGTCGGGGAGTTCGCGACCCTCTCTGCGCCACCCCCTATCTCCCTGTCTCCGGCTGTCCCTGAGCAACGACCGGAGTGTTGAATGTCCCGTGACTAAGACGGGGAGGACGTGACCCTCTCTGCGCCGCCCCTGTGCCTCAAATAGATCCGCTATCAACTCTATCTTTAATCTTTCAAAATGTTCAGTTGCTATCGCTATTAGCTCTATCTTTAATTTTTCAAAATGTACAGTTGCTATTGCATGCACTCATCTGTGTTTCACCACACACATGAGTGCATGCTTACCAACTGTCCGTCTGCAACACTACTATCACCAACATCTAAGAAGGGAGATCCCCCCTTGAACGGCCCTTCTAAGGTTTCTCTCCTCCACACTGCCTGTGGAGCTTTTTTCCCTATTGTTAGGTTTTAGTGAGTTTTTCCTTACCTTTGCGTGGGGTATGTCTGGGAGTGCTTGCATTCTTTCATTTATTTGCATTCATCTAAAAAATGTTTGGACCCTATGGTGTTCTTGTTCTGTTCTTGACTTATTGTTATGTTGTCTTCTTGACCTGTTTAAAGAAGACCTGTACGGCCCATGGGGACATTAACGTGTGTTGTCGGGCCCTATAAATAAATTTGATTTGATTTGATTTGATTTGATTTGATTCTTAAAGTGTACGCCTTAAAATAGTGGTAGAAATCTGGAAATGCCATACCACCGTCTGCTCTGTTTCTCTGTGCGGTGGATCTTTTTATACGTGGTGGTTGGTTTGTTATTCCGATTTTTGTATTTATTAATGGTTTTCATGAGGAATGTCATAATAACAAAGCCTTAACACATTCAGCGCCAGACCCGATGATAGTCGGGTTATCTCGCCAGCGGTTGAGCACCATACCCGAGTATAGTCGGGTTTTCATCGTTTTTTCTTTTATTCGATTTTTTTATTCTATGCAATGTCACAGACCTCGTGTTACCATAGGAAATCATTCTGAGATGCCTAGAGTGCAATACCGACCACATCCTGCTAGGTGGCAGTATCGCCCACCCTTTGAAACCTTATTTTACACTGTGTGTTACATCTAATTTCCTCCGGGCGGAGAATTTTGGTCCAGGCAAGCCTAGCGGTTCACCCGATCACATTGGAACGCGTCCATGGCCCCTCGATGCATGTGTTGTGCCGGATTATGTCGGGGACCCGATGGACATACTGGAAATCGCGATCAGACAATTGAAATATTCTTTTTGGGATACCCCCGATAAAAGGTAAGGACTATCTGACGTCAATTCCACCTTGATCCTACAATGATTTCATATCGATCCAGTCGATCAACGTATGTATTCAAAAACAAATGCCGTTGATGACGATCAGAGCATCAAAAAACGACCCCCCCCCCCTTTTTGATGCATTCATGACGAAACATAATACCTACTATATACCTTGAATTGGAAATAGTAGCGTGTCCAGGCGAGCAAAGCGAACGCTTTTAGCAAAATGCACATATTGCACCATAGCGCCGTTCTCAGGAATTAGCCAGGATCACTCTGAAACTATACAATATTCACCACGGTATAACACGCAAATGTATACATGAAAAAATTTATTCTTTTTCACATGTTGAACGATGGATAGTTAATGTCAAATGAGCCATAGTATTGTCTCCATAGCTATAATATAGAATATAGATATAGCCCTCCAAACACTGCGATGCACAGTGAAAATCCCTATCTCTTACAGCGGTGGCGCAGTAGGTACAAGGATAGCTAAAGTGTTAAGATCCATTTATTTTTATTTTCTTATAAAATCTGTTTTTAGTTGTAATACACATGGTTATTCGACTAGGCTGCTGGAGCCTGTTTCACTTTGTCAAAAACTCACTACATTGTTTCAACGTACAGTGATATACAGAGGAATGATCAAACGGAATTTACTTCACAATCATTATCACTATTATTAAAAAAATTATTTGGGTAAGAAATAGGGCTGTACAGAATATATTTTGGTTACGCACGCACGCGCACACACACACACACACACACACACACACACACACACACACACGCACACACACACGCACGCACACACACACCCTCTAGCCCACCGGGCCGGTCGTCTCACCGCAGGGCAGGACGATGACCCCAGAGCGAGCACGTCCGTTCCCAAACATCTTGCGCAGGCTCTTCTCCTGGTAGGGCCTCAGGACGGCCGTGGGCTTCAGGTCCATGTTGATGTCTGGGTTCACCGTGTCATTACGGAAGTCATATTCTGCCAGGAGAGGATATTCCATCTGGATACAACGCTTCTGAAGGTCCTCTATCATCTCCTGAAACATTTAAACATACACATATATATATTTAAAAACAGGCTAAAGGAAGAGGCTGATGTCAGTCACACTCCACCAAAATAAAGATAGAGATAGACAGGGAGAGGAGAGAGAGACAGAGGAGAGAGAGACAGAGGAGAGAGAGACAGAGGAGAGATAGAGAAACATAGGAGAGAGTGAGAGACAGAGGAGAGAGACAGATGAGAGAGATGGGGAGAGACAGGAGAGAGACAGAGGAGAGGGTGAAACATAGGAGGGAGAGAGAGAGAGAGAGAGATAGAGAGAGAGAGAGAAACATAGGAGAGAGAGAGATAGAGAGAGAGAGAGAGAGAGAGAGAGAGAGAGAGAGAGAGAGAGAGAGAGAGAGAGAGAGAGAGAGACAGAGGAGAGAGATGGAGAGAGACAGAGGAGAGAGACAGAGGAGAGAGACAGAGGAGAGAGAGGGAGAGTATGAATGGAAGCAGGAAGGATGTGATGTGAGATAAATTATACAATGGCATGCAAATTTCTTGATTCTGATTGGCTGAAACAGTGAAGTTGCCGGTTGTTATTTAGTATAACACACTCCATGTGACCCCAGATCCCTCCCACACCCGAATTACTTTTTTTTCTGTCTGAATCAATCCGCCATAGATAGAAAAATGGAAGTATGAATAGCTTTTGAACGAATCCTCCAAAAAAGATAGTCAACTGGAATATGTTAGTTCGTTACATACACATGGATTATGCAATTAATTTGTCATGACTCATTGTGAAACAAAAGAAAAATCGCAGAGAAAAAAGAAAAAAAAATGGCTGACGTTTTTTGTTGTTGTTGTTAGATTTGATTGATTGAACATTTTATTAACCGTTTCGGGGCCAACCACGGATAAATCCGTGTTTCGAATCCATTCCATTGTAATAACCTACTCGATGTCACAGAGCTGCACTGCAGATCTACCCTACTCTTCGAATTCTGAAAAGTGCATTACCGGCCAGATCCTCTTAGGGGCGCTGTCTCGATAATGCAGTGTGCCCTGTGGCAGAACGGTGCACTCTTTTCTTTTACTTTCAATGTAGTTTCCAGTTAGCTGGATTCTGGATGTGCAGTCTAGTAGCTTGGAATACGTTTTGGGACGCGGATTTCAGTGTGCAGTAAAGGAATATATCATCAGCCAATGGACATATGGATCTACCACATGGCGATCGATAACTGGGAAATGTACAGTACAGCTCAATACACACAATTGTTAAGGGGATGCAGACCAGAGAAAGACTTTCGTCTTGTTTACATCAGGGTCCCCCATTTTGCATCAGAACATATATGACATACATGACATACAGATAGACAGTACTGCTACATGTTGTTTAAGACGCACAGTGAAGTTACCGGTTGTTATTTGATTGATTGATTGATTGATTGATTGAACATTTTATTAACAGATTGCAGAATGGGTACAATATAGTACAGCTCAATACACAAAATTGTTAAGGGGATGCAGACCAGAGAAAGACTTTCGTCTTGTTTACATCAGGGTCCCCCATTTTCAATGCATCATAACATATATGACATACATGACAAACAGATACAGTACTGCTACATCTAGACATTTATGATATACCAGATTTACAAATACAGTACTGTTTGTGATACAAGAAGAGTCTAAAAAAAGAGAGTATATACATTTGACGTCTGTCTCGCTTTTCTCTATCAAAACGCTTCTCGTTTAGGGGCGTTTAGTCCCTTGTTTGAGCTGAATCTGGGTTTAACATGGTTTGTGGAGCTCCCTCTGGTGTCTACTAGTGGATCTACTATTGGATCTACTTTCTCTGTGGATGGTTTTGTGAATAAATCTCCATTATGCTTCAATTACTGTGTGTTTATTCTATAGCAATAAGGTTGGGTGAATTCGGCCATTGTATAAAAGACATTACACCACTTGTAGTCGTGTGTTATAGGAATTAGATCATGCCTAGGGGGGTCTAACGACCCTCCGCTGCGCTCGGGCCTAACAACCACCCCTAGGCATGATCTAATTCCTATAACACACTCCTGCGCGTGATGTAATGCTTTAGTACAGACCTGTCGAATCTCAAAGGACACAGTCTGCGTTTCCTCTTCCTCCTCCTCCTCCTTGTCCATTTGCTCATAGTAGCTGAAGATGTCATCGGGAACAGGAGCGGTTGTCGCTTGACCCTCCGGGCCGGCCTGTTGGGAGGTAGACGCACCGTCGTTGTCCTGAATGGACTTGGCGATCTTGAAGACGGAGACAGAGAGAGGGATTTGACAGGACAGTCCATTAACTCAATCAGCGCCGCAGCGATATGCGTGATGTGTTGTTATCAGGCCGACGCTCTAAAATATAGGAATCAGTGGCGGTGTTTGCAGGGCTATAACTATATTATATATTATAGCTATGGATACAATACTATGGCCCATTTGACATCGACTATCTATCGTTCAATATGTGTTAAAGAAAAAAAAATTTCATCCATACATTCCCGTTTTATACCGTGGTGAATATGAGTATGGTGTTGTGGAAAGGTTGTTTAACACAGCAGGAGACGATATTTCCAATTGTAACAAATAGGTAATTTATTTAAGAAAAGAAGTTCTTTAACAGCAAGAGCTATGGGTCAAAGAAGATCACCACGGCTTGAACAAAAAAGACTCTGTCCTGGATCCCTTTGCCTGTCCCTAAATCCCCTCTCAGTCCTGCCCCCCCATGACAGATATGATGACGTATCACATCATGTCAGATCTGACATGACGTACATTAAGATGATACGTAGATTTAACATCGGAGAGAGAGAGAACATGAAGAGAGATAAGCAAGATATGATATCCACACACGATATGATGTAAAACATTAAGAACATCGAAGAGAGAGTGAGATGTGTGTGTGTGTGTGTGTGTTTGTGTGTGTGTGTGTGTATGTGTGTGTGTGTCTGTGTGTGTGTGCGTCTGTGTACAGACGTGTGTATTGTATGTGTGTATTGTGTGTGTGTGTCTGTGTGTGTGCGTCTGTGTACAGACGTGTGTGTATTGTATGTGTGTATTGTGACACAGGGAATGTGTGTGTGTGTCGGTGTGTATGTCTGTGCGACTGTGTGTGTCTGTGTGTGTGTGTGTGTGTGTCTGTGTGACTGTGTGTGTCTGTGTGTGTGTGCTGTGTCTGTGTGTGTGCTGTGTATGTGTGTGTCTGTGTGTGTGTGCTGTGTCTGTGTGTGTGTGCTGTGTCTGTGTGTGTGCTGTGTATGTGTGTGTCTGTGTGTGTGTGCTGTGTCTGTGTGACTGTGTGTGTCTGTGTGTGTGTGCTGTGTCTGTGTGTGTGCTGTGTATGTGTGTGTCTGTGTGTGTGTGCTGTGTCTGTGTGTGTGTGCTGTGTCTGTGTGTGTGCTGTGTATGTGTGTGTCTGTGTGTGTGTGCTGTGTCTGTGTGTGTGTGCTGTGTATGTATGAAAGAGAGAAAAGACACAAGATTAGAGCACACGATATGATGTACTGAAATGTCCATCTGCTATCTTGAGGCTGTTTTAAGAACATCAGCCAGACTGTCACCCTAGTGTCTTTGAGCCCTGCTAGTTGACCTATATTAAACTAGTCAAGACTAACCCCTTTCCTACCTCCACCCTCGTATACACATTTTCCACAACATTCCCCCATTTGGGGCTATCCCTAGTCCCACCCAAATCATATAACCAAGAAAATGTGAACGTCTAACTAAACGAGAAACCACAATTATATAATAAAAGTTTAAATGCCTAATCTAAACCAGAAACCTTACTTCATTCACTGGACCCCTAACGGACCAACAAAGGCTGACTACCGTTCTCACAATAAACACAAAACCGCTCAAAACAAGAGTAATAATAAAACATCAAAAAAAAAATACCCCAATTTATAATCCTAACCTGACAGACAAATCCCCCCAACCTCCACCGCTTACCAAATGAGCCACAGTTCCGGCCGGAAACCGCGACTCTCATCAGGGAAAGGAGAAGTTGACCGTCAGAACTAAACATAGAACATCCCTCCCAAAAAAAATGACATTGTCTCTTCCATAACATTGAGTCCCAGTGTCCATCGCTCAGCCCCCCTTCCATGCCCACGCCATAGTCTCCTCACCGTATTGCCAAAAGTCACATTTTGCCAATACAGCAACCACCACGCCACACCTCCAGTCCTCGTAGAAGCATGTCCCCATGCCTGGACGGGAGGCGCTGGTACCGACCTCACCACGTGTCCCCCCATCTTCGACGGGAGGTGCCCATCTTGCCCACTGCGTTAGCCCCCCCCTTTGTCCCTCCAGTCCCCAGAACCGATCCCCCGACCACTTCTTCTCAATGCTTCCTCAGGCTCAGAACCGACACTCTGCCGATGCCCCTTCCCATTCCGGTTTGACCAGGACCACAAGTAAAATAAACAAAAAATAATAAAAAAATAAAAAACAATGCAATGATTTTCAATGGTTGCAATCTCTATGCCGAAGGATCATTAGAAAATCAGACTAAAATTCCTAGTTAAAGGAATAAACCAACAAAACTGCACTCAGACCATCCCCCGTCACTCTTAAAGGAAAGAACCAACAAAAAGAAAATGTCCCTACCTCACCATACCCCTAATCCTCTATCCCCTCGTCTCCCTCTAAGGCAGCATAAAGCTGAGGATATGGCCCGATTTGTGGCTCAATCTCTTTCTGTCCCACCATCAGCATTTGGCTCGTTACGTGTGAAGTTACCAGCCTACCCAAGAGAGGCATACCACAACAGAAAAGGAGAACCAATATCAACCCTGCCACCCCGATGGATATCCCCGTCTGCATCACTATGCTTCCCCACTGTCCCAATCTTTCCAACACCCCACTCCCCCACCATTCTTCATTCCGGCCAGAATTCCCCCTCAACTCCTCCCTCAAATCCTTCAGCTTAGCCATGGCCTCGGAGAACTTTCCCCCTGGCCCCACATTCGTCGGAATGAATGTGCAGCAGTACTGTCCAAACATGGAACAGACTCCACCCTTCTCCGCCATTAACCAGTTCAGAGCCTGTCTATTCTGCCACGCCACCGTACTGGTCGCGTGCATCTGGTCCCCCATTGCATCCAACGCCTCCTCGGTGTAATTGAGATACCGCTGCTGATTGTAAAACAAATAGTTGATCCACCCGGTGTTCTTATTGACCGATATCCATGGCAGAATAGACTCAAACCCTGCCGCAATCTCATTCTTAGCCATGAACTCGGCTGGAATGCCCCTTGGCTGTCCTATGCTGTCCAGATACACCCTTGGGTCTGCCTTGTAGCTACGCTTCGTTCGAGAGATAGGAGACTCAGAAGGTCCTTCCGTCACTGATAATGGTAGGACCACCATTGGCATGATCGCCTGAACCCGGGCACATCTACCTGACCAATCTAAAGGAAGTGTATTCCTCAACCTCCTACCGCCGCAGAGCCAGTATTGGTCCGCCAGTGCCATATCCTGGACATGAAAAGGGCAAGCTACAGGCCGTGGGTTGGTATCCACTCCCTTTAACACGACCCCGTGTCCACACTTTCCTTCTTTCGTACAGTTAGTCGTGATGCTCCAAATAGTAGTGCACCGCCCCTCTGCCACCTCCCCTACATCCCGGGTCCCCTCCTTTTGCAAGCACTCGAAATCCTTGGTCAGCCATAGTTTGACACCTCTGGGTATTGGCAACCCCGTCGCTACCCCCTGCACACGTACATCCAATTTCCTACACCGTTCCCGCATAGTGACATCCTTGAAATCCGTGACGTTTCCTGCCGCCTTAAAACGACTAGAGCCGAGAAACCCCAAACACTCTGCCTCGCACCAAGGGCGACTATTATGGGGCCCCTCCCATGCCTCTGCGTCCCTGTCACACTGAGCCCAACTGAACTTCGTGCCCTTCACCAGCAGCCTATCCGGACGTGCCTTGGAGCAGACATAACAATCCTCTATCTGATTCTGCGCGCTCGTGTACTGGACCCACTTAAACCACTCATTCCCTAAAACCGCCCTATACATCGGGTCAGCCTCCGGGTCTTCCTCGTCATAGTCATAGTCGCCCCCATCTTGTTCCCCGGAAGGAAGCAAACCCCTCAACCTGGCCCAGAGTGAGCCCACTGAGTCCCTCAACGTTCCGGCTGTCCTCTGGAACATATCCTGTCCCCCCACCTCTTCCGACTCAGTGTCCTTGACCTCCCTTTTTCCCCTCACCCCTGTCCCCTGTGATTGGTTCGGGACAGGCTCAACTCTCCTATCTACCCCCACAACCCGATGCTCGTTAGTATAATGGTAAGTATCCCCGCCTGTAACGGGGGAATGGTCAAAATCAAAAACATGCCCTTGCGGTCCTACGGGAAACACCCCGTTTGGTTGTAGTCTTATCTTCTCCCCCCCTTCCTCGATGGAGGGAAAAGGGGGCGCCTGATTCTGAGCCTGGTCATGAAAGTCTGCTGGTACTTGAGCCTGAGCGGGACCCCGTGGGACTCCTACCCACTCAAACCCGTCATCCTCAAGGACGGGTCGACCGTGACGGTTCTTAATGACGTCGTTGTGCCCGGCCGACCGTCCGCACACTGCTGCCAACATCTGCGGGAGCATCAGCAGGCACTGCACCTTCCAGTTGCCGTCTCGGACCCTCCATGTCGGGTTCTGCATAACTGCGATCGATTGTATCCCCCAAGAGATCGCCGCTGGCCTTTATGCAGTGATTGAAGTGGAACCAGGTCGCTGATCCCTTGACTTGGACTGCCGTTCCAGTCGATCGGATCACCTCGTACGGGCCCTCTCTCCGGGGTGATGACCACTTTCTCTTGTGGACCTTTACGAAGACCAAGTCCCCAGGGATCAGTCTCGGTTTGGTGGCTTCCTTCTCCGCCTCCTTCTCCCCCTTTCCACTTTCTCTGCTCCTGTCGAAACACAGCTTCATGTATTTTAGTCACTTGCTGAAGATATTTTTTCAGATCTTGCTCAAAAATATCTAATGCCGGGCCCCTAGCCAGGTGTCTAAATGGCGGTGCTGGCATGCTGCGGCCTGTAAGCATTTCATGCGGTGTTAGCTGTGTTTGGCGGTTTACGCTGCTTCTAATAGCCATCAGAGCAAGTGGCAAAGCATCAATCCAGTTAAGCTTAGTTTGCATACAGATTTTCAACAGTTTGTTTTTAATGACCAGATTGGCCCTTTCCACCTTCCCCTGCGACCCGGGACTATAGACACAGGAAAGGCGCTGTCTTATACCTAATTTCTGCATCAGCCCTTTAACCACCTTGTCGATGAACTCGCGGCCATTATCGCTTTGTAATATCGTGGGAATTCCAAATCTCGGAATGACCTCGCGACACAGGAACTTGATCACTGTGTCCGCGTTCTTGTGTTTAGATGGAATGGCCTCAATCCAGCGACTAAAACAGTCCTCTACTACCAGGAGGTATCGTTTGCCCTGCACTGGCGTTATCATGTCTGTATAGTCCATAATCAGATGTCTGAATGGTCCCTCAGGGAGGGGTGTGTAAGCCGCCACTGTCGGTACTCCTTTGCGCACATTGCCCTGTAAGCATGTTAAACACCTGGCTAGTGTAACGTCAATTTGTGCCTGAAGCTTTGGGGACCAAAATCCCATTTTCGTGATTCGTTTCAGGGTCTCTGCTCTTCCACAGTGATCAACACCATGAGCCTCAGGTATCACTAAGGACAGAAGATCGATGGAGGCGACTATCAAACCGTTATGACTCCTCCACAGACCATCTGCCCCCCTTACAGCCCCCCTCTCCGTCCACGACTGTTTCTCGGCCTGCGTGGCTGAGTCCTGAAGATCACTCAAATTATCCTCAGTTACCTCAGTCGTCAGTTCGGCCGCAAACATCAGAACAGCCGTGGACGGCACCGCAGCCGCCGCCTTCGCGGCCTCGTCCGCCGCGTTGTTTCCCGTCGTCACAAAGGACAGGTCTTTTCTGTGTGCCTGGCACTTTACGATAGCAATGCTTTTGGGCAACTTTACAGCCTGAATAAGCGCCACAACCTGCTTGTGGTGAAGGATCGGTGAGCCGTCCGATTTCTTAAAGCCTCTTGCCTTCCAAATGGCCGCGAATAGGTGGCATACGCCATGCGCATACGCAGAGTCTGTAAAGATGTTAACCGTGCGATCTTTAGCTATTATGCATGCTTCTGTTAGTGCTATTAGTTCTGCAAGCTGGGCCGAACATGGTTGCATGCATTGTCCGGCCTTTCTTGTTAGTGTTTCTCCGTTAGGTTTGCACTATACGACGGCGTATCCTGACCTTAAATTTTCCCCCTCCCGATAGCAGGACCCATCCACAAAAAGTGAGAGTTCTGCTATCGCGAGCGGGTCGACTCCCAAATCAGGACGGAGTTTCACGAAAGCCTGTACCTCCACCTCACACTCATGCGGTTGACCCTCGCTCGGGAGTGGTACCAGATCCGCCGGGTTATTGCCGTGGCATGTTTTTATCGTAACGTCCGAGTACTGCAGGAGCCTCATGTAAGCCTGTTGCCGTTGGCTGGTCAGAACAAATTTGCCTCTTTCAATCAAGTTTGCCAATTTGTGATGTGTCCAAATGCAAATGTCATATCCCATTGTCATGGCCGTTGCCACAATCATTTGATTTCCCCTCGTCGCATTCTCTGGGCACCCCTAGTGATTACCCCCCTGGTTTCGGGGCCCTCCTGTCTCCCCCTGGTCGTGGGGCCCTTGTGACTCCCCCTGGCGCACGGGTCTTCCATACTCCGAGCCGGGACGGTATGGTTGCCTACATCTCATTTCCCTGTGTCCCTGCATGCCGCAGTTCCAACAGTGGAAACGGGGAAACTGTTGTTCGTTCCCCGGTCCCTGTGTAAACCGTGGGCCTGATTGCCCATTCCCTGCCTGCCGCCTGGACGCCTGGTTCTGTGAACTATAGCCATAGCTTCTCACTACCTGAGGTGCAGGCGGGGGTCCCTGGTCCTGCATGGGTGGAGAGGTAGCAGATGACACCATTACTGCCTGCAACCTCCTTTGGGGCTGCAGTTGTTGCTGAGTTAACTTCCTTGAGTCATTTCTATCCTGATCCCTGACTTTCTGCTCCTGAGCCCTTTGCTTCTCCACACTATGTGTTACATGTGCACAGAACAAAGGATAAGTCATGTCCATTAACCCCACCACGTCTTCCAGTCTATTCTTAACCACCTCTGGAAGCCCTCTCATCACACTTTCTCTAAACATCGCTCTCTGCAACGGGTCAATTTCTGGATTGTGTCCTAGCTCACCTCTCCACTCCTTCAGTATTTTGTTCACATAGCACATGTTCACCGGCAATTGCGTGACATAAGGTGGGGATGTTGGTTTCCCTAT
>NC_140166.1:100844018-100846518 GCF_963971535.1 Notolepis coatsorum
CGGCGATCACATGGGCTGACGGTAGGACACACTTCCCCCAAATTACAGCCGGATTGGACATTGTTGTAAAACGCAAGCGATCGATCAGTGAATGTGGCTACTTGAACGCACACTGTATTGCTAATCAATAATACTAATCGGCGTCCCCCGCCGCCCCCATTTCATCCATAGATGCTCTGTAATAGTCCGGATGCTAAGCAGTTTGTTTTATTTCATTCGTATATACAACAGAAATGCCGTTCGATATAACGTGACTAGCCTTTAGCCCTATAAATAGCTTTCCAGAAAAAATACGAGACGAAAACTGCGATAAAGCTTATATTCACAACGCTATAAAATGACAACCAACCGATGGATTTTTATTTTCTTTAAGCAATTATGAAGGCACGGTTTATGCACTCTAGTGACAATGAGAATGGACAGATAGCAATACTATAAAGTATATATATAGCTATCCAAAAGTACATCGGTTTGTTTACAAAGCGTGGTCCTCCAGCCACATATTAGATGGCTAGGGCCGGTCGTCAATGTGTTAACGATGTGCAGACGATGACAACAGCCTTTTGTTATTCCAAATAGATCTGTCACCTAAAGTTAGTTTGAATCAGTATCAGGCTGCGGTTACACCTTTCGTATCATCTTCGTATTGTTTTCTTATGCGTATCGCCGCGACGTCGTGCGCCTGAGTCACACTTTCGTTTTTTTTCCCGTTTTTGTCAGCCGAGCACACTGATGTAGTACACTGCCAAAGCAGTAGGTGGCAGTAGGTGGCAAACATGAAGGCAATTTCAACCAATCAGAACGAATGTGCCAATACACTTCCTGGTGGAAGCTCCAGCAAAGAAAATGTCAATAAGGCAGGCGCCTATGCCGCGCCACCATCTTGCCTATTTACTCAATGCAGCCATTATTTTTCAGCAAAGCCTAATAAAAGTTCAATAAACAAAACGGATACATTCACTGTGTGTTCTGCCTGTCATTTGTTGATGAAACAAAACTAACATCAACACAAGTGACCACCAAGAGCGGATAGTTTAGTCTAAAAAACGATCGGTAGCATTGTTAGCTGCATGCTAACGTCAATGGAGTATGCCATTATAACAATATAGCATTGTGGCTAGAAGCTAACGTTAGCTCACGCTACTTAGCCAGCACCAAAATTGATGATATCGCGAGCTATCAGTAGTTAGATAACATTAGAGACAACGCTGTGTGTATTAAACAAAGGTGAATAGATGACTGGGCCATTTTGTTTAATGCTTGTTAAGTTGAAAGAGGAACTCTGAGCTAACAGGGTCTGAATCCTGATAGCTCACGTTAGCCAGCTGCTCATGCAATCGGTAATGCTAGCAGAATGAATGGATGTAAACTTTATTTAACATATTGCATATGGGTACAATACAATACGGCTCAATACAAACAATTGTTAAGGGAATGCAGACTGTTGTAGCTTGGACTGGGGTCCTTATAACAATAACTTGACAACACATGGTAGCTGAAGCTATTTGGGACACAGAGCTCTGTCCCAAACACACACACTGTTGTCACCGGAAGGGCACGCAGATGATATCTACTGCGCATGGGCGTTTTCGCAACAACGGCTAGCGTGCAGACTACACGCTGTTGTCGGCGCGTTTTTTTTGCGTATCTCCAAACGCAAACACAATTTTGCGTTTCAGCCGTATCCACAAAAAAACGCCAAAAAACGCATTTCTGTGTAGATAGGACATCAAACGTCGTCAAAAACGTATAAAAAAACGCCAGGAATACACTAGTCTAACCATAGCCTCAGTTGAGCTGGTATTCAACAACACTAGCTGTGATGTCTGTCAGAAAGAAAGAGAAAACAACACCAGTGAATTAGCATAAAATAAGCACCACTGTGAAATTATGATTATGAAAAAATAGGGCGCATTGATTTATTTCTTTTCATGAAGGCGCGAATGATGAATCTCTTCACTTTAGCCTTTTATTACACTCAGACTGCCACTTAGACTCATTACATCCACACTGTGATTATTATAAATTAGACTCATTACATCCACTTTGGGCTGCAATTCTTGCATGAAAAGTGCTATACAAATAAAGTGTATTATTATATTATTATTATTATTATTATTATTATTATTATTATTATTATTATTATTATTATTATTATTATTATTATTATTATTATTATTATTATTATTATTATTATTATTATTATTATTATTATTATTATTATTATTATTATTATTATTATTATTATTATTATTATTATTATTATTATTATTATTATTATTATTATTATTATTATTATTATTATTATTATTATTATTATTATTATATTCAAAGAAAGATCTCTGGTCTTGTTCATTCATTCAATCTTCAATCTTTATTTCAACTCTACAATTCATTGAGGAGGCGCCCTCATTTCTAATGACGTTGAGTATACATACATAATAATAAATACATGATAAATACAATAAACAATACAATAAGTGCAATCATAATTAAATGT
>NC_140166.1:100851518-100921518 GCF_963971535.1 Notolepis coatsorum
AGTGAGATGTGTGTGTGTGTGTGTGTGTGTGTGTGTGTGTATGTGTGTGTGTGTCACAGGGAATGTGTGTGTGTGTGTGTGTGTCGGTGTGTATGTCTGTGCGACTGTGTGTGTCTGTGTGTGTGTGTGTGTGTGTCTGTGTGACTGTGTGTGTCTGTGTGTCTGTGTGTGTGTGCTGTGTCTGTGTGTGTGTGCTGTGTATGTGTGTGTCCGTGTGTCTGTGTGTGTGTGCTGTGTCTGTGTGTGTGTGCTGTGTATGTGTGTGTCCGTGTGTCTGTGTGTGTGTGCTGTGCCTGTGTCTGTGTGTGTGTGCTGTGTATGTGTCTGTGTGTGTGTGCTGTGTATGTGTGTGTCTGTGTGTGTGTGCTGTGTATGTATGAAAGAGAGAAAAGAACAAGATATGAAAGCAATACGATGTACGAGATTACCAGCACACAACGTGCCGTACTGAAATGTCCATCTGTCCAAGTTGTTTTAAGAACGTCAGCCAGACCGTCTTTCAGCACTGCTAGTTGACCTATATTAAACTAGTCCACCCCATACACATTTTCCCCAACATTCCCCCATTTGGGGCTATCCCTAGTCCCACCCAAATCATATAACCAAGAAAATGTGAACGTCTAACTAAACGAGAAACCATATTTATATAATAAAAGTTTAAATGGCTGATCTAAACAAGAAACCTAGCCATATAATACATTTTAAATGTCTAACTAAACAAGAAACCTTACTTCATTCACTGGACCCCTAACGGACCAACAAAGGCTGACTACCGTTCTCACAATAAACACAAAACCGCTCAAAACAAGAGTAATAATAAAACATCAAAAAAAAATACCCCAATTTATAATCCTAACCTGACAGACAAATCCCCCCAACCTCCACCGCTTACCAAATGAGCCACAGTTCCGGCCGGAAACCGCGACTCTCATCAGGGAAAGGAGAAGTTGACCGTCAGAACTAAACATAGAACATCCCTCCCAAAAAAAAAATGACATTGTCTCTTCCATAACATTGAGTCCCAGTGTCCATCGCTCAGCCCCCCTTCCATGCCCACGCCATAGTCTCCTCACCGTATTGCCAAAAGTCACATTTTGCCAATACAGCAACCACCACGCCACACCTCCAGTCCTCGTAGAAGCATGTCCCCATGCCTGGACGGGAGGCGCTGGTACCGACCTCACCACGTGTCCCCCCATCTTCGACGGGAGGTGCCCATCTTGCCCACTGCGTTAGCCCCCCCCTTTGTCCCTCCAGTCCCCAGAACCGATCCCCAGACCACTTCTTCTCAATGCTTCCTCAGGCTCAGAACCGACACTCTGCCGATGCCCCTTCCCATTCCGGTTTGACCAGGACCACAAGTAAAATAAACAAAAAATAATAAAAAAAATAAAAAACAATGCAATGATTTTCAATGGTTGCAATCTCTATGCCGAAGGATCATTAGAAAATCAGACTAAAATTCCTAGTTAAAGGAATAAACCAACAAAACTGCAGTCAGACCATCCCCCGTCACTCTTAAAGGAAAGAACCAACAAAAAGAAAATGTCCCTACCTCACCATACCCCTAATCCTCTATCCCCTCGTCTCCCTCTGAGGCAGCATAAAGCTGAGGATATGGCCCGATTTGTGGCTCAATCTCTTTCTGTCCCACCATCAGCATTTGGCTCGTTACGTGTGAAGTTACCAGCCTACCCAAGAGAGGCATACCACAACAGAAAAGGAGAACCAATATCAACCCTGCCACCCCAATGGATATCCCCGTCTGCATCACTATGCTTCCCCACTGTCCCAATCTTTCCAACACCCCACTCCCCCACCATTCTTCATTCCGGCCAGAATTCCCCCTCAACTCCTCCCTCAAATCCTTCAGCTTAGCCATGGCCTCGGAGAACTTTCCCCCTGGCCCCACATTCGTCGGAATGAATGTGCAGCAGTACTGTCCAAACATGGAACAGACTCCACCCCTCTCCGCCATTAACCAGTTCAGAGCCTGTCTATTCTGCCACGCCACCGTACTGGTCGCGTGCATCTGGTCCCCCATTGCATCCAACGCCTCCTCGGTGTAGTTGAGATACCGCTGCTGATTGTAAAACAAATAGTTGATCCACCCGGTGTTCTTATTGACCGATATCCATGGCAGAATAGACTCAAACCCTGCCGCAATCTCATTCTTAGCCATGAACTCGGCTGGAATGCCCCTTGGCTGTCCTATGCTGTCCAGATACACCCTTGGGTCTGCCTTGTAGCTACGCTTCGTTCGAGAGATAGGAGACTCAGAAGGTCCTTCCGTCACTGATAATGGTAGGACCACCATTGGCATGATCGCCTGAACCCGGGCACATCTACCTGACCAATCTAAAGGAAGTGTATTCCTCAACCTCCTACCGCCGCAGAGCCAGTATTGGTCCGCCAGTGCCATATCCTGGACATGAAAAGGGCAAGCTACAGGCCGTGGGTTGGTATCCACTCCCTTTAACACGACCCCGTGTCCACACTTTCCTTCTTTCGTGCAGTTAGTCGTGATGCTCCAAATAGTAGTGCACCGCCCCTCTGCCACCTCCCCTACATCCCGGGTCCCCTCCTTTTGCAAGCACTCGAAATCCTTGGTCAGCCATAGTTTGACACCTCTGGGTATTGGCAACCCCGTCGCTACCCCCTGCACACGTACATCCAATTTCCTACAACGTTCCCGCATAGTGACATCCTTGAAATCCGTGACGTTTCCTGCCGCCTTAAAACGACTAGAGCCGAGAAACCCCAAACACTCTGCCTCGCACCAAGGGCGACTATTATGGGGCCCCTCCCATGCCTCTGCGTCCCTGTCACACTGAGCCCAACTGAACTTCGTGCCCTTCACCAGCAGCCTATCCGGACGTGCCTTGGAGCAGACATAACAATCCTCTATCTGATTCTGCGCGCTCGTGTACTGGACCCACTAAAACCACTCATTCCCTAAAGCCGCCCTATACATCGGGTCAGCCTCCGGGTCTTCCTCGTCATAGTCATAGTCGCCCCCATCTTGTTCCCCGGAAGGAAGCAAACCCCTCAACCTGGCCCAGAGTGAGCCCACCGAGTCCCTCAACGTTCCGGCTGTCCTCTGGAACATATCCTGTCCCCCCACCTCTTCCGACTCAGTGTCCTTGACCTCCCTTTTTCCCCTCACCCCTGTCCCCTGTGATTGGTTCGGGACAGGCACATGAATGCCATTAAAACAAGCAACGTGCCTCCTTGACAAATGAGCATTTGCATCACTGTTTGCGGGTAGCCCTCACTTCCTATGAACCCTCTTTCTCTGCCATTGCCCAGTCAAAGAAGTGCAATCGCTCTCATTAGATGTGTGTATGTAGGCTAGGCCTGTCTGCCCCCCACCCCCCTGATGTTTGAGAGTTAAGAGTGGACAATAAGTGCTAATAAGATGCTGTGATTTGCTGTTGTTGCACAGACATGAAGCACTTTTTCATAAGCTCAGCTGCACTATAAATGTGTTTTTTTGTTCAAGTGTTGATGTTAGAATGTTCAGATGCACATCATGCACTTGTTTGTTTTTTATTTTATTTTTATATTGAAATGTTGAAGAGGAGATGTTGCAGTTGTTGCACAGTCATAAATGAAGCACTTTCTGCAGGAGATGTTGCAGATGTGGCACATAAATGAAGCATTTTTTTTGAAAAGTATACTACTTTTGCAATGTAGTTAAATAAAAGTTGTGAAAATGTGGTTGCGTGTTGTGTCAAGTGTACATATATTCATAGCACGGGGAGGCGCCGTGGCAGTCCGGCCCCTGGCCCCTTGGGTTTCTGACAATGTGGCCCCCTGAACAATTTAGTTGAATAGCCCTGCAGTAGAGGTTGAGTACTTCATTATCTAAACATGGTAAGTTAGAGTGTTGTGTTCACTCATAGTTAAAGACAGCCGAGGTTGAGTAGTTTCTTCTGATATCACTTTCAAACTCCAAGTGATTTAGATCCAAAACATTTTCTAACACAGATTCATAATGGTTCTTCAGTGCAAGGGTTCAATTTACAATCAATAATCCATTGTAGGAAAATCCAGAACACTGTTTAGTCTGTGACGACGCGTCGCGATAATAATACATGTATTCCATAGTAAAGTACAGTTGACAGCTGCGTTAACGTTACAATGCGTTGTGTTCACTCATAGTTAAAGACAGCCGAGGTTGAGTAGTTTCTTCTGATATCACTTTCAAACTCCAAGTGATTCGTTGCAATGTACGCAGACATGCTGCGTTGTGTTGCAATGTACTACATGCATTTGTCTGAGCGGGGTGAAAGGAAAGGCGCATTACCGTACTGGCGTGCGGTGACGAATGCGGAAGCATTCTTGCACTCTTCCGCTGGCAATAAGCTACACGCGGGGGGGGGGCAATCCGACCATTACCTTTTGACATATTTTTTTCATTTGGACCTGATGGTGGCGTTAGAGGAAATGCCATGGGGTTGCAAAAATGGATAGGTGTCTTCGGGGTCATGAATGTTCACAGTAAATGTTTGACCATACGACCGCACAAATCAGTTACACTCTCCTGAAATATTTTGTCCGAACGGTGGTGCTATAATAATAATAATAATAATAATAATAATAATAATAATAATAATAATAATAATAATAATAATAAATTGTATTTGTACTGCACTTATTAATAATAATAATACAATTTAATACAAATAAAAAATAATTCAGGCCTGCTTTACAAGGTTGTGGTGTCACCAAATATGAAAGCTTTCTTTCTTTCCTCTTGGGGCCATGAGTGGTGCACAACTAATGTTATGACGGGGGGCGACAGTGTCTCAGTTGGTAGAGCGGTCGTCTGGTAATCAGAAGGTTCCCGGTTCGATTCCCAGCTCCTCCCGGCAGTGTGTCGAAGTGTCTTTGAGCAAGTAGTCTTTGAGCACTTAACCCCTAACTGCTCCCGATGAGCAGGTTGGCACCTTGCATGGTCGCCTCCGCCTACGGTGTGTGAGTGAACCGGTGAATGTGAAGCGTAAGTTGTAAAGTGCTTTGGATAAAAGCTGTTATATAAATGCAGTCCATGGAACCATGGAAACCTGTCAAGATATGTTAAAGAAAACATAACCTCCTCCTAGGAAACAACAATGTGACTCAAAATGTCTGTACATTTTCTATATGAACGGCCTTTGTTTGATGTTTTCCACACAGAGTCAAGTCAAGTCAAGAGTTTTATTTGTCACGGCATACAAGTATACAAGCAGTAAAGCAGTAAAGCTACTGGTGCAGGTATAGCTCTTAGGAGATGAGTCAGTGGGTGAGACCAGCTAGTACTCTACACTGCTGATAGTACTTGTAACTGAGGGGTACAATTCCCTGACTGTATTGATAAGTATGGTATCATTAAACCACTACCGCTTTATGTACTTTAACTACTGGCCACACAGTACATGATATAGATATGATGAACACTTTCCCACCATGAAACCAAGTCCACACAAATGTATAAGTCGAATATTTAATATATAGCAAAGGGTATATACAACGTTCACGTAATGACATTTATGATTTGAATGCACTTGTAAGGCAAATGAGTATTCGTAGGCAAATCAACATTGAATGTCCAATCTCTGGTTACGCAGGAAGCAAGTATACAACCTGGTTCTTTAGGGAACTATAGCGATGGTACTTAATGATTATAGCTGGATATACTAAAGGGGGGTCCTGCTGGTTGTAAGTCAGTAGGGGGGGGGGGGGTTAGGAGAGCCGCTGGCGATATCCCATCTGGCCAACGATTTCTTGGGAGAATTCAGAGTGCTGAACACGGTGCCCACAGAACCTTGGTCCACAGATGAATACAGTTGGGCCCTCTTGTAGACGGTAGCTGCCGGTCCACAACGAAGAGACGTGAGGCGACCTCACTCGGGGTAGAGCGCCGTCTCACCTGGACTCCTCTCGGGGGTAGTTCCAACACTTACCAGTGTTGGCTGTTATCCATGGCATAATCAAAGCACCCAAAGCAAGTAGATAATCCAAGCCGTGTAGGGCTCGCCGTCGTCCGGGTAAGGTAATCCAATGTGCAGGTCCACTCGTCCTTGCCCAGAACTCCTCGGATGAAAGCACCACACGTGGTCTGCCCAGCCTGGTTAAGACTCTAGATAACGCAAGGAAAACGATGGGGGTACTGCTCACTTTATAACTCTAACCGAACGATGCACCATACATAATAGACTATTATTAACTTAATAGAAATACGTCCCACTCGACGGTATAGTGCCAAACTATGACAATTCAACTATTAATCCACACGATGTCTCAATGCCATTCTGAGGCCAAGTTGACCATACTGCACCACACGTGTATCGTGGGTGAGGCTTAACGTCTTGCCACTAGGTTGGAGGGTAAAGAACTAAGGGCTAAGGGAAGTTCTACTTTACTTGCACCATATATATATGCGCTGTGAACAAATAGTACCATTCGTATTTCGGCAGACGTATTCCTACGCGGAACCGGGGCTAGTAACGACATGTTCGTCGGCACGATTGAACTTGAACCAAGGGGCTTGGCTGCTGGCGCCAAGTTCTTGTCCAATGAGAGAATGAAACTATTATGGGCTGTTAGTAGACCAAAGGGATATTCAGTGTATATGTACAAGGAATATACAAGGGATATCAAACGATATACAAATACTATTAAATATATATCCATAAATAAATATATATATTCGGTTTAATCTGATCCTTCACAACAGCCGCCCCCTAATTAGTCCCACCTAATTAGCTAAGCAGAGACAGATTAACCGCACTGTCTACCACTCAAGGTCCGCTGTAAGGGTCAGTCAACTCACAAAGTCATGGGGTCATGGTCGTCATCGATAGTGTCTGGGAGTCTAGGCAGTTCTATTAGCCTCGCCACGGGTCGTGTGTAAGTTCGCCCTTGGACGAGCACCTCAGCTGCTCGGACCTTGCCATCAGCACCGGTGATCACTTTGCTTACGCGGCCAGCCGGCCACATAGCTCTGGGTAGTGACTGGTCGATAATCATGACGACTGTTCCTTCTGTCAAATTGTCTCTCTCTTTTACCCACTTCTGGCGGGTCTGTAGAGACGGTAGGTAGTGGAGTAGAAAGCTGTTCCAAAACTTGTCAGCTAGTACTTGACTGTACCTCCACATTCTTCGGCCGTTCGCTTCTTCAGGCCTGTACATTGTCTGGGGTAGCGCGGGGTCCAGCCGCCCCATCAAGAGTGTGTTGGGGGTGACTGGGTCGACATCTGCTATATCACTGGAGACGTAGCCGAGGGGCTTGGAGTTCAATACTCCCTCGATCTCCGTGAGGACTGTCATTAAGACTTCTTCCGCTACAGTCTGGGCCCCAAGCACGGCGTACAGGGCTGTCTTTATAGAACGTACTTCTCGTTCCAAGGTTCCACCGAAGTGGGGTGCGTTCGGGGGATTAAACTGGAAGTCAATCTGGGATGGAGCGAGGTGGGTCTTAAGTTCTGGGCCCATAGCTTGGAAGCTCTCTCTCAGCTCTCTTTCTCCGCCTTTGAAGTTTGTCCCGTGATCAGACAACAATGTAGACGGTTTTCCTTTCCGTGATGTGAATCTTCGGAAGGCCATAAGGAATGAGTCTGTGCTCATGGTTGGAAGGAGTTCGATATGTATCGCTCTGGTGGTCATGCATTTGAATACAATACCCCACCGCTTCTCGGTTCCTCTTCCTTTCTTTATATACAACGGGCCAAAACAGTCCATGCCTGTGGAGTGGAATGGCTTGTCGCCGAGTCGGAGGCGACAGGGGGGTAGGTCAGCCATCCGGGGTATGCTGGGCTGCGCGCGCCACTTTCGGCAGTCTAGACAGGTTCGCTGGAAGCGTCGCACCGCTTCTCTTCCTTGAAGTATCCAATAGCGACGTCTGATCTCCGCGAAGACTCTCTCGGCTCCTGCGTGGTGCACATCCTCGTCGTATTTCTTTATGATCAGCTCTGTGACCTTGTGTCGGCTGTTCAAGACTATCGGGTACTTAACGTCATCCGGTAGGTCGGGGGCTCTCCGCAGACGACCACCCACTCTGATGAGATTATGGGCGTCGCTCTCGGGTGCCAGGTGGAGCAATCTGCTGTCTGATGGGACGGGCTTTCCTCCCTGTAGACAGTCTAGCTCGTCGGGGAACGAGTCTCTCTGGGCTCGTTGTAGTAGAAGAAGTTCTGCTTCTTCGTAGTCAGCTGCTGAAATGTCGGCAGTGGGCTGAATCTCTGGGTGGTGCCGCAGAAATGTCTTTAGTTGCGCACTCTGTAGGGTGAGGCAATCATCTATGTTGGGGTCTGTGGAGGCGACTGTGCTCAGTCCACAGAACATAGGTTTCTTGTTCTCAGCCTCCTCTTTACTCGCCTCCCGTGGGGTGGGCGTAGGCCACTCTCCTTCCGGGAGCTTGAGGAACTCTGGTCCGTCACTGTAGATGTTGTGACGGGTGAGGTCATCTAGGGACATTCCCCGGGTGATGACGTCAGCTGGGTTGTGTTTGGTGTCCACATACCGCCAGCTCGCTGCTTCTGTTAACTCTTGAATCTCGGTGACTCTGACTCCCACGAAGACCTTGTATCTGCATGAATCAGACTTGATCCATGTGAGTACTGTCGTGGAATCTGACCACAAGATTGTTCTGTGCACCGGAATGGTGAGTTCACGTTGGATTAACGTGGCTAGATGCGCTCCTGCTAGGGCTGCGCAGAGCTCTAGACGCGGGATAGATTGTTGCTTTCGTGGGGCTATTCTTGAGCGAGCCAGGATGAAAGCAGTGTGTATCTCTCCTCCCTTCTCTTGGGCACGCAAGTAGGCCACCGATCCATAGGCTACTTCGGAGGCGTCACTGAAGACGTGTAGATCCATCTTGCATGTCTCTGGCCTCACTGTGGGTGGGAAGTAGCTGCGGCGTATATTGACGCCTGGGAGTGAGCGGAGTTCCGTCTCCCACTCTCTCCATGTGGAGGCAAGGGGTGCGGGTATTGGGTCGTCCCAGCCCTGGTCCTTGTCCCATAGTGCTCGTACAATCATCTTTGCCCTGGTGGTGTAAGGTAGAATACATCCCAACGGGTCATATTGTCTGGCGAGTGTTCTGTACACACTCCGTCTGGTGGTCGGTATCGCCGTCGACCTTCCCTGCTCCGTGGTCAGGGGTTTGTGTCTATAGTGGAGCGAGTCTGTTTTGAAGCGCCAGACTAGTCCTAGTGTCATTTCTTGGGCTTCTCCTGGAATTGTCGCCATCCAGGTCTCGCTGCTGGCAGCCTTGTCCGCGGGGGAGAGGCTGCGCAATACGTGCGGGTCGCTGCTGGCCCACTGCCTGAGATCAAAGCCGCCTTTGATCAGAGAGGCGCGTAGCTTGAGTAGGAGAGCCTCGGCTTCTTCTTGAGTCGAAACGCTTTGTAAACAGTTGTCCACGTAGAAACTGTTCTTCACACTGTGTCGGACCTCTTCATCTGCTGCTGGGTCCTCTGCGACGTGTTTCTGTAGTGCAAATGTAGCACAGCACGGGCTGCATGTAGTTCCGAAAGGGAGGACTTCCCATTGATAGATGGCGGGGTGCTCATCTCCGATCCTCTCTCTCCATAGGAACCGCAGCAGGGGCTTGTCCTCCTCCACTAGTCTCACCTGCAGGAACATCCCTTTGATATCCCCGCTGATAGCCACCTTGTCCTGGCGGAAGCGTAGTAGCACGCCTAGTAGAGAGGGGCCGAGTGTGGGGCCGGGCAAGAGCTCTTTATTCAGATTCTGGGATCCGATCTGGTAGCTGCAGTTAAACACAATGCGATCCTTGCCGTTGTGGTGGACCTTGTGGTGCGGCACGTACCATGATTCGGTCGTCTGATCGGCCTCTTTAATGTCAATCTTCATTACGTGTCTCGCTGTGATTAGCTTCTCAATCTCAGCGCGGTACACACTCTCTTGAGCGGGGTCTTTGGCTAGGCGCCGCTCTGTGTTCAATAGATACCGCTCCGTAGCTTCTTTCGTGGCGTGAAAGGTGGGCATTCCCTCTCGCCTCAGGAGTGGAGTTGCGTATCTCATCACTCCGCCGACTGTGACTCTCTTTGTCCCTTGCTCGAGGAGGTTTATGGCGTAAATGTCTTCTTTAGAACGAATGTCTTTCTTTTCGTTCTTAAAGGGCATTGTCTCTAGTGTCCATAGCCTCTCGACATGCTGCAGGAGAGTGATGTCTTCTTCTGTCACTCTGGAGTGGAGGCAGCTAGTGGCTGCTGTTCGGTTGAGAGATTTAGCGAGGGGGCCTTGTAGTGTCCATCCTAGGCGGGTCTCGACTGCTGCAGGACAGCCTCTGGGTCCTGTATGGACCCGGTCTATCGGGACTATGAGGTCTGCATGGTCGGAGCCTATCAGCAGGGTCGGGGTGGCGCCGTCTATGAGCGGGATAGGTAGTTGACGCAGGTGCACATATTTATCCATCAGTTTGGCGATGGGGTAGGTGTACTGTGATAGTCCTATTTCTTGGCTGGTGAAAGCATTTGTAATCCTATACCGTCTCTCTGGCTGCCCGCTTGCTGCGATAGTGAAGGAGACATTCTCGCCTTTTATCGTCTTTAAATCTCTTCTTATTGTCCGAATCGTCATCTGGTTCTCGCTCCCCCGCAGTCCCAGCTGGGCCGCAGCGGATGCGAGGAGAAGGGTCTTCTCTGACCCGTCATCAAGGACGGCGTAAGTGTCCATGACTTTATCTTGGTAGCTCAATGTTACACGGACTACCTTTAAGAGCACTTGGGCGCCGCTGCTGCTGGCGGGGTCAATGTACATGACACTTGCCTTGGTGCTGCTCGATGGTGCAGGTGCAGGCTTTCTTCTGTTACTGTCGTGTAGGACATCTAGGTGGGCTCCGTCACACCGACTGCACCTCTTCTTTAGGCGGCACTCGGCTGCCATGTGACTGCGCGCACATCGGTAACAGCGCCTGTTGGACTTTATCCATTGACTCACTTCTTCTGCATTCATCTTTGTGAACAGGTCACATTGTGACAGCCAGTGTTCCTTCTCGCAGTACGGGCACACCATCTTCCACTTCTCTTTTCTCGAGGGGGTACTGTGGTTCTTACTGCTCGGTACTGATTCTGATTGGTGCATGACAGTCACTGATCTTCTTCCATCGTTTATTCTCCTGGGTCCCTCTCTGGAGCTTGGTGTGCTCCGCACGAACGTATCCAGTCGTAAGCTGCTGACTTCTCTTGCCAGGAAGTCGGCTAGATCGAGGAGGGATGGTTCGGGACCGTTAGGATCACGTGGTCTCTCTGCCGCCTAAAGCGCTCTTGTCTGGCGGGTGGCAGCTTCTCTAAAATCCTCTCGACGTTAGAGTTGGCGTATAGCTCGTGCATACCCTTTTCTCGTTGCGCTCCCAGCATCCCTACCAGGGACTGCACTTTTATAGACAGGTCGTCTAATGAGCGATTGTCTGTTGCTGGGGGTAGGCGGTCAATATGCCTTATCTCTTGGATTACGTAATCCCATATACGTCCATATCTCTGGTCCAGCGCTGCTAGAGCCGTGGTGTATGGGGTCGTAGAGGTGGCATAGGCTAGCGCTATATTGTGCGCTCGGGGTACTTTCAGGTGCTTCAGTAATATTGCATACTTGTGACGTTCATCAACGACATCCACCATCATTGTCTCTAAGCACATTCGGAGCTCCGTGTACTGTGCCCGATTCTCATGGGTGAAGTCTGGGATGGTCGGTGTGGCAATGTATGACGCCGTGGATGGCTGATACATCGGCGAGCGTTGGGGGAGAGGCCTCCTAGGCGAGTCTCCTCTTGCGCCTCTCTGTGGGCTGGTACCGGCAGGGTACCATGGCCCGCTGGTCCAGGTGCTATTCCTCGGGGCTGGTCGTGCGTCGTGCTCACCCGTGAATAGAGTCGGGGGTCTGTAGCGCAGCGCCGCGGGGGTATAGCCTGGGCTGTACTGGACCTCCTGGTCCGGTGGAGTACTGTGCTGTCGTCGGGCTTGGTTCTCCTCCTCTCCCTCTTCTTCTTCTATCAGGTCCTCTAGATCCTGTAGTCGTTTATTTAGCTTCTCCGCAGTGTATGCTGCTCCTTCCTTGTAGCTGGGTCTCGCTTGGACCGGTCGGGGAAGGGGGTCTGCGGGGGGTATAGGCTTGGTCTGTTGGTCAAGTTCAGGGTCGCTTGCTCGGTTAGGAGACGCTGCCCTTGACTGTTGTCTCGACGAGTTCCTTGAACCCCTGGCGGAGGGAGAGGGTGTTGCCTTGAGGATCAGCTGCTCCATTAGTTGCGCTTGTAGCTTGTCGCGCTCGGCTTGTAGTCTGTCGCGCTCGGTTTCGCGCTGGATGAGAGCGAGGTCGCGCTCTGCTTCTCTTTGGGCACCGGCAGCGGCACGCTGGGTGTCTGCTCGGTCTCTTGCCATATTCTCTTCCGTCTGAAGGCGTCTCATCTCCAGGCGTATGCGCTCTTCTTCGCTCCGTTGCTGTGTCTGGAGTCGATCGCGTTCACCCTGAAGTCGATCGCGTTCACCCTGGAGTCGATCGCGTTCGGTAGAGGCTGTCAGGCTGACGAGGAACGCCTGTGATAGCATCCTCTCCGCTTCGCTGGGGGAAGACGGTTGTAGAGGTGAGCCGCTCCTGGCGGTACTCGTTGGGGAGTCCTGGAGCTCTATTTCCTCGGCGCTCTCCTCCTCTTCTTCCGTGCAGAGTTCTCTCTCTGTAGGGTTGTCTTCCTCCCGGGGCTGGTCGGGGACTACTTCTTCGGTATTGGCGGGGGGTAAAGGCATGTCAGCTCCCTCCTGGTCCCCACCGTGAGCTTGGTCAGTTACATTAGAACCCACTAGGGCCTCTGTGGTCGGGGTAACCTGGTCGTTAAGGTCAGACATAATTTTACTTTCTACTTTTACCGCGTTCACCGTTTGTAGAAGGCTAGGTAGTTGACTGACAGCGTAATCCTCTAAGTACGGAGGTGGCTGTCGTCTGCGCCGCGGGCGTTCTACGTTAGGAGGACCGTTTCGTGGAGTGTTCATCATAGGCCATTTCAATATTAATAACACTATATTAATATTACACTAGTTACCATCCGGCTCGAAGGACCAATTGTAACTGAGGGGTACAATTCCCTGACTGTATTGATAAGTATGGTATCATTAAACCACTACCGCTTTATGTACTTTAACTACTGGCCACACAGTACATGATATAGATATGATGAACACTTTCCCACCATGAAACCAAGTCCACACAAATGTATAAGTCGAATATTTAATATATAGCAAAGGGTATATACAACGTTCACGTAATGACATTTATGATTTGAATGCACTTGTAAGGCAAATGAGTATTCGTAGGCAAATCAACATTGAATGTCCAATCTCTGGTTACGCAGGAAGCAAGTATACAACCTGGTTCTTTAGGGAACTATAGCGATGGTACTTAATGATTATAGCTGGATATACTAAAGGGGGGTCCTGCTGGTTGTAAGTCAGTAGGGGGGGGGGGGGGGGTTAGGAGAGCCGCTGGCGATATCCCATCTGGCCAACGATTTCTTGGGAGAATTCAGAGTGCTGAACACAGTGCCCACAGAACCTTGGTCCACAGATGAATACAGTTGGGCCCTCTTGTAGACGGTAGCTGCCGGTCCACAACGAAGAGACGTGAGGCGACCTCACTCGGGGTAGAGCGCCGTCTCACCTGGACTCCTCTCGGGGGTAGTTCCAACACTTACCAGTGTTGGCTGTTATCCATGGCATAATCAAAGCACCCAAAGCAAGTAGATAATCCAAGCCGTGTAGGGCTCGCCGTCGTCCGGGTAAGGTAATCCAATGTGCAGGTCCACTCGTCCTTGCCCAGAACTCCTCGGATGAAAGCACCACACGTGGTCTGCCCAGCCTGGTTAAGACTCTAGATAACGCGAGGAAAACGATGGGGGTACTGCTCACTTTATAACTCTAACCGAACGATGCACCATACATAATAGACTATTATTAACTTAATAGAAATACGTCCCACTCGACGGTATAGTGCCAAACTATGACAATTCAACTATTAATCCACACGATGTCTCAATGCCATTCTGAGGCCAAGTTGACCATACTGCACCACACGTGTATCGTGGGTGAGGCTTAACGTCTTGCCACTAGGTTGGAGGGTAAAGAACTAAGGGCTAAGGGAAGTTCTACTTTACTTGCGCCATATATATATGCGCTGTGAACAAATAGTACCATTCGTATTTCGGCAGACGTATTCCTACGCGGAACCGGGGCTAGTAACGACATGTTCGTCGGCACGATTGAACTTGAACCAAGGGGCTTGGCTGCTGGCGCCAAGTTCTTGTCCAATGAGAGAATGAAACTATTATGGGCTGTTAGTAGACCAAAGGGATATTCAGTGTATATGTACAAGGAATATACAAGGGATATCAAACGATATACAAATACTATTAAATATATATCCATAAATAAATATATATATTCGGTTTAATCTGATCCTTCACAACAGTACTAATTTGATTTGATTTGATTTTAAACCTTTATTTCAAGGTCGTGAGACACTGAGGTTACCCTCGTTTACAGCGACGACAAGCGTACAAAACAAGACATCGTTTATCAGTAGATTCGTATAGACACAACAAATACGAATACACAATAAAAATAAATCACCTAAGACAGTTAAAAGTCGACACACAGTGGTCGGAGATCATACTTTTAAATGCAGCAAGAGAAGGAAGAACCTCCAGCTTCAGAGTCAGTTGGAGGACATTCCAGGTGTTGGAAGCATCAAAGGAATAAGGAATAAGGAATACATTTCCGGAGACAACTATTCTCTGTTATATGGTAGGTGTCTCATCATGTTTTCATCTATGTGCCGCTGTATCCACTCCCTCACTCCCTCACTCACTCACTCACTCACTCACTCCCTCACTCACTCACTCACTCATTCACTCACTCACTCACTCACTCACTCACTCACTCACTCACTCACTCCCTCACTCCCTCACTCGCTCACTCGCTCACTCACACACTCATCCACTCACTCACTCACTCACTCACTCACTCACTCACTCACTCACTCACTCACTCACTCACTCACTCACTCACTCACTCACTCACTCACTCACTCATCCACTCATTCACTCACTCACTCACTCACTCACTCACTCACTCACTCACTCACTCACTCACTCACTCACTCACTCATCCACTCATCCACTCACTCACTCACTCACTCACTCACTCACTCACTCACTCACTCACTCACTCACTCACTCACTCACTCACTCACTCACTCATTCAGTCACTCACTCACTCACTCACTGTGGGAGATGTTTGCAGGTAGTGCTGTGGGGGATGTTTTGACAGTGTGCAGGTAGTGCTGTAAAAATAATTAAAAGATATATATATAATATATATATATATCTAACCCTAACTAGCCTTGCCATGCACTTGTCCTAATATACTAACCTTCACTGTAGCACTCAACACTTTGATGCACATTGTTACTCAGCTGATAGAGTTGTACCCTTCCTGCTGACTTGTTGTACAAAACTTGTAAGTCGCTTTGGATAAAGCGTCAGCTAAATGACTTGTGAGCAAACCGTGAGCAAACCGATCTGATCAATATATCACCCAACCTACATAAAGCATTTACTGATGATCGGGGAATTATAAACGACCCCCCCCCCCTTTCCTCCACGCATAACGTATACCGATCATATACAGTTGAATTTTTTAATATAGCGTGTATAGGGAAGAAATGCCAATCGATAATCTATATATGCGTTTAGGCCTATAACTCACGTTCTAGGAATTACTGCAGAATACGATAAAAACATACTTATATTCTAGAAGGTATTTTTGTATGAATGTATGAATGAAAAAGTATAACGTTCCCACATCCTGAACGATAGATAATCGATGTTGAATGGGCCATAGTAATGTCAATATAGCAATACAATTAAAAAAGTTATAGCCCTGCAAAGAAGGTGAGCCACTCCATAGACTTATAGCACTGGCAGAGAGAGGCATTAGATGGGCAATACCCCCGGCGGGCAATGTGTTAAGGGATTAAAGGGTTAAGGGACATGAACTGAGTAAATAAACAAACTAAATAAATAGTTTTTCTGTCAAGCCATTCCAAATATAAAGGAAAAGGGCAGTGGTTATTATACAAAGAAAACAAAACAAAAACAATATATATATAATATATATATATATATTGTTTCAAGTTCAAGTTTCAAGTTTCTTTAATAGTTGTCATACAGAAGTACAGAATACTTTTATACAAAATGCTTCTTACTGTTGCGCTCCAGAGACTGTGCAAGACAAGATAAGTATGAAATAAAATAACATAGTAAAATTAGAAGTAAAAAAATGAGGTCACAGTGTTCAGTTTAGACATATGTACAATGTTCGATGCAGAATAGACGTAGTTACCATACAATATACAATACTGTGCAGTGTACTAATATACAATACTATATAGTGCAAGGCAGAAATGGAGAAATGGGACGAGGTGCAATTTAGGTACAATTCACAGTAGGTGTACGAGTTGTAGTGCAAATCCTTTATCAATAAATATAAAGTGTAAGTGTGTTTGTGTGATCTAAAGTGTGGAGAGTGGGTGCTGCAGTGTGTTGTTTGTTTGAGTGAGTGTGTGCGTGTGGGTGTGTGTGCTGTGTGCATTTGATGGTTGTTGCATAGTGATTATTGTTCGTTTAGCAGCCTGATGGCCTGGGGATAGAAGCTTCTTCTGAGTCTTTCTGTGCTCGCCTTAAGACTCCGGTATCGCTTGCCTGACCGCAGCAGTTCAAAGAGGCAGTTGTTCGGGTGGCTCGAGTCCTTAATAATTCTCTTAGCCTTCCCCTTGCACCGCTTGTTGTAAATGTTCTGGAGGGTGGGAAGCCCCCCTCCAATTGTGCGTTCGGCTGAACGTGTCACTCTTTGTAGTCTGCTACGGTCTTGTGCAGTGCTATTCCCAAACCAGGAGGTGATGTTGCCGGTCAGGATGCTCTCTATTGTACATGAGTAGAAGTTCCTAAGGATCTTCTGACTGACTTGGAACTTCCTTAGGCGCCTGAGGAAGTAGAGGCGTTGTCGTGCCTTCTTCACAACACTGTCAATGTGTGTGGTCCATGTCAAGTCCTCGGATATGTGGGCTCCGAGGTACTTGAAACTGTTCACTCTCTCAACCGGTGCCCCGTCGATGCTGAGGGGGCTGTAGTCCTTGACCCCCGACCTCCTGAAGTCCACAATCATCTCTTTTGTTTTGCTGACGTTCAGGGATAGGCAGTTCTCCTGACACCACTGTGACAGGTTCTCTACCTCTTCCAGGTAGGCCCTTTCGTCGTTGGCAGAGATCAGGCCCACCACTACTGTGTCATCAGCAAATTTGATGATGGTGTTGTTGTTCCGCTGTGCTACGCAGTCATGTGTGTACAGGGAGTAGAGGAGGGGGCTCAGAACACAGCCCTGGGGGGCCCCTATGTTGAGCGTGATGGATGAGGAGGTGCAGTTGCCGGCTCTTACCACCTGGGGTCTGCCCGTCAGGAAGTCCAAGACCCACTGGCAGAGGTCATAGTTCAAGCCCAGGTCCCTGAGCTTGGCTATGAGTTTGGAGGGGACTATGGTATTGAATGCTGAGCTGTAGTCGATGAACAGCATTCTCACATAGTTCCCCTGCCTCTTGTCCAGGTGTGATGCTGCTGTGTGCAGCACATGGGCTATGGCGTCCTCCGTGGACCTGTTGGGGCGATATGCAAATTGCAGAGGGTCCAGGTTGATGGGGAGGGAGGAACAGATGTAGCCCTTCACTAGCTTCTCAAAGCACTTCATGGCTATGGAGGTGAGGGCTACAGGGCGGTAGTCGTTGAGGCAAGCGGGCGTAGATTTTTTGGGTACAGGGATGATGGTGGACTTCTTCAGACAGGTGGGGATGACAGCCTGTTCCAAGGACAGGTTGAAGATGTCAGTGAATACCGGGGCCAGTTGGTCGGCACAGACTTTTAGGACGCGGCCGGGGATGCCGTCCGGTCCTGCTGCCTTCCTGATATTCACTTTTTTAAAGATCCGTCTCACCTCATGCTCTGTTACCCTGAACACTGAGTCTCCATCAGCAGACCCCCCCCCCCCCCCCCCCCATTGCCGTGGCTTGTAGGCTGGTGTTGTTATTCACAGCCTCAAACCTCGCATAGAAGGAATTGAGATAATTTGCTAAGGAGATGTCACTGTTCAGTTTGAGGGGGGTGCCTTTGTAGTCTGTCATTGTTCTGAGGCCCTGAGTTGTACAGCCAAATGCCATTTTAGATTATATCTGTTTTTCTTTTGTTCTTGCAAACACAAAATAATAGAGATGTGATGTTTCTCGTGATGGTACAATTAACATGTAACAAAAACAACAGCAATTTTCTTTACTAAAGTTAAGTCCTTTGCTTCACGGCAGAACTGTTGATCTGATGGGATTGTTAATGTTTGCTCCATTGCAACGCAGGCTGAACAGTTCTGAATGATATTAGCAAATGTAATGTCTCTCTGGCGTTGCTGTCTGTCCAGAACGCTCCTGACACAACTCCCCTCCCACAGGAAGTATGAGCTATTATAACGTTTGTAAATTGATTTATAGAAATCTACAGAGTTTATAAAACGAGGCATATTTAGCCAAAATATGTTGCCAGAACATAAAAAAAGAAAAGAAAATGCGTTCACATGCGCTTTTCAAGAATAAAAAAGAAACGAGACGCGAAGGGTGTGCTGTGCTTGTACATTTGAACAGTTCCATGATACGTGGCTGTGTTGTGCTGAGAAAGAGGCGGAGATTCGCTTCTACTCTGAGGCAAGACCTGTATTTATTAATGTCAGTGCCGAAAATCCGGCCTAGCAGAGATATTGATGCGAAGGGGACAAGCTTTCTCAGCGCAGCATTACACAACACTGGGTACTCGTTCCGGACTGATAACCAGAACTTTGCGAGGGCCTGTCCAGTGAACTTGACTTTCAGTAGCTCGTCACACGAAAGATCAATGGGCGCCTCCTATCACGCTCTTCTAGACAGGGTTGCCCTCTTAGTCCCGGACTATTCGATTTATCATTAGAGCCTTTAGCACAATATATAAGACAATCCCAATCCATAGAACCAATCCTAATCAAGGGCACACAACATAAAATTTGTTTATATGCGGACAACGTAATACTGTTCATGCAAAACCCTAACACCGCAATGCCTCATCTTCTCAAGTTGATTGATGACTTTGGCGATCTATCGGGATTTAAGATAAATTGGCCGAAGTCGGCTTTCCTTCCACTTAACGCCCCTGCAAAAAAATATATACTCCTTCCAGAAGAAATACCAATGGTTAAACACTTTAGATGTTTGGGAGTTGAAGTATTCCCTACCATAAGCCAAACGGTGAAGCACAATTACATAAAAATCCAAAATAAAATCAAATACGACTTTGACAGGTGGTCAAAACTTAAAAACTCAGTACAGGCACGGGTATCAATAGTTAAGATGGACGTCCTACCTAGAATCAACTTCATCAGCTCAATGCTACCATTACCCCCTCCAGATGGTTACTGGAAAAAATTACACTCTTCCGCATACAAATTTATTAGGAATAACAAACCACCACGTATAAAAAGATCCACTGCACAGAGAAACAAAGCCGACGGAGGTATGGCATTTCCATTTTTTCCACTATTTTAAGGCGTACACTTTAAGACCACTGACAACCTGGTTTGATCCCCAAGCATCAGTATCCTGGAGAAATTTAGAAGTAAATATAGTAGCACCACATAGACTGCAGGACATAGTATACACCAAATGATCAATCAATTAAGCAATGCGAACTGAAATTTTGCCCCATTATTACTCATGCGATCCGGATATGGCGTGAAACACAAAAAAAATATTCTAACCCACATAAATGGCATAATCATACTCCCTTATTCAATAACAATGCACTCCTGATTGGAAAACGACCTATAAGATTCCCTAGATGGGAAAAGCAGGGCATACACACATTAGGAGATGCTTTCAACAAACAGGGTTTTTGTAGTTATGAGGAAATACACAAACATTTTATCTCACCAGTTCCACATATTATTTTTACGCACAGTTATTGTTATGTTTGAAGGCTCACGGTGTCCCATTAAGGATACCAATTGTACACCACAGATACCACAAATTCTTCTATGAAAGAGAGACATCGAGAGGTTTTGTATCAGATTTTTATCATCAATTACTAACGTCCTGGTATGAAATCCTCCACCTAGACTCAGTCTGGAGGAGGGATATACCAGACCTGGAAATAAATTTTGATTGGCAAGAAGCCTGGGCAAATGTTCGACTTGCGTCACGGAACCCGGACCATCAACAAATCAATCTTAACTATATTCATAGGACATACTTGACTCCTATAAGACTGAACAGAATGGGTCTTAAACAAGACTCCAAATGCTCCTTATGTACAAATGTGGATGAGGGTACATTTATGCACATGTACTGGGACTGCCCACCAGTTAAGATATTCTGGAAAGAAGTGACCCAGCAATTATCAAATCTCTTAACTCTGAATATACCTGTACACCCCTCTGTATTACTGTTGAATGATGTTTTTGAGTGTGCAGTACCTATACAGCTAAAGAGATTGGTTTTATCTGGTATCACAGCGGCTAAAAAGCTGATAGCATCACGATGGTTTCAACCGGAAAAAATTTGCCGGAAGGTCTGGATTCTTACATATCTCGATGTGATTTATCTAGAAATATCTACAGCAAGAATGTTGGGTCTCAGTGAATCCAAAATTACAATGTGGTTAGAAGTGGTGGAGAGAATAAAAGCTAGCATATAATTGTAGTGCCTGGTTAGGAGCGAATGATAATGGATGGATTATCCAAGGGGGGGCCCGGGGGGGGGAGCGAGCGAGAGCGAGCGAGAGCGAGCGAGAGCATATGTGTGTAGGGTATTAGATAGCAAGTATTAGGTGTATATCTTGTATAATACATTTATTTAAATGGTGATTTCATTGGTTGTGCACTGTTAATTAATGCTTGTATATCTAATTTTATGTTGTTATGTTTATGTTTATGTGTTTGTTTAAAAAATAGTAAAAAAAATCGTTTTTTCTTTCTGAAAGAAAGCTAGGGGTTCCATTTTAAACTCAGCAGGTCTAGTTTCCACGTGCCGCTGTAATTTAGTTGTCTTTTACTCCATTTCGTTTTTGTAGTGCTGGTTTCTACTAATACTAGATTCCGCCTTTCTTTTGCCAGCATTTGGAACACACTGCCAAATCCATTGCGAGTGTCCAGGTTACAATACCTGTCCTAAATTAATCAAATGAGCTTTATATGCTTGGCCTGGAAGGTATATATGTATAAGGTATCTATTGGTTATAAGTATCTATTGGTTAAAGGTATCTATTGGTCAAAATGTTCATATCGCTGAATCCCTCATTTACTATTTTCTAATGATGGCCTTTTAAATGTATAAGGTTTTTGATGATGTCATCATACCAATTAAATCATCAGCGAGCACTCACTTTTCAGAAACAAAAACAAAAAACAGCATATAAACCTTCTATGTATCTACTGTGTTAAGGATGAAACAGAGACGTGGCTCCAGGTCGTGTCACTAGAGAGATTCCTCATTACTGGACTTTATGGTCTGATGGTACATGATGGCTTACTCCCTGGTGTCCTGTTTCAGCTGTAGACAAGGTGTAACGACTCCCCAGAGAGAGATAGAGAGAGAGAGAGAGAGAGAGAGAGAGAGAGAGAGAGAGAGAGAGAGAGAGAGAGAGAGAGAGAGAGAGAGAGAGAGAGAGAGAGACAGGGACAGAGAGATGAGACAGACAGACAGACAGACAGACAGACAGACAGACAGACAGACAGACAGACAGACAGACAGACAGACAGACAGACAGACAGACAGACAGACAGACAGACAGACAGACAGAGACGGAGATAGCGACAGACAGACAGACAGACAGACAGACAGACAGACAGACAGACAGACAGACAGACAGACAGACAGACAGACAGACAGACAGACAGACAGAGAGAGAGAGAGAGAGAGAGAGAGAGAGAGAGAGAGAGAGAGAGAGAGAGAGAGATAGAGAGATACACACACACACACACACACACACACACACACACACACACACACACACACACACACACACACACACACACACAGGGACAGAGACAGTCAGAGACAGAGAGAGAGACAGAGACAGACAGGGAGAGAGAGACAGAGAGAGAGAGAGAGACACACACAGGGTCAGAGACAGAGAGAGACAGAGACAGAGTTCAATGACTAGCTAATCCTGGAAGTCCTTTCCCTGAGAAGTATTAAATAGCCTCTTGTAAAAATGAAATGATGGCAGGGATCTTGTGGGATTTATTTTTAGAGGCGGGGCTGATATTTGACTCAGACAGTCTATTGCTGAAGCCCATAATCACTCATAAGCTACATGACAATAGGCCCCAGAACTATGTACAAACATTCAGGGGCATGCAGCTTTAGACCTGTACCTAAAGTTACGTGAGCTCAGTGTACCCTTGTTTAAGGGTCTTTACAGTAGGAAACACCTTTAATCATGTAGTTCTTTGTCTCAGTCAAAAACTTGATGCTTACAGCAGACATACAGCATATTTACCGTATTGTATCAAATATGCTATTTAGTGAGATGTGTGAGTACTGAGTGGGCTGCCTACTTGTCATTACTCTTAGCAAGCGCCCCCAAAATTGGCCATTTTAGTTTTAGTTTTTGAGGACTGCATACTTTTTTTGCAAACAAAAACAACAACTTTTTTGTATTTTATTTTTTTATTATTTTTTAAACAAACACATAAACAAACATGACAACACAAGATTAGATATACAAGCATTAATTAACAGTGCACACCCAATGAAATCACCATTTAGATAAATGTCTTATACAAGATATACCCTACACAATTATGCTCTTGCTCGCACCCCCACCCCCCCTGGACCCCCCAATGGATAATCCCTCCATTATCATTCGCTCCTAACCAGACACTACCATTATATGCTAGCTTTTATTCTCTCCACCACTTCTAACCACATTGTCATTTTGGATTCATTGAGACCCAAAATTCTTGCTGTAGATATTTCTAGATAAATCACATCGAGATATGTAAGAATCCAGACCTTCCGACAAATTTTTTCCGGGTTGAAACCATTGTGATGCTATCAGCTTTTTAGCCACTGTGATACCAGATAAAACCAATCTCTTTAGCTGTGTAGGTACTGCACAAAACAACATACTTTATACTTATAGCACATGCGTAAGCCTGGTCTCTTTTGAAAGATGACATTCTGAAGTTTCGGATTCCAGAAAAAAATTCACTTTTAGTGCTAACGTAATAGAGTAACATAGGTCTGAACTTGAGTTGTAGAAAAACGTGTTACTCACGTTTTTCTGTAGTAGTTAGTAGTCCAGAGGTAGTATTTCCCCAGAAGGTGGTATGGCTTACAAATCCAGACGGAGCCATAGCCTGAAGCCTTATGTAGTACATATCCAAATTTCATAAAGATCCATTCAGAAATTAGTGAAAATCCGGCCTTGCAGAGATATTGATGCGAAGGGGACAAGCTTTCTCAGCGCAGCATTACACAACACTGGGTACTCGTTCCGGACTGATAACCAGAGCTTTGTGAGGGCCTGTCCAGTGAACTTGACTTTCAGGAGTCGTCACACGAAAGATCAATGGGCGCCTCCTGCTCAGACAAGTTCAAGTTCAAGTTCTTTAATAGTTGTCATACAGAAGTACAGAATACTTTCATACAAAATGCTTCTTACTGTTACGCTCCAGAGACTGTGCTAGACAAGATAGTATCAAATAACATAATAACATAATATAGCATGAATTTAGAAGAAGAAAATGAGGTCACAGTGTTCGGTATAGACATATGTACAATGTTCTGAGTTACCATATAATATACAATACACAATACTATGCAGTGTACTAATGTACAGTACTATCTAGTGCAAAGCAGAAATGGGATGAGGTACAATTTTAGGTACAATTTACAGTAAGGTGTACGAGTTGTAGTGCAATCCTTCATCCATAAATATAAAGTGTGGGGAGTGGGTGCTACAGTGTGTTTGTTTAAAGTGGGTGTGTGCTATAAGTGTGTGGAGTGGGTGCTACAGTGTGTTTGTTTAAAGTGAGTGTGTGCGTGTGGATGTGTGTGCTATGTGCGTTTGGTGGTTGTTGTTGTGTAGTGTTCATTCATTGTTCGTTTAGCAGCCTGATGGCCTGGGGATAGAAGCTTCTTCTGAGTCTTTCTGTGCTCGCCTTGAGACTCCTGTATCGCTTGCCTGACCGCAGCAGTTCAAAGAGGCAGTTGTTCGGGTGACTGGAGTCTTTAATGATTCTCTTAGCCTTGCCCTTGCAACGCTTGTAGTAAATGTTCTGGAGGGTGGGGAGCCCCCCTCCAATTGTGCGTTCGGCTGAACGTGTCACTCTTTGTAGTCTGCTTTGGTCTTGTGCAGTGCTATTCCCAAACCAGGAGGTGATGTTGCCGGTCAAGATGCTCTCTATTGTACATGAGTAGAAGTTCTTAAGGATCTTCTGGCTGACTTGGAACTTCCTTAGGCGCCTGAGGAAGTAGAGGCGTTGTCGTGCCTTCTTCACAACACTGTTAATGTGTGTGGTCCATGTCAAGTCCTCGGATATGTAGGCTCCGAGGTACTTAAAGCTGTTGACTCTCTCAACCGGTGCCCCGTCGATGCTGAGGGGGCTGTAGTCCTTGACCCCCGACCTCCTGAAGTCCACAATCATCTCCTTTGTTTTGCTGACGTTCAGGGAGAGGCTGTTTTCCTGGCACCATCCCGCCAGGACCTTGACCTCTTCCAGGTAGGCCCTCTCGTCGTTGGCAGAGATCAGGCCCACCACCACTGTGTCGTCAGCAAATTTGACGATTGTATTGCTACTCCGCTGAGCCACACAGTCGTGTGTGTACAGGGAGTAGAGGAGGGGACTCCTCAGTGTCTGTGTTTGACAGCCTGTTGCGTCATGTGTAATGAACGGATCTTGGATCCAGTAAAATTTTTAATAGTTTCGAAATTGTTCAATGAGCCATTCTATGTGGCTACAGATGATGGGCTTCAAATAATTCTTTGCAGCATTCTGTTCCTCCAAAAAACCATCAAGCAGAGTAAATACCCCAAAATCTCAGCTGATTATCCTGGAGTGCCACAAACGGAGTTTCTTAATCCAGCTCTCCATTTGAGCTGTGAGTCCAGTCCGACCTTGTAGTCCCAGTCGGTCAAAGATTTCGGCTAGATAATAATAATTATAAACGAAGCATGTAGTCCTTTAGTTTTCGTTTTTGAGGACTGCATACTTTTTTTGCAAACCAAAACAACATACTTTATACTTATAGCACATGCGTGAGCCTGGTCTCTTTTGAAAGATGACATTCTGAAGTTTCTGATTCCAGAAAAAATATTCACTTTTAGTGCTAACGTAATAGAGTAACATAGGTCTGAACTTGAGTTGTAGAAAAACGTGTTACTCATGTTTTTCTGTAGTAGTTAGTAGTCCAGAGGTAGTATTTCCCCAGAAGGTGGTATGGCTTACAAATACAGAAGGAGCCATAGCCTGCAGCCTTATGTAGTACATATCCAAATTTCATAAAGATCCATTCAGAAATTCAGAAAGTGATTAGGAGTGATTTTGGTAAACTGTGTACAAAGAAAAACTCAGTTTTCTCATAGACTTCAATTCATTTGGCTTCCTGTTAAAGAATTTAGTTGTTCACCTAGATCCCTGATTCACACATCCCCACATGGGGTATCATTGGAAGCCACACTCATTGGCTACAACAATCCACAATAATCTTCGAGATCGGATCTAGATTGACGGAACTACTGCAGCCTGAGTCGGGAGTGGTATTTTGCACAATAGCGTGTACTTTGCACAAGCCTCAAATACCGGCATGTAACTCAAGAACCGCTGAATGGATTTTGTCGGATTTTGTCACTATCGACAGGCAACAAATAAGCCTTAAATTCGATATTGTATTACAAAATATGCACACCCGAGCCACTAGGGGTCGCCAAAGTGCTGGTTGCAAAAAGTCAGAAAAACGTCCCATATGAGGGACGTCGCATGCTTAAAGTTCTTTGATAATTTTTTTGGAAGTTGCTTTTCCACATTGAAACCATTGGGGGGGGGCTATTCTCCGTCCTCACTCCACAATGGTGGAATTAACTTCCCACCACAGTCAGCACAGCTGAAACCATCACAGTCAGGACAGATGAAACCACCACAGTCAGGACAGCTGAAACAACCACAGTCAGGACAGATGAAACCACCAGTCAGGACAGATGAAACCATCACAGTCAGGACAGCTGAAACCACCAGTCAAGACAGCTGAAACCACCACCGCCAGGACAGCTGAAACCACCCCAGTCAGGACAGCTGAAACCACCCCAGTCAGGACAGCTGAAACCATCACAGTCAGGACAGCTGAAACCATCACAGTCAGGACAGCTGAAACCATCACAGTCAGGGCAGCTGAAATCACCACAGTCAGGACAGCTGAAACCACCACAGTCAGGACAGCTGAAACCACCACAGCCAGGACAGCTGAAACCACCACAGTCAAGACAGCTGAAACCACCACAGTCAAGACAGCTGAAACCACCACACTCAGAAGAGCTGAAAACACCACAGTCGGGACAGATGAAACCCTCACAGTCAGGACAGCTGAAACCATCACAGTCAGGACAGCTGAAACCACCAGTCAAGACAGCTGAAACCACCACCGCCAGGACAGCTGAAACCACTACAGTCAGGACAGCTGAAACCACTACAGTCAGGACAGCTGAAACCATCACAGTCAGGACAGCTGAAACCATCACAGTCAGGACAGCTGAAACCATCACAGTCAGGGCAGCTGAAATCACCACAGTCAGGACAGCTGAAACCACCACAGTCAGGACAGCTGAAACCACCACAGCCAGGACAGCTGAAACCACCACAGTCAAGTCAGCTGAAACCACCACAGTCAAGACAGCTGAAACCACCACACTCAGAAGAGCTGAAACCCTCACAGTCAGGACAGCTGAAACCATCACAGTCAGAACAGACAGCTGAAACCACCACAGTCAGAACAGACAGCTGAAACCATCACAGTCAGGACAGCTGAAACCACTACAGTCAGGACAGCTGAAACCACTACAGTCAGGACAGCTGAAACCATCACAGTCAGGACAGCTGAAACCACTACAGTCAGAACAGACAGCTGAAACCACTACAGTCAGGACAGCTGAAACCACTACAGTCAGGAGAGCTGAAACCATCACAGTCAGGACAGCTGAAACCACTACAGTCAGGACAGCTGTAACCATCACAGTCAGGACAGCTGAAACCATCACAGTCAGGAGAGCTGAAACCATCACAGTCAGGATAGCTGAAACCACCACAGTCAGGACAGCTGAAACCACCACAGTCAGGACAGCTGAAACCATCACAGTCAGGACAGCTGAAACCATCACAGTCAGGACAGCTGAAACCACTACAGTCAGAACAGACAGCTGAAACCACTACAGTCAGGACAGCTGAAACCACTACAGTCAGGAGAGCTGAAACCATCACAGTCAGGACAGCTGAAACCACTACAGTCAGGACAGCTGTAACCATCACAGTCAGGACAGCTGAAACCATCACAGTCAGGAGAGCTGAAACCATCACAGTCAGGATAGCTGAAACCACCACAGTCAGGACAGCTGAAACCACCACAGTCAGGACAGCTGAAACCATCACAGTCAGGACAGCTGAAACCCATCCAATTTTCAACTAAAAACACACTTCTTCAATCAATATTCTTTTCAATACTAACCTTTGTATTGTGTTTTACTATTACTATTATGCACGTTGGTATTAGGTAATCTACTATGTCTATATTATGCTAATATGTCTATACTACTAACTACTATGCTAATACGTACAGTATGTCTATACTACTATCTACTATGCTTACATATACTACTATGCACTCAGACTGAAGCACAGTTCAACACTGTTTGGCGAACAATGTTACTTACCCTTAGCTGCCAGAGTTGTACCCTTCCTGCTGACTTGTTGTACAGAACTTGTAAGTTGCTTTGGATAAAAGTGTCAGCTAAATGACTAAATGTAAATGTAGACAAGTGACAGTAAATGACACATAGGCTAAAAATAGAAATGCATTATTGGCTGAAAGGGACACTAATATTAAAACATCTAAAATAACACCCAAAAGCAGGAAAAGTCTAAAATGGAACTGAACTGGATGCCAGAGGACCCTGGTCAGTAAGGTCAGTTGTGTAACCGAGTGGATTTGAACCCGGGACCATAGGATCCACAGGCTGCCTCACTAACTAGCTGAGCTAAAGGGTCAGACCCATTAACTCATTGACTGCCAAAAAATAGTATATTTGTTTTTGCACCCATGCGTTGAACGCCAAAAACGAGAAAATGTATTACGATACTAGACACTCTCCCGCACCTTGTGTATGGATGTTGTAACCCTGTGATAATGATCGAATTCCGATAGGTGGCAGTGTCACCTACCTTTTGAGTACATCTGGGCCAGTTTCCTGTCCCCCATGAACACAACTGTTTGTGAGAGAGGCGGCAATAGTGATCCGTGTGTAGCGAACGATTGGAGATTATTACGAAGAGGAAAAACAAGGTGAATCCAGAAGGTGCATTTTCACCAGACTACGTTGGAGTCCGCATTTCCGGTAAATCAGAAAAATACTAAAGCTAAACCGGTCGAGGATGTAATGTTATCTGTTCAGAGCGTCTCACCGTGCCGCAGTAGTCGCAAGAGCACGTCTAGAGCCCGAATATTTCACTGAAATGTTCAGCGATAGGCGATAGCGACACAGACAGCGATATTACTGAGTCAGACCCAGATGAGCCGGAATGGATGCCAAGTCGAGAAGCAGGTAAGATTACCCATGGTGGTTTTGTGAATAGAACAATAATATGTATCAACATGAGCCCTTTGACCTGGAAATGTATAAGTGTCGAGCAACAAGCAGGTAGTATGTGTAGCCCTGTCTCCTCCTCCCTGTTGAAGCAGGTAGTATGTGTAGCCCTGTCTCCTCCTCCCTGTTGAAGCAGGTAGTATGTGTAGCCCTGTAACATAACTTTAGGTAAATTTTCCAGCAATGTACACAGTGATACAAAAAAATGTATAGAATATGTTTGGAACTCAGCCACATAAACAGGGACAGAGAGAGACTGACAAACTGCATACTGTCAAGTAGAACTGGGAAATGACTGAAGGATGCAAGAGGAAACTCCATAAATTTGAATGTCGAAAGACTTCAAATTAACACATTGTGTCCTTCAACCTAAAACTAGATTTGGTTTCATTCGAAGATAGGGGACCGTAACCGGGATGATGGTGGCTTGTCATTACATTTTCTAAGTTGTGAGTGTTCATACTGTATATAAAATGATCTGGAAGAAAATTATATGTATAATGTTACGCTACAAGGATCTGGTAGAATATGTGTATAATGTTAAGCTACAAGGATCTGGTAGAATATATGTATAATGTTAAACTACAAGGATCTGGTAGAATATGATATGTATAATGTTAAGCTACAAGGATCTGGTAGAATATATGTATAATGTTAAACTACAAGGATCTGGTAGAATATGATATGTATAATGTTAAGCTACAAGGATCTGGTAGAATATGATATGTATAATGTTAAGCTACAAGGATCTGGTAGAATATGATATGTATAATGTTAAGCTACAAGGATCTGCTAGAATATGATATGTATAATGTTAAGCTACAAGGATCTGGTAGAATATGATATGTATAATGTTAAGCTACAAGGATCTGGTAGAATATGATATGTATAATGTTAAGCTACAAGGATCTGTTAGAATATATGTATAATGTTAAACTACAAGGATCTGGTAGAATATGATATGTATAATGTTAAGCTACAAGGATCTGGTAGAATATGATATGTATAATGTTAAGCTACAAGGATCTGGTAGAATATGATATGTATAATGTTAAGCTACAATGATCTGCTAGAATATGATATGTATAATGTTAAGCTACAAGGATCTGGTAGAATATGATATGTATAATGTTAAGCTACAAGGATCTGGTAGAATATGATATGTATAATGTTAAGCTACAAGGATCGGGTATAATATGATATGTATAATGTTAAGCTACAAGGATCGGGTAGAATATGATATGTATAATGTTAAGCTACAAGGATCTGGTAGAATATGATATGTATAATGTTAAGCTACAAGGATCTGGTAGAATATGATATGTATAATGTTAAGCTACAAGGATCTGCTAGAATATGATATGTATAATGTTAAGCTACAAGGATCTGGTAGAATATGATATGTATAATGTTAAGCTACAAGGATCTGGTAGAATATGATATGTATAATGTTAAGCTACAAGGATCTGCTAGAATATGATATGTATAATGTTAAGCTACAAGGATCTGGTAGAATATGATATGTATAATGTTAAGCTACAAGGATCTGGTAGAATATGATATGTATAATGTTAAGTGTGAAGTGCCACAGAACAAGTGACACTTTTTGACAATGACATCCTGAGTCGTTCCAATATAGCCGTATATACCTATTTTTCACATGTAATTATATGCTTCATTATTCAATTGATGATGGACAATGATCTCCCAGAATGACAGAGTGGGTGTGAAGTGCCACAGAACAAGTGACACTTTTGGACAATGACATCCTGGGTCGTTCCTATATGACCAGTATAAATAGCTCTATGATGGCTCTACTTATAAAAAATGGAACTGAGCCTTTAAATGTCTCCATAGAAGGGGCCGGTGTCTGTGAAAAGGGAGTGAACCTGCGGAATGTGAGGCCATGGAGAAGAGAGGGGCCACTATAGCCGTATAAACTATTTTTCACATGTAATAATTATGGAAACATATATACTGTTGGTATAAAGGTATATATATATAATGCTATATTAATTATATGTTTCATAATTCTCTGCTTAAAAAGAATGATATGCTTGGCGATGATACCTACAGAAGGTATCATAACCCTTGCCTGTCCTGCCTGCATTCTCTTACTGTTCTGCCTGTTCTGTACTGTTCTGCCTGTTTCTCTTACTGTTAGAGTGAGTCAGAACGAAAGAGGCCCCATGCAGTAAGGGAGTGACCGGCTGGAATGCAAGGCCAAGAACAGGGAGTCCTGAATCTATAGAGGGAAATCTTAAAAAACTATATAACAATTAAATGTTTAATGTGTACAGTAAAAGTTTTCATAAATGGCATGCTTATAATTAATAGGAATTAACTGTCATTAGAGAATAATACTAAAAGAATGATGGGTAAAAACTGCTTTCTGGAGGAGATCTTTTAGGAAGCTTGATAAAAAATCCTAGGGATGGCTTCGTGCCCGGTACCATGTCACGTGATCCCCACAGACAAAGCAGTTGTCTGTTCTGAAGGAATAAGGGACTTTCTGTTACTTAAAAACCACTAGGTAACGAGAAGTAACGTTAGTACCAAGAAGGAGGAGCTCATACGAATTACGTATTGTACTCTGGTTTGCTAAACAAAAATGACAGCCTGTGACTTCACTGTGTTTAGACCAATCGGAAATATTGTAAGATGGATATAAAAGGGACGGTTGCCCTTTCAAGAGCCAGACTTTTGGGAGAGATGAGAAGAATGGTGCTTGACACTGGGCACAAGCCGTGCATGATGAGAAGTTTTGTTCTGTTTTCTGCTTATTTTAAACTGAATTGGGAATTTTCCACTTCAGTCTCTTCTTGTAACTAGCTTTTTCTAATTAAAAATACCTCTTTATAAATATGATTTGTATCCTTTCTTCTGACCAGACGACCGGGTAAGCATGAAATGTGTTTTGCCTTGTAACTTCACCCTATTGCGTTTTGATTAATGATAAAAACTTTAGTGGATTCTGATAAACCTGGTTTTATCAAGTAAAGCCATATAGTGATAATATGTGTAAGTGGCTTTATCCCTAGCTATAATGGGGATATAACTATAACTATAGGCTTTATCCCTACGGAGTAAAAGGAGACTTATGATTATGCATTAAGGACTAAAGGTGGATTCTGATAAACCTGGTTTTATCAAGTAATGCCATATAGTGATAATATGTGTAAGTGGCTTTATCCCTAGCTATAATGGGGATATAACTATAACTATAGGCTTTATCCCTACGGAGTAAAAGGAGACTTATGATTATGCATTAAGGACTAAAGGTGGATTCTGTATAATGGGATTATCAAGTAAAGCCATATAGTGATAATACGTGTACTTAGGAGACATATGATTATGTATTAAGGCAAGATAGAATAAGTGGCTTTATCCCTGCATTAAGGACTAAAGGTGGATTCTGTATAATGGGATTATCAAGTAAAGCCATATAGTGATAATACGTGTAACGGATTAGGGAAATGGACCTCCCCTGAATATAGAGAGTCCTTCCCAGTGCAAATAAAATAAAAATATACCCCGCAACTCCATTCAATCAACTGTATTACTGGAGGGGACGGGGGGTTCCTGTGTGTGAGCCGAGGTCTGCTGAGTTTAAGCCCTGAACGTTATAGACAAATTGAGTCCTAGATGTCCCACACTTCGCGGGACGCTGCTTGAAGCTGGGATTCGGACTAATGAGTTATGGGATAATCAATCTGACCTCGGTTTACGACCGGTGCTCAACATGGCGTCCCTGGGTGGGCATTTATACTAACCAAAATAGGTGCTAAACGGCCGAAGAAGACAGGACTACTGTCAAAAGCCTCTGGAGTAAAATTAAATTACAGATTTGGCAAAAATTAAAGTAGAAAGCTCTACTGGCGACTCGAGTGGAAGGCTGTACTCGGGGATATCACAAATGAATAGAAAGCTCTATCTTGGTGATTAAAGCAACGTTTACTCACAACTAAAGGGTAACATAATGTTTATAGAGCTCTGGGGGGAGTTACAAGTGCAGCATAATTTCGTGCTTTGCCCACAGGAAGCGAACTGGCCCTACCCAAGACGAGAGCCAACTACCCAGAGACACTGTTTGTAAGGAGCGGAGTGTGGATGTGAAGCGAAGTCAAAACGACCGTTCACAGAAAAGCGAGGGCTCCCTAGTCCGGAGACACTGTTTGTAAGGAGCGGAGTGTGGATGTGAAGCGAAGTCAAAACGACCGTTCACAGAAAAGCGAGGGCTCCCTAGCCCAGAGACACTGTTTGTAAGGAGCGGAGTGTGGATGTGAAGCGAAGTCAAAACGACCGTTCACAGAAAAGCGAGGGCTCCCTAGTCCGGAGACACTGTTTGTAAGGAGCGGAGTGTGGATGTGAAGCGAAGTCAAAACGACCGTTCACAGAAAAGCGAGGGCTCCCTAGTCCGGAGACACTGTTTGTAGGGAGCGGAGTGTGGATGTGAAGCGAAGTCAAAACGACCGTTCACAGAAAAGCGAGGGCTCCCTAGTCCGGAGACACTGTTTGTAAGGAGCGGAGTGTGGATGTGAAGCGAAGTCAAAACGACCGTTCACAGAAAAGCGAGGGCTCCCTAGTCCGGAGACACTGTTTGTAAGGAGGGGAGACGATGTGAAGCGAAGTCAAAACGACCGTTCACAGAAAAGCGAGGGCTCCCTAGCCCAGAGACACTGTTTGTAAGGAGGAGAGACTGGATGTGAAGCGCAGTCAAAAAGAATTCACAGAACTGCAAGCTAACTAGCACTACATCGGCTAACAAGCCAGTGCTAACACCCATGAGCTGGCCGTAGCCAGACGGAAGCTAACTAGCTCACCATCGGCTAACAAACCCAGGAGCTAACAGCAGGCGAAGTAGCCGGAGCTAGCGACCAATGCTAGCTCAGGAGGAGCTGGCACGCCAAAAGCTAGCTCAGGAGGAGCTAGCACAAGAGAAGCTAGCTCAGGAGGAGCTAGCCCAAGAGATGCTAGCTCGGGAGGAGCTGGCACGCCAAAAGCTAGCTCAGGAGGAGCTAGCACAAGAGAAGCTAGCTCAGGAGGAGCTAGCACGAGAGAAGCTAGCTCAGGAGGAGCTGGCACGACCAACGCTAGCTCAGGAGGAGCTAGCCCAGGAGATGCTAGCTCGGGAGGAGCTGGCACGCCAGAAGCTAGCTCAGGAGGAGCTAGCCCAGGAGATGCTAGCTCGGGAGGAGCTGGCACACCAGAAGCTAGCTCAGGAGGAGCTAGCACAAGAGAAGCTAGCTCAGGAGGAGCTAGCACGAGAGAAGCTAGCTCAGGAGGAGCTGGCACGACCAACGCTAGCTCAGGAGGAGCTAGCCCAGGAGAAGCTGGCACGGGTGCCGGCTGTACAGCAAGCAGTAATTGGCACAGAAAATAAACCTTACTGCTGTGACCAGTGTGGAAAGAGCTTCAAGACGAAGCGTCACCTTAAATTACACCACTTGGTGCACACACAAGAGAAACCTTACTGCTGTGACCAGTGTGGAAAGAGCTTCAAGACGAAGCGTTACCTTAAACTACACCACTTGGTACACACAGGAGAGAAACCTTACTGTTGTGCCCAGTGTGGAAAGGCCTTCAAGACGAAGAGGGAGCGTAAGGTTCACCACATGGTACACACAGGAGAGAAACCTTACTGTTGTGCCCAGTATGGAAAGGCCTTCAAGACGAAGGGAGAGCTTAAAAATCACTGTACGGTACACACACGAGAGATACCTTACAGCTGTGGCCAGTGTGAAAGGAGCTTCAAGACAAAGACATGTCTTAACCAACACCACCTGGTACACACAGAAAAGAAACCTTACTGCTGTGACCAGTGTGGGAAGACCTTTAAGACTAAGGCAGAGCTCAAGCCCCACAGACGGCGGAGGCAGCCATGCAAGGTGCCAACCTGCTTAACGAGGGCAGTAAGGGGTTATGTGTCTCGCTCAAGAACACTGCGACACACTATCAAAGACGAGTGTGGAAATGGAAAGAACCAAGAAGACGATGGAGTCATTCTTCCTCTTTATGAGGCGCCAGGCTCCACCTCAAAACGAGTATCTCCCTCCACTGACCTAGAGGCGTTCAACTCTCTAGACGAGTACCTAAAGGCCAAAAACATCAATTATGAGCACTGTTCCATTTTCTATGGCCCAGAAGAGGAGGATGGTGACATTCAGATGAAAGATCAGAACCAGAGGCCACAGATGACACCTTCAGGTGAAACTGAGTCTGAGCCTGAACAGGATGGGGAGCTAAATACCTCTGAAACTGAACAAAGTTCTGATTACTCAACATATTGAGTAATAGCTCAAGAGAAGCTAGCACAAGGAAACGCTAGCTTACCAAAGGGGCTTCAAAGGCCCAAATGATGGAAAGAGTAGCAAGGACCCCCGGTCAAGATCCAGGGGATAAGATGGTGGAGAAACTAATCCCAGAACAGCAAGCAGAGGTGAGGACAACAAGGGAGGAATTCAAATCACGGAAGAAGAATTACATATACCTACCTCCAGACGAGTGGGCCGCATTAACCCCAGAACAGCAAGCAGAAAGGAAGGCAACAAGGGAGGAATTCAAATCCCGGAAGAAGAATTACCTATACCTACCTCCAGACGAGTGGGCCGCACTAACCCCCGAGCAGCAAGCAGAGATAGGGGCAACAAAGGGAGAAATTACCTTCTGGGGCCCTGACACATGACACTCAAGCTAGTGCAACCTGCACTTGACGGGAGAGACATGGGGGAGAAACTAACCCCAGAGCAGCAAGCAGAGATGAGGGCAACAAAGGGAGAAATTACCTTCGGGGGCCCTGACACGTGACACTCAAGCAAGTACAAACTGCACTTGACATACCGCTCATCTGTCAAGAGGAAGAATATGTAGTGTTATTGTCATTTAGGAAGGAACATGACATAGAATACTACATGCATTTTTGTATATATTTTAAGTATAATATGTAAAGATGTCCGTCCTTGCTCTAAACCCAGAGTAAAGTAAAGTGAATTTGTAATCTATTTCATTCAGAAGGGATTTCCTGACAGCAACCATTTGGTAGGTTAGCACCCTACCAACCATATCAGCTGCATGAGATGTACACTCACCAGCGCCTATGGGTAACAAATTGAGACTCTGCAAACTCTCATCGAGCTTAGCACCTTGACGCGGGGGGACAGAGCGAGCATCAGGGTCTCTGTATCCGACGGGCCTATCAGATTTGTGGATACTTGGAAGCCTCAGCATACAGGACGCTGTGGTGCTTGGGCGGCCAAGTCACTGGTTTATAGGTCTGTCAAAACGGATTGGAGGTTCCGGGGCTTAGAACATGAGTTCAAGTGAGTTGGGCTGTATACTAATTAAATAGGTATCAACAGCCGAAAGAATATTAACTGAAATAACTGCTGTCAGGTGTCTCTGGAGTAGAATTAGTTACAGATTTGAGTCAACCTTACTCAAGATTGGTCTTATCGGCAGAACCTCTCCAACCAAGACTCTTCCTAATGTTCGAGATCTGGAACACTGGTGACGTAGATGGTCTGCAGAGCGCAGCAGACAGCCAAAAGTATATTGGTAAAAAATCTATCAGGAACAAGAGAGGGTTGATAAGTAACGACTTGAAGTAGCGTTTACTCATGACTAAAAAGTTACGTAATGTTTTCTTACAGTCAAAAAAAGTAGAAGGTTCTGCTTAAAGAAAGGATCACGCTTAAAGTATATTTTTGTGATTACGGTAAAAAGGTTTACTCATGACTAAAAAGTTACGTAATGTTTTCTTACAGTCAAAAAAGTAGAAGGTTCTACTTAAAGAAAGGATCACGCTTAAAGTATATTTTTGTGATTACGGTAAAAAGGTTTACTCATGACTAAAAAGTTACGTAATGTTTTCTTACAGTCAAAAAAGTAGAAGGTTCTACTTAAAGAAAGGATCACACTTAAAGTATATTTTTGTGATTACGGTAAAAAGGTTTACTCATGACTTGAAGTAACTAAATGCTTACTTAAAGTCAGAACTTAAGTAGAAAAAAACTCTACTTTGTGAATAGCAGGCTGAAAGAGCCATTGCGAATAGCAGGCTGAAATAGCCATTGCGAATAGCAGGCTGAAATAGCCATTGCGAGCAGGCTGAAATAGCCATTGCGAATAGCAGGCTGGAATAGCCATTGCGAATAGCAGGCTGAAATAGCAATTGCGAGCAGGCTGAAATAGCCATTGCGAATAGGAGCGAATAGCAGGCTAACTAGCCATTGCTAACAGGACGAGGCTACTCACATGATCAGACAGGTATATGATAACCTTGGACATGCCGGAAGTAGGAGGATGTTGGTATACCTGAGAACTAACAACTTTCTCATACATAAAGCCAAACAAAGAGCGATAACAGTCCGAAAGGCCTGTGAACAATGTGCGCTGGTAAAGGTGCGCTGGTAAAGGGACAAAACCTGAACCAGTGCCGCATTCTTAGACAGGGGGGAAGGAATATACTGGCTCAGGTCAGAAATCGGAAATGGAGGAAGACCGGGATAGGTCAAGCTCCAGAGCATCCTCAAGGTCCTCATCTAGACCTCCCAGACCTCCCAGACCTCCCAGACCTCCCAGACCTCCCAGACCTCCTAGACCTCCCAGACCGGACAGAGAGACATCGGCCTGGACCCAGGTTACAGGGCGACGAGAGCCCTGAATGGACCTGAAAGAGAGAAAAGAAATGAGTCCTCTGTGGACTGTATCTGTGATGTCCTGCGAGGCCTACGGACAGGGTCACAAGACCAGGCCAACCACACTTCAATAGAGGACTGCTGCTACAATTGTGAAAAAATTAAAAAGTGACAAATCAACCTACCTCAAACTATGGGAGAGATCCAAGAGGTCAGAGGGGGTGACCCCAGGGTGACCCCAAGGTGACCAAGATGACCAAGATGACCAAGATGACCAAGACGACAACGGCCTGGGTGCATCGGCCGGGAACAACAGATGCAAGTCTTCCCGCCGGCTACCAGGGTAACAAGGTACCGAGATGGCAGAGGGGGTGTGGAGAGTCACAGCCACGTGACCCCACAATCGCCATCTCGTCCCCCAGTACAGACGCTATTAAGACAATGGAAAATGACCGCCCAGAATGACAGAGTGGGTGTGAAGTGCCACAGAACAAGTGACACTTTTTGACAATGACATCCTGAGTCGTTCCAATATAGCCGTATATACCTATTTTTCACATGTAATTATATGCTTCATTATTCAATTGATGATGGACAATGATCTCCCAGAATGACAGAGTGGGTGTGAAGTGCCACAGAACAAGTGACACTTTTGGACAATGACATCCTGGGTCGTTCCTATATGACCAGTATAAATAGCTCTATGATGGCTCTACTTATAAAAAATGGAACTGAGCCTTTAAATGTCTCCATAGAAGGGGCCGGTGTCTGTGAAAAGGGAGTGAACCTGCGGAATGTGAGGCCATGGAGAAGAGAGGGGCCACTATAGCCGTATAAACTATTTTTCACATGTAATAATTATGGAAACATATATACTGTTGGTATAAAGGTATATATATATAATGCTATATTAATTATATGTTTCATAATTCTCTGCTTAAAAAGAATGATATGCTTGGCGATGATACCTACAGAAGGTATCATAACCCTTGCCTGTCCTGCCTGCATTCTCTTACTGTTCTGCCTGTTCTGTACTGTTCTGCCTGTTTCTCTTACTGTTAGAGTGAGTCAGAACGAAAGAGGCCCCATGCAGTAAGGGAGTGACCGGCTGGAATGCAAGGCCAAGAACAGGGAGTCCTGAATCTATAGAGGGAAATCTTAAAAAACGATATAACAATTAAATGTTTAATGTGTACAGTAAAAGTTTTCATAAATGGCATGCTTATAATTAATAGGAATTAACTGTCATTAGAGAATAATACTAAAAGAATGATGGGTAAAAACTGCTTTCTGGAGGAGATCTTTTAGGAAGCTTGATAAAAAATCCTAGGGATGGCTTCGTGCCCGGTACCATGTCACGTGATCCCCACAGACAAAGCAGTTGTCTGTTCTGAAGGAATAAGGGACTTTCTGTTACTTAAAAACCACTAGGTAACGAGAAGTAACGTTAGTACCAAGAAGGAGGAGCTCATACGAATTACGTATTGTACTCTGGTTTGCTAAACAAAAATGACAGCCTGTGACTTCACTGTGTTTAGACCAATCGGAAATATTGTAAGATGGATATAAAAGGGACGGTTGCCCTTTCAAGAGCCAGACTTTTGGGAGAGATGAGAAGAATGGTGCTTGACACTGGGCACAAGCCGTGCATGATGAGATGTTCTGTTTTCTGCTTATTTTAAACTGAATTGGGAATTTTCCACTTCAGTCTCTTCTTGTAACTAGCTTTTTCTAATTAAAAATACCTCTTTATAAATATGATTTGTATCCTTTCTTCTGACCAGACGACCGGGTAAGCATGAAATGTGTTTTGCCTTGTAACTTCACCCTATTGCGTTTTGATTAATGATAAAAACTTTAGTGGATTCTGATAAACCTGGTTTTATCAAGTAAAGCCATATAGTGATAATATGTGTAAGTGGCTTTATCCCTAGCTATAATGGGGATATAACTATAACTATAGGCTTTATCCCTACGGAGTAAAAGGAGACTTATGATTATGCATTAAGGACTAAAGGTGGATTCTGATAAACCTGGTTTTATCAAGTAATGCCATATAGTGATAATATGTGTAAGTGGCTTTATCCCTAGCTATAATGGGGATATAACTATAACTATAGGCTTTATCCCTACGGAGTAAAAGGAGACTTATGATTATGCATTAAGGACTAAAGGTGGATTCTGTATAATGGGATTATCAAGTAAAGCCATATAGTGATAATACGTGTACTTAGGAGACATATGATTATGTATTAAGGCAAGATAGAATAAGTGGCTTTATCCCTGCATTAAGGACTAAAGGTGGATTCTGTATAATGGGATTATCAAGTAAAGCCATATAGTGATAATACGTGTAACGGATTAGGGAAATGGACCTCCCCTGAATATAGAGAGTCCTTCCCAGTGCAAATAAAATAAAAATATACCCCGCAACTCCATTCAATCAACTGTATTACTGGAGGGGACGGGGGGTTCCTGTGTGTGAGCCGAGGTCTGCTGAGTTTAAGCCCTGAACGTTATAGACAAATTGAGTCCTAGATGTCCCACACTTCGCGGGACGCTGCTTGAAGCTGGGATTCGGACTAATGAGTTATGGGATAATCAATCTGACCTCGGTTTACGACCGGTGCTCAACACTACAAGGATCGGGTATAATATGATATGTATAATGTTAAGCTACAAGGATCGGGTAGAATATGATATGTATAATGTTAAGCTACAAGGATCTGGTAGAATATTGTTGTGTCCTCACATTACATGTTGTAGCTGTACTCCCAAGAGTCTCCACTATGGGGCGCAGTTAATACAATGCCCTGTTATGCCTACAGCTGAAGTGCAGAAGAAGAGTACACGATGCTGTATGATGATACATGCAGAAGAAGAGTACACGCAGAATGATAATAGAACAGAGTGTACCATGTCGTAACCTAACCTGCTATGCTTGACTAAAAGACTAAAGAGTAATCCTGTATCCGGAGTCTTATTACTACACCTCTACCTACATACAAAATACTACGTACATACTACATAACCAATGATGTGTATGTATGTTGTTAAACTACAAGGATCTGGTAGAATATGATATCTATAATGTTGAGCTACAAGGATCTGGTAGAATATGATATGTATAATGTTGAGCTACAAGGATCTGGTAGAATATGATATCTATAATGTTGAGCTACAAGGATCTGGTAGAATATGATATGTATAATGTTGAGCTACAAGGATATGGTAGAATATGATATGTAATGTTACGCTACAAGGATCTGGTAGAATATGATATACGCTACAAGGATCTGGAAGAATATGATATGTATAATGTTAAACTGCAAGGATCTGGTAGAATTTCCGTCATCCACCGTCATTGTGTGAACGTATGAGTTAACGGGTGAATGTGATGCATGAGTTGTAAAGCTTTGGATAAAGGCTGCTATTATAAATAATAATAAAAAAATAATAATAGATCAAATTTATATAGCGCCTTTCATAGAACCCAAGGTCGCTTCACAATCAGGACAAAAAATAGGGCAAGGAAAATAGGGGGGGGGGGATGAGGGAAGGTAAGGGATAATGGACCTAATATAATCTAAACTAACTGATGGGGAAAAGCCTTGGTGAAGAGGTGTGTTTTTAGAGCAGATTTGAAGGTCTCTAATGCAGTCCATTTACCATGAGAGAGAGAGAGAGAGAGAGAGAGAGAGAGAGAGAGAGAGAGAGAGAGAGAGAGAGAGAGAGAGAGAGAGAGAGAGAGAGAGAGAGAGAGAGAGAGACAAGATAGACTGTAACAGAGATAGAATGAAAGTGGGGTGGGTGAGAGATTCTGCCAGACAAGAGGAGCTCCTTTTCCCTCGTTTAGAGACAGTCTCTAAAGGAGGCCTCTAACCTCATCTACTCTCTCCTGCTCTTTCATTTAATCACTGTCACTCTCGTACACTCTGGGTCACTCTCACTCACTCACTCACTCACTCACTCACTCACTCACTCACTCACTCACTCACTCACTCACTCACTCACTCACTCACTCACTCACTCACTCACTCACTCACTCACTCACTCACTCACTGGGCTACACTTGAGAAACACTGTTGCTGACGATAAAAAACTGTATTGCACATTGCATTCTACACACTGCTCAAATTTGCACATTGCTCATTGCACATCACACAACATACTTTTTTGGAACTGTACATAGCCATTTTGTTATTCAATTTCATATAGTATAATATCTACATCCTGATCTGCAATGCACACTTTTTTAGAACTGTATATAGTAATCTTTATTTTAGTCATCTTATTTTATTCTATGCTAAATGTATTGTATTGCACTGCACACTTTTTAGAACTATATATATATATATATATATATATATATATATATATATATATATATATATATATATATATATATATATATATATATATATAGTAATCTTGATTTTAGTCATCTTATTTTATTCTATGCTAAAATTATTGTATTTTTATTATTATTGGAAGCTGCTTATTGTTATTGGAAGCTCCGCGGAGAGGGTGATCGGCTGTCCCCTGCCCTCCCTCAGGTCCCTGCATGACTCCATAACAATGACACTGGCAAGAATTCTGCACTGGGACTGACCTGGACCTCTGCACTGCACTTTATACTTTATATATTTATTCAAATGATAAATCCTGCACTGCACTGTCTTTGTCCTGTGTCTTGTTGTTATGTGAAAAGAAAATGTATGGAAAAATGCATACTCTGTAACGCTGAGACAATTACCCTAACCCAAATCACTCCTGTTCTCGGTCTCATTTGTTCCCCCGTGTGTTGAGAAGTTCTCATCAATGGTGCTTTGCATACCATAAGATACGATACGATGATTGATTGATTTATTAACCTATCATATTTTCAGAACATTTGCCTAAAAATACATATCTATGTAAATGAAAGATTGCTCCATTTCTACAAGGCCCATTTGCATGCTCTTGGTATCTAGGGACATCTGTGGATCTCAGGGAATGTATTCCCAGTGTCAGAAATGACTGTTACTAGGTTACTTGAGTAAATTGTAATGAACCAAAGGAGAATCTCAATATATATTTTGTTCATCTTTGACAGTGAATAACACCATGCTAACATAGACCAGATGTGAATAAATGCCACTGAGCTCATTCAGCACCTTCTTGAGATCAAATGTACAAATAATCTAAGCAAATGAATAAAGGGCAGATGATTTACAGTTTTTTTTGTAGATACAGTACTGCATTTTGCATGCAATTTTAAATATGAATATAGAATATCAGGCCTATAAATCTCAGAGTTCAATCTAGATTTAGTACCACCAGGCGCCCCTCACAGGGCAGCATAAACTGTGAATGAAATCTAAAGTACAGTTACCTTTTTATAATGTAAATAGCTCCGCCAACTAACTACGTTCTATTTTATGGCAATAACGTTCAGGTTTGTTCGACCTGTGAGACATAATCACGAAAAACGATGTTAAAAGATTATTTCACGTCAGACGTGACTTGAAAGTTTGACAGGGGCTGGGGTGAGCTAGGTAGTGTAGTTTTATGAAATTCAAAAGCCCATCGAAAGCCCTGGGTGTCTTCTTTCAAAAGACTATACTCACTTTTGGCTGCGCCATTTCCTCGCGTCAATATCCGCCGGTTTCCGACTGAATGCGCTGAGATTTCTATAAACTCATACAGTATGTATTCATATTAAACACATCAACACTTAAAATCATTGGTAAACAAACGTAAAAAAAAAAAAAAAAAACGCTACATTAATTAATACAGACTGTATTGATCTATTTATGGCATGGAATTATTGTCGGCCCGGTACCGGACCGCTCAGGCTTAAGGGGTTAAGGACATAAACACTAACAATGCAATCAGATATTGAGAGACAGTTAGTTACAAAAGTGCCTGATTGGCTTAGAGCAGCGGTTCTCAAACTACGGGTCGCGACCCAAAGGTCGTGGGTAGGTGACAGTGGGGTCACGCATTAGCAAGTTTAATATATATATATTTTTTTAAACGTGTTATGTTCTGGCAACATATTTTGGTTAAATATGCCTTGTTTTATAAATGTGTATTGATAACATAGTGCTGTAATTAAATGTTCTAATAAATATGCATGATCAAGTTCAACAACGTGTGCTTTTATTTTGATATTCCTTAATTCCACGTTGAAATTACATGATACATTCCTAAATAAAATGGGGTTGTGTTATAAAAAAGTTTGAGAACCCCTGGCTTAGAGAGACCAGCCATCTGGAGGCCCTTCTCTTAGAGAGACCAGCCATATGGAGGTTATTTTCTTAGAGAGACCACCCATCTGGGGGCCCTTCTCTCAGAGAGACCAGCTATCTAGAGGCCCCTCACAGCCAGCTTGTGTACATGACCTAGGCTACCAAATATAAAAACAGTCTACACTTGTAGCCCAGGGCCCTATTCCCCGTACCTGGCTAACTGAGTTAGCCAGATAATTTTCAGCATAGCTTGACTTAAGCCAGACATTTCCGTTCCCCGAAGTCGGATTTTCTAAATCGCCATGGTAACAGATCAGAAAGTTTGAACCTGCTCCGGAGCAGGGTTAAGTTCAGTTAGCTGGATGAACCATGGCCACACCCTCGCAAAGAAGTGCCAGCTCGCTTCCTGAAATAATTACCACAGTGTAGATCTGCATTATACCATTCTAAATTATGTTTTTGTGCTTCGTTTTCCTAGAGGGGGCTTTTGAAATGTAAAATAATAGACCTAAATGCTGATAATAAATCATATTCAGCCTATAGATTTACTTCGTCCTAAATAAAATAATGCACATCATATACGGCGCTCGGAGTCGCGATGCACACTGCATGTGGTTATTTTAATAACGGCGCATTGCAAATGTGAATCCCGCTGGGATATTTTTAATGAATGAAACCTATCGGCCGTTTGGCTCTGATTAGTTTCATATATTCTCCGCTGTAGATTTGCTTAACGGAGCGCCCGGATTGTGTTTCATTCAAGCATAAAATTGAAGTGTCTATGCGTGGATTGTGGTCTTTGTGGATTATGAATTACGAGGAATCTGACGATTGTTGAATTGTATCATCACTCACACGTTATTGTGATATTGTAACTGGGATTAAAATGTCTGATGAGATGCGCTGTTTGACGGATTTGAGCAATTGAATGAGCCGTTGACGTCACATTAATGCATTTGAGAAAATGCATTTATCTGTTCAAGCACTGTTATCTGATGATGAACATGCGTCACTGGTATAAACCAAAGGTTAATCAATTCAATGCATATGGATTATGTCCAAAACAGATTAAAACCTGATTAATAGTGAAACTGTATAGCCGGCTCCAAGCCTCTCTGTTATTTCGGGGGTCGCGCCTTGAAAATTGTATTTATATATAAAGTACATGTTACCTAAGCCGAGCGCATACAGTGCAGATATCCTCATAAGCATCTATTAATTCTTATCAATTAGATACTCTTTGGGCTTGTTTGTATCTACTTATTCTGAAAGAGTTTAACTAATTATTTTAGCTAGCAATAGATCTCATTCGATTATTCATTCCATTAAGCCTACTGCCATCAGGCACATTTAAAGAAATATAATCTGATTGATTGGGGTAATGAGGGATTTAACATTAGCCTATAGATTATGCATTTAACTTGTCGGCGAGGCTATTGAGCCGTATGTATTGTACCCATTCTGCAATATGTTAATAAAGTTTTAAATCAATCAATCAATCAATGCCGTTAGAAAATCAGGATTTCTGCGATCGACACCTGCTGTCTTTTCAGCTGAGGCGGCCGCGCGCACTTATCCTGAGTATCAAGTCTGGTTCGAATTAACGCGACTGAATCCACCTTCGAGGAACAGGGAAATCCCGGATTCAAACATCAGGTTAATTGAATCTGGATAATGGGACTTTTGATTGACTTAGTTGAACTAGGTACGGGGAATAGGGCCCTGCTGTGAATGTTCTGTTGTTGTTGATATTGTTCTTCATCACACTGAGGGGAAAGAGGCCTGTCTGATCTCTTATCTACCAAAACCAGCCCATGTCACCCCACTTCTCAGAAAGCTGCACTGGCTTCCAATTGCCGCACAAATCCGCTTCAAGGTCCTTGACCTGGCATACCATGCAGCAAGGGGAACGGCTCCCTCCTACCTCCTGTCAATGGTCTCTAACTACTCAAGACCCCTACACTCTGCATCTTTTAACCCTTGTGCCTCCTTAGCAACTATTTCCTGTATTTAGCCTTTTTTTGTGTGTGTTTGTGTGTACAACGGTGGCTGTGTTGATTATTATGTCATGAAATTGTGTCCGTTTGCTTATTTTCCATATACCTGTATTCATAGAATTTGAAAAGATTAGATTTTGAAACCCTCTAACACAAAAGTTAACAATATTAGCTTTCAAACCGTCCATAGTGGTTTATTTCTTGCCATTAGGGGGTTAGGGTTAGGGTTACCCAGACAGAAAGATTAGGAGAAGGTAAAATCTCATCCCTGTGCCCGTGCCCACCCCAACACTTGCTCAGTGTTGGGGAACAGTCCCCTAACCTAACCCTAACCCCAACCCTAACCCTAACCCTAACCCCAACCCCAACCCTAACCCTAACCCCAACCCCAACCCCAACCCTAACCCTAACCCTAACCCTAACCCTAACCATAACCTTACAAACAGAAATATTTGGAATCTTTGATAGATATGTTGAGTTAGGTCCATAGTGGTATTCATAAAAAAAGAATTGGAACAAAATATTACAAATTAAGTTTTTTATTACCTTGAACGTGATGCAATATTTTCATGCACTAACGTGACAACTCTGTCAGTTAACCCAACAAGGCACAAGGGACTACACACCCTCAAGATCCCTACACACGCTCCTGGGGGGGTCATCAAAGAGAAGCAGCATATTCTCTGTCCTTGCTCCACAATGGTAGAACGAACGTCCCACCACAGTCAGAAGTTCCCACCAGTCAGAACATCCCACACACTTCAATCAACCACAATCAATATCTGAAAAAGATAAATAAATAATAACCCTTCTTTATATTCAAATAAAAAATCACTGAGTTCATTTATATTTGGTCCACTTAAAGACAACCGAGTCTGGTTGGTTTAAAGAGGACTATGTGAAAACACCCTAAATAGGAGCCAGGCTGCAGAGAGGCAGATGAGTCAGATGCTCCTGCAGCTGTCCTGCAGGGTGTGGACATTCCAGACAGGCACACTTGCCTTGCCTTCGTTAGCAGCATCCAGCCTGGCTGTAGTCATGGCATGGTAGGACTTCTGCTCCATGAGCTCCACAGCCAAGAATGTCACAGACTGTGACTCACGGTTGAAGATTATTATGAGCTGCTCTCATTCATCAAACCTGTGTATGATCAAATCACTTCCCTGACAGCGTCGATATTAATTCATGTCAATTTTGTCTTTGGCGAATCCATGCAAAAACCCATGTTGGAGAGCATTTAGATGTGAAAATACCGTTTCGACAAGCTGAACAATGCTTTATTTGCAGTTGAATAATCATCTTTCTTATCAGTATCATCAATATTAATAAAAACAACTGTGGTGGATTATGATTGATCAATTATAATGTAGATGGATCTTCTGATCAAAATAAGTTTAAGAGTAAAAACAACAAATACAAAGTACATGTAGGTTAAATGAGCTTTGGCTAAGAGGAGTGCTCTCATTGTGGCCAGCTAGGAGACACTGAGGAAGAGAAGAAAACAACAAGCTTAAGTAGAGAGAGTGATGGGGGCAGTAGCCCCTGGCCTCTCACCTGATTGATTGATTGAAAACTTTATTAACAGATTGCAGAATGGGTACAATACAGTACGGCTCAATACAAAACAACTGCTAAGAGGATGCAGACCAGAAAAATACTTTTGTCTTGTTTACACCGGGGTCCCCCATTTTCAATTAATTCAATTCAGGGGCCAGTTTCTAATTGCAGCCACCCGTAGGTGCTCTTTGAGAGTGGTTTTGAATGTGGGTAGGTATTCACATTCCTTTACAGCTTTGGGTAGGGCGTTCCACATTATTGTGGCATAATTGCTAAACGTGTTTAGTCCCTTGTTTGAACCGAATCTGGGTTGAACATGATTTGTGGAACTCCCTCTGGTGTTGTGGCCATGGAATTCACTGACCTTTGGGAAGTATTTTGACATGTACATGGGTATCCCAGTGGTGTAGTGTATCTTGTAGACCAGGCCCATTGAAAGTTGCTGTACTCTACTACATCTACTCTAAGCCATCCTAGGTTGTCAAAATGTGCAGGGGTAAGATGGGTTTTATGAGTAAGGCCAAGCAGTAGTCTGACCAGTTTGTTTTGTGATGTTTGTAGCCTTGTTTTTAGGGCCTTTGAGGTGCTTTAGTATCATGAGGTGCAAGCATAGTCGTAGTACCCTTGAATGAGTGCTCCTGTTAGAGTCTTCAGGGTATTCTTGTTTACCAGAGAGGAGATCCGGTACAAGAATCTTGTTCGTTGGTTGACTTTTTTTTTATTACATTGGTTGCCATTTTGTCACAGGAAATATTTGCCTCTAGGATGGAACCCAGGTAGGTAATTTCATCTTTCCTTGTGACAATAATGTCACCCACTGTAACTGAGAAGCCGTTGGCCTTGCTGAGTTTGCTATTTGATCCAAAGAGAATGGATTCTGTGAACTAAGCTATTGTTTGTGGCAACCAAACAGGATTCTTCAACAAAAACAACAACAACCACAATAATAATAACTACAGAAATACAGCTCCTGGAGAAACTGTGTGAAGCTGAAAGTCGTAAAAAAATCGTAAACATAGTCGTAGTCAAAGACGACTTTGTGCCGAACGATATGGCGTGTGTCTAAACAGTGTCTGTAGTACGAGCAGAGACAGAGTATTGTGGACATTAAGACAGTGGGCATGGCTAAATAACAGGGCGTGTGTTCCAATGAGACACCCCCACAACTACGATGAGTTGTTCAGTTATGAAAGGAGGCGTGGCTAACCTACACCAATGAATTTTTTTTTCTGTTTGACAGATTCCGATGACGCCTCCAGCACGTATGCTACCCAGAATGTTCGGCAACATCCTGGTCCCCTCTTCCATCCATTCATTATATTGTTTAGACAGTTTATTTTTCTCATATTTTTATATTCATATTTAATTGTATTGCCTATATTTATGTCTTTCTTCTATTACCCTGCCCATATCTGTACCTCCACTCCCCCCTCCTGCTATGATGCCTGAATTTCCCCAAGGGGATCAATAAAGGAATATCTTATCTTATTATCTTAATAGGTTCTACCCATGCGACGTGACATCTTCCTCCTTTACACGTTCAGCGTTGGCGACTGCCAAGAGGTTAAGGCCCACTACAGGTCTATTGATTGGGTGCGCTCGGGCGTGTTTATATCAGGTGACCTGTGAGCTATGAGCTGTGGCTTTTTCTTCCATTTCACAATCCGTGTGAGACTCTGTGAAGATGTTAAGGTGCCACGGTAAGCCAGTGATTTACTGTGCCAGGACGCACATAGAATATCTTTCTGTCTCCCTTCTCACGTGTGTGTGTGTGTGTGTGTGTGTGTGTGTGTGTGTGTGTGTGTGTGTGTGTGTGTGTGTGTGTGTGTGTGTGTGTGTGTGTGTGTGTGTGTGTGTGTGTGTGTGTGTGTGTGTGTGTGTGTGTGCGTGCGTGCGTGTGTGTGTGTGTGTGGGAGAGCGGCAGAGGAGTGGGAGAATCGTTGTGTTCTCTGTGTCACAATGCTCACAGTTGGTGGCTTGGAGGAGGATACTTTGCCTGCATTGGATATCAATTCATCATCGATTTCATTGCTTTGTTTTCTTCTGCACCTATACTTAGTCAACTGTGATAACTAACTGATTAGTGGATCAATGGCCACAGCTGTGGATTGCTGAATTGATTGTGGAAAGTCCCGCCTATGCCTTCCCCCAGGTCTGTCATAGGTGCGTCAAGAGGTAATGGAGTGACACCTCGGCCCTCATTTATCAACAATTCTTAGAAAGTGTTCTATCTTTGTTCTTAAGCACATAATTTAGAATGTGTGTACGCACAAAAAAAAACGGAATTTATCACACGTGCGTACACAGGTCGTACGCACACCTGTCTTGATAAATATCACTTTGATCCTACGCTGCAGCTCGTGCACGGTTTTACGTATTTGCATACCAGAACCGCCCCGGTTATCCATATATGGTAATGAAACACCCCCATGGGATGTGAAATAATGGACTGACCCGAGGGAAGCGTGTTATGGAGAAATACGAGACAGGCTGACAGACATGTACACGTACGGTGATGTCGGATATGATATCTCTTAAAGACCATATTAACTAATAAAGACCGTGCTGGAATATGACTGCCTTTTTCCGTTTTGTTCCCTTAATACCCAGGGATTAAAGTTCTCCTAAATTTTTTTCCAAATCGCGACGGATTTTCCGTAAATTTTCTACCTGCTGCATATGATTTCTAGAGGCATACAATCTATTTTGATGTCGGTATTGGGTAGCCTATATAAACAATAATACGAGAGCATATACAAGAACAATGAATCTCACTGCCATGTATGATGTAGCCTATACGCCATGTGTATAGCCTGCCTATGTGATCAATACAAACATGAACTTGAATTCCATCATGTCTGTGTGCGGGAGCTCACAAGGCTGTTGTCACAATGTAAATAAGAGCGTGCACTGAAAAGTTACAGTATGTAGTTGGTTGATTATTTGTATGACAGTCATAAACCCTTGCAAAAAGTATCCGTTTTATTTAATGAATTGAAAACATGCAGCATGCCTTTCCTCCCGGCAGCAACGACAGTGGAATCCCTTTCTATTCACATAACTGCATTTGTGATGGAGCTTTGACAGCTACATGGGTGGTACAGTAATAACAGTCTATTACTCGATCCATCTACAATATCACGATGGACCGTGCCATGTAGCCTATGTATAGCCTGCCTATGTGATCAATAAAAACGCGAACTTGAATCCCATCATCATATTTATATGTTGTGTGTCTGTCCACTATGTTTATTACTTTGTTATCCCCCCCCATATCTATGTAAAGCGACCTTGCATGGGTCTCTTGAAAGGCGCTATATAAAATGAAGCTATTATTATTATTGTTGTTATTATTATTATTATCACGTCTGTGCGCGGAGCTCACAAAAAAAAAATATTGTCTTTTACTTTCAGTCTCAGTGAAGTTTCAACGGAGCGAGGTAATCTATTCTAACCAACAAATTGAAGTAGAAAGCATTTAGTTGTGGCCAATCTTATTAGGAAACATGACACAAAATAATAGTATGCCGCTTTTTATTTGAAACAATATTTAATCGCGTTTGGAGGTGGGTGTTCTGCGTCTGCCCCCCCGTGCCAAACAAGCAAGCCAACCTCTTGTACGCGCGTGAGCCCGTTATAATTACACTACTGTCGCTATTTTACAATTAACTATAATGAATCACGGGTCATACAGAAGTTGAACACGGCAGTGTTGGAAGTAATGCACGGAAGCCTATTTCCGCGTTGCAGAGACTGCAATAATTCTACCACCGGGCGCCAGCTACGCATGCTCCGAGCTGTGCGTATATATACGCACAAAGTCAAGCACAAGTTCAATTTGATAAGTCCCACACTTTGCTTAGAAATGATCGTACGCACGGGTTACGCACATATCTGTGCGTACGCAACGTTGATAAATGAGGGCCCCTGGCCTTTATAATATCAGCACAGCATTAAGATGATGGGAGACAACTCCTGGGTGGAAGCCCACGACACAGAGACTCAGGTCTCATGATGGCGTGCAGCTCGTTTTACATCACAACGTCGGATCCAGTATCCACCATCTATCTCCATCTCCCATCTTCAAACCATCTACACCAGAGATCCACTAACTGGGTTCAGAGATCCACTAACTGGGGCCGACAACGTATCATCATTAATTTATTTCAAATCCCTTCCCCAGTCATTAGCTGTCATACTAGGGGTGTAACGGTACACAAACAACCACAGTTCGGTACGTACCTTGGTTTTGAAGTCAAGAGCTGTAGAATGTGCCAGTAGTAACAACAACAACAACAACAACCATGGCGTAATGGCAAATAATTCAGAACCCAACTCGGTCGCAAAGGCAGTGATTTTCACTCTGAGCAATCAAAAAGCCCTGTTTGGAAATACTTTTTTATCAACTTGTGGAACCTCGAGACAAAGTTCTAAACTACAGCTGGCCTACCTTCTTTTTTTATGTTGACGTTATTTTGGGAGTTCTAGCGTCAAGAATGTAAGTAGATATTTGATTAAAAAAATATTAAAAATTTAAGTAGTGTGGTGAGGTGATTGTACATAATTCACATATCGCTGCTGTCGGGACGAAACCTCATAACTCCAAAAACCCAACTTTTCAGCAGATGAAAAAAACTAACACAGATTTGAGGGTGAATAGAGTTAGGAGGTTTAGACAGATGATCGGTTTAATGCTTTCCCATTGTTTAAACTTTGTAAAACCCACACACACATATGGAGGATGATCTACGGAGTTGATTTATATAATAAAAAAAAAATTCAAAAAATGGAGTTATGAGGTTTTGTCCCGACAGCAGCGATATGGAACTATTGTTAGGAACATTGGTTCGGACCGAACGTTATACCCGGTGACCATTCCTGCCACCTGCATTCCATTCGACCAAGCAACGTTGTTGTAGCATGTTGTATATTCATGCATATTAAATATAATTTGTTCTGCTTCGAGACACCGCCTCCGACTCCCATCTCTCAGCGCTACAGTAGCCTACTTTTCAGTTTTTAGCACTTTATTGTAAATCATCCCTCAGGGTAAAACTTGTAGATATTGAATAATGAATAGAGACAGAAGCGTCATTAATTGGCTATGCTATGAGGCTATGCTAAATTACAGGTAATCTATCAGTGGTGTGTGTGGACTGAACGAACAACATTGTGCAAGTTATATTTTGGGAAGGGGATGAACTTGGAGTTTTGAATCAAGTTCTGCACGCAAAACAAAGTTCCACACGTGTGTTCCATTAGTGGTTAAAGTAACATTGCATTCGTTCGGTACACAGCGCGCACTGAACCGAAGGTCCAGTACCAAACGAATACGTGTACTGTTACACCCCTATGTCATACAGTAGGTATTTTAGTTTCCCAGTGTCCTTTCCATCCCTTGTGTTTGCTTGCACGGCAGCCACGCTTGGTCCATGTGGTGGAAGGCGCCTCTGAGCCGTAGCAGCATTACCCTGAACCTCATTCTAATCAGTCACCAAACAGAGCTTCATTACATGTCATCATTTAACCACTAGTAATAGTTTGAGTGCATGTTTAGCCCATCGCTTGTAGTGAAACCTGTGCATGACCTGCGGCTCAATATCGCGTGTAAGAAGAGGTAGAATCCACCTTTGTGGAGAGTGCTTTGCACCAGTGTCCGTACATTTAGCCATTCGTCATTTGGAAACTGTGTGTATAGGTTCCGTCATTTTGGTGCTTTCTAACTATAGGCTGTCCTGACACCAGATCCACAACGACGTTTGGCCGTTGGCAAGCGGAAGTGTTTATTATGGGAGATTTCCTGCCCCCAAATCCCATTATTAAAATTTTTATTAAAATTGGATTTTCAAATAAATATTTACCTCTGTTACACCTTGTCCTGTGGGGACACTACAGAACCTAGCCCAGGTTGGATTTATACCACCCGTGGCACACCTACTCAACAACAAAAATGATAAGCAGCCAGACGATGGAAAGAACAGGAAAAAAACTTGAGAACTATTAGGAATGTCTGACCACTAAGTGTGTCTTGAGTATAACGTATGATGTATATCGTGCCAGTTACCTGCACCTGTAAATACTGTTTACTTTTACTCATAGTATATATTTGGATTCAAATTCTATATTGTCTATATTTATTGTAAAGTATATCTGATAGGGCATACAGACCCTCATCTGCACCTTTGAATAAATATAGGCTTTTCACCCTGATGGCCTGGGTTTCTAAAATAAGCTTTTACAGTGTACTTGGCTGGCGGGTGGAGTCCCAGTTGGTAATTTGTGCATTACAAAGTTCTTTCAGCTGGCACATTCACGCACACAGAGCAAGTCCAATAAGTGAAACCAGATGCTTTGCCCTCATTCATACTGTGGCAGATATCACCCCCCGTCTCATGGATATGTGAAGGACGGCCGATACTACTGCCACGGGAGGAGTGGAAGCAATTAGGCAGATGATTAGTACTGATAGAACACACCTGTGCACCATTAGATCACCCATATCCCACACGCACACACACCAGACACACACACTATAATACACTAGGACAGATAGAGTTGAGTGGAGAGGAGGTGAGGTAGGAGCGAGTATTGAGAGAAAGAGATTGTTTGTTTACGGAGTTTTGCGAGGTGAGAGGTAGTGAGGTGAGAGGTGAAGGCGAGAAGGTGTTCGTTGTGTACTAGACCCTAGACTGGCTGAGAAACCCCCTTGTGTACTGACCCTGGACCGGACGACTAATCTGAGTATTGAACAATCCTTTTTCTGTACGAAAGCCTGTTTTGTGTTTTGGACCTCGGACTGTATTACGACCATTCTATTTGCCCATCGGACTATATTCTGCCTTGATTCAATAAATATTCTTATTGATTGATATTGCACTTGTGTGGACAATTGAATTTGTTTGTTTTTGAACCGTGACGAGTCTAAACACCACAATACACTGTCGGTTCACAATACATGACCATTATGTCTCTTGTGTTAGGTAGAGACTTAAAATACTTATTCAATATGAGTCTGAGGCTGCAGAGAGTCCCGACACTGTGGAAAACCTCCTGTGTGGTCCCTGTCCCCAAGTGCCCGCGTCCCAGCACGTCCAAGGACTACAGGCCGGTGGCTCTAACCTCTCATATAATGAAGACCATGGAGAGGTTAGTCCTGGAGCAACTCCGCCCGGTGACCAAACCCCACCTAGACCCACTCCAGTTCGCCTACCAGCCCCGACTGGGGGTAGAGGATGCTGTCATCTACCTGCTGAACCGAGCTTACACTCACCTAGACAAGCTGGGGAGCACTGTGAGAGTCATGTTCATTGACTTCTCCAGTGCTTTTGATACCATAAGGCCTGGGCTACTGGGTGAGAAGTTTGAGGCGATGCAAGTAGAGGCCCCCCTGGTGTCCTGGGTTGTGGACTATCTGACGGGCAGACCACAGTATGTGCGCCTACGGAGCTGTGTGTCAGACAGACTGGTCAGCAACACCGGGGCCCCGCAGGGGACAGTCCTCTCTCCCTTCCTCTTCACTGTCTACACCAACGACTTCCACTATCGAGTCCTGCCACCTTCAGAAGTTTTCTGATGACTCTGCGATAGTGGGATGTATAAAGGACGGTGACAAGAGGGAATATCGGGAACTGGTAGTGGACTTTGTCACATGGTGCGATAAAAACCACCTGCAGCTAAATGTGGCGAAGACCAAGGAACTGGTTGTGGAGCTGGGGAGGAGGAGGAGTGCACCTGTGACCCCCGTTTCCATCAGGGGAGTTGATGTGGACATGGTTGAGGTGTACAAATACCTCGGTGTGCACATCGACAACAAACTGAACGGGTCAAAACATGCAGAGGCACTATACAAGAAGGGCCAGAGCCGACTCTACTTCCTCAGAAGGCTGAGATCCTTCAATGTCTGTACAAGGATGTTGAGGATGTTCTATGAGTCTGTGGTGGCGGGCGCCTTCTTGTACGCTGTGACCTGCTGGGGCAGCGGACTGAGAGCAGTGGACACAACCAGGCTGGATAAGCTGGTCAGGAAGGCCAGCAGCGTGGTTGGGGTGGAGCTGGACTCTCTAGCGAGGGTGGCAGAGTGGAGGAGCCTTGCTAAGCTCCAGGCCATCAGGGAAAACCCCACCCACCCACTATACACAGACTTGGCTGACAGGAGGAGCATGTTCAGTGCTAGGCTCACACTACCCAAATGCAGCACTGAACGGCACAGGAAGTCCTTCATTCCAACAGCCATCAGACTATATAATGCATCACTGTGCCTCACTGCATCACTGAGCACAGAGCGGCAGCTCAATAGTGGCAGGAGGCCGCGACTAGCGGCCTCAAGGCTCGACAACAGGGGGCAGCGACGGCTGCCAGACATTGATTTAGGACTTATAGGAACCCAAGGAGGACAATACACTACCTGAAGCATACTGCACCTTGTGACACTGTGAATACTGGAATATATATTTCATTTAGTTAGATTTAAATTATAATTATAATGACCAAATTGTTTACACTGCTTCCCCCATGCTCAGTATATTTTTACTGTATTTATTTCTGTATATTTTATTTCATTTTATTCTATTTTACTCTACTCTTATCCTAGGCAACTTGATTTGATTTGTGTTATTATTCTAATTTGTGACCTGTCCTGTCTAAATGTTTAAATGTTGAGCGATTTGCAGTGTCAAATTTCCCACGGGATAATAAAAGTATTTCTATTCTATTCTATTCTATTCTATTCTATTCTATTCTTTTTTATTTAATTTTTTTTTATCTTTTTCCCCCTCCTTTTTCCTCCGATTTTTCTCCCATCCCAATGTTAGTCGTTATGCCAATTCCCAATCCCCTTCCTGGTCGCTGCGCACTTACCCCCCACAGTCGGTCTGGGAGAGTGGAGGCTACCACGTGCTTCCTCCGACACACGTCCAGCCAATCAACCGCTTCTTTTCACCTGGCAGCGCGGATTCTCACTGAGAAGGCGTAGCGTGTGGAAGGATCACACTATCCCACTTAGATCCTATCCGCGCTTAGCAGGCGCCCCGACCAAACTGTAGGAGTCGCTGTTTACAATGACCCGGACCCACCCCGCCAGCTTCTCCCACCCTCTAATACTGCCAATTGTATTAGTGTGAACGGCCAGCCAAGCTGGTGACAAACCCGGAGCTGTGAGCTGGATTCGAACAGGCGAATCCAGCCGCTCCGGGGTTGGTGACTATTCTATTCTATTCTATTCTATTCTATTCTATTCTATTCTATTCTATTCTATTCTATTCTATTCTATTCTAAAACTGAAGAACTGAAACAGAGAGAGGGTGGAGAGCTTTCAATAGGCCTTATACAACATGGGTTACAGCTGTTCACTGTGATTAAAAACCTAGATCTGTTATTATAATTAGTCACTTAGGACTCAAGTGAGTGGATAAATAGATGAATCACTCTTCAGGAGATCACGTGAGATTGGTCTCTTTTTTAAACAGAAAAGGATGGAGGGTATTTGATCTAAAGACACACAGTCTGTCATGTGTGTCTGTGTTCACTACAGTACAGTGTTGTAACAATCTGTTAAGAACTGTATGACAGGGCCGGTTGGCTTCTCTTGCAGAAAGGCGCAACAAACATATTTGTTTATTTTTAAAGCCATTATTGGTAAGCAACCTTTTTATCTCTTCACTGTTAGAATGGAATATTGGAACCCATTCGACTTGATCTAATGACTGGATGGTTCTTAGGGTTCCTCCAGTGTGTTCTGATCTAATGACTGGATGATTCTTAGGGTTCCTCCAGTGTGTTCTGATCTAATGACTGGATGGTTCTTAGGGTTCCTCCAGTGTGTTCTGATCTAATGACTGGATGGTTCTTAGGGTTCCTCCAGTGTGTTCTGATCTAATGACTGGATGGTTCTTAGGGTTCATCCAGTATGTTCTGATCTAATGACTGGATGGTTCTTAGGGTTCATCCAGTATGTTCTGATCTAATGACTGGATGGTTCTTAGAGTTCATCCAGTATGTATACAGGTACATGCTGTATCCAGTATGTACCTGTAACCGTTTTTAGCTGACGTTTATTTTGTATTAATCTTTTGTTTCATGTTGTGTGAATATTGTTGCTTTATTGTGTTTCATGTTGTGTGAATATTGCTTCTTTATTGTGTTTCATGTTCTGTGAATATTGTTGCTTTATTGTGTTTCATGGTCTGTGAATATTGCTGCCTTATTGTGTTTGTTTTGTATTTATACGATCATTGCTTCTGTAAATGAGGGAAACCTCAGAAACGTATAATTCCAAATAAAGCTTGAAATGAAAAAAAATAAAGGAAATAAATCTTACTTTTGATCATCTCATAATCTTTAGTTCATGCATAATATTTATTATTTCTGATGAACATCATCTTTATTATCTCATAATCTTATTCAAACTTCAACAGACATCTGTGGAGTGGACTCGACCTTGATGACTTGGACTCAGACTCGGACTACGGTAATGGGGACTCGACTCGGACTCGACTCTGGCTCTTCTTTGGTGACTCAGACTTGGACTCGGACTCGAACACTGGGGACTCTAGACTCGACTCGGACTCGAGATTTAGTGGACTACAACACTGATAGACAATAGATTTGAATCTAATCTAATATAATATAATAAGTAACTACACTTCCTAAGTAATTGACCCAACACTGGTATATAGCTAACAGTGTCAGTTTCATAGCAAGAGACCAACACATGCTTCCTCTGATAGACATGGAGTTCCATCACCCCACAGCTACTTAATGCTTAGTTCTCCGTGGCAGGCCTGAGGACTTCATTGCACCACACATCAAAGCTAGATAGTCAATACTTTTTTTTATCTAATAATTTAAATGGTTTTCTCCTTGATGAAATACATTTTCACATTCGGTAATATCTCCTAGTATATTTTATTCACTGTAGAAATTCAATATGTAATACTTAATGAATACTTTGCTGATACCGGCCGACACACACACCACCATGTTAATAAGGGTACTGGCAGTTAAGGTTATGGTTAGTTTAAGGTAACAGTGTGGTTAAGGTTAGGGTTAGGGTTAAAAACAGCAATCTAGAATCGATTCTAGAATTGGTTTTATCTACTGAATCGAGAATCAATTATGAATTTAGATGAAAATATATTGTCATCATACAGCACAAGTACAGTAAATTGAAAATAAGTTTGGCATCCAACCAGAGTGCAAATGTAACAGTAAAGTGCAATAGTAATATCAAATGTACAGGTGATTAAACTGGATATAAAATATATAAAGTAGAAGTAGAAGATTCCTACCCCTAATGTGTGCATAATATGTGTGTGTGTGTGTGTGCGTGCGTGCGTGCGTGCGTACGTGCGTGCGTGCATGCGTGCGTGTGTGTGTGTGTGTGTGTACCGCACGTGTGCCTAAGCAAAATAAGCGTTTTAGCTGTGTGCCATTCGTTAGAGCGCAGAATGGGACAGGGGGTCAGGGATAAAAATGATTCAGGGGTGTATTTAGTGCTAATTCGCTACATTAGACACCTGTGGAGTGAGTGACAGCCAGAGTGGCCATGGAGGTTGTTTCTCATCCTCCACAACTGATCAGGACATCCCTTATAAGGGCATCAGCCCCCCCCTCTAACTAGAATGTAGTTTACATGCGAAGTTAAAAAGCTTGTCAGAAGAGCTCTAATCCTTACAACACTTTCAGCTTTTATACTCTGCACTGTCTATACCGATAACTTTTGGAATTGATTTTAAGGTGCTCCTCCTCCTCCATCTACCACTTGTTTACTAAAGGTTCCTGTTACAGTCCCCGCTACCATATATGGGTCCCTCCATGTTCCCGCTTCACTCTCAGCCTGCCTACCTGGGCCAGTCTACACACCTGAGACTCATCACGTCATCACAGAGCCAGGATAAGAGGCCTGCACCCCTCCCACTCGGTCCGAGTGTTGTTTTCACCTGCCTTGGTAGTAGGACCTTCTCTGGACCTATAGTAGCTGTTACACTACTCTGTGTTACTCCTTGTGTTACCTGTACATCAGTATTCCGCATCATACTTACCCTTGTTCTCCTGTGTGTAGGATCACACACCTCCGGCCTGCACCCCCACCCTTGGACACCACCAGCCTGCACTATCCCGGGACCACATGGACACATCCCCCACCTGTATTCTCTCACTGCCTGCGTTGTCGTCTTCTGGGTTTTAAACCGCCTCATTCTCCTGTGCCTTGTGTTCTGCTCTTGGGTTCTCTAGACACCACCCTAACAGTTCTGCTCTTGGGTTCTCTAGACACCACCCTAACAGTTCTGCTCTTGGGTTCTCTAGACACCACCCTAACAGTTCTGCTCTTGGGTTCTCTAGACACCACCCTAACAGTTCTGCTCTTGGGTTCTCTAGACACCCCCCTAACAGTTCTGCTCTTGGGTTCTCTAGACACCACCCTAACAGTTCTGCTCTTGGGTTCTCTAGACACCACCCTAACAGTTCTGCTCTTGGGTTCTCTAGACACCCCCCTAACAGTTCTGCTCTTGGGTTCTCTAGACACCACCCTAACAGTTCTGCTCTTGGGTTCTCTAGACACCCCCCTAACAGTTCTGCTCTTGGGTTCTCTAGACACCACCCTAACAGTTCTGCTCTTGGGTTCTCTAGACACCACCCTAACAGTTCTGCTCTTGGGTTCTCTAGACACCCCCCTAACAGTTCTGCTCTTGGGTTCTCTAGACACCCCCCTAACAGTTCTGCTCTTGGGTTCTCTAGACACCACCCTAACAGTTCTGCTCTTGGGTTCTCTAGACACCACCCTAACAGTTCTGCTCTTGGGTTCTCTAGACACCACCCTAACAGGTCTGCTCTTGGGTTCTCTAGACACCCCCCTAACAGTTTTCCCAACAAAGCAAGAAGAAGATTGGGGATGCAGCCTTTGCTAGTTACGCACCAAAGCTGTGGAACGCAATACCTATGGAGATTAGGGAGGCAAGCTCAAGTATTTTTACGTAATCTAAAAACGTACCTTTTCACCTTCGCCTTTTAATATGGACAACATTTAAAGACATGATTATTTTACTGTAAATGATAGCTATTTTGTAATCCAAAATAGAACTATTTTATCACTGTTCTATGTTAAATACCCTGTTGTATGTCTGTTCCATTTTATAATTCTTAGACTATTTCTAAACTGAATCATTTAAAACTATTTTTGTCATTTGTATTACTGAATAAAACTGTAAACAGAGAACCTATTGGGATACTAGGTCCTAATGTGAAACACTGTGATTTACCTTACCTTGCTCATGCTCGCTTATGCCTATATTTTTACTGTTGTGAAGCACTTCGAACTGCAACTTCTGTATGAAAAGTGCTATACAAATAAAGTATTATTATTATTTATTATTTTACTGCATTACTTTTATCCTGTTTATATATGTTATGCCTATTCTTATGTCTACACTTTCTACATTACACTACTTTTACTGTCTATTTTATGCCTATTTATATGTCTGCACTTTATGCATTGCTTTTATTCTGTCAACTGTATGCACATGTTATGCCTATGTTAATTGTATGCTATTTGCTGTGAAGCACTTTGAGCTGCAATTCCTGTATGAAAGGTGCTATATAAATATAAAGAAAGTTATTTAATAAGCTGGTTTGGCATGTTGTTGAAATCTTTCTATATATTTCCAAATGTGTAATTTGTCATCGTCACAACTAAGGGATCATAAATAAAGGCCATGTGGCTTGTCAAAAATGTAATTTTTTATGCAAAATACAGGAGAAGATTTATAGACGCTCCTACATTTGTATCTTTGGCTGTCATAGTATACGCAAGCTAATGCCTTTTGAGATGTACATTATCAGAATTTAACTTCACAGAGAGTCCCATTCTCCCTCCATGTCAACAACTCATGGGGCGTTATCCCTCACATAGCCTATATTATATTAGACTCATATACAGTATATTAGACCCATATATTATATTAAATATATTATTCATATATTAGATTCAAGGAAATAGAAAGCCAATCTCTACTGGATCTTTCAAGAGAGCTCATGTGCCTCCCTCCCACTTTGAGGTGTCATCCATCATCCATCAGCTGAAGAGTGACAGGATGGTAGGAGAGGTGCCGGGGCGGGAGAGAGGAGTGGAGAAAGATATACGGCAAATAATAAGCTGCCAATCAGAGAGGGCCCTCTGGAGAGACGTCTGCAGTCTGAAACGTGACTGACAGGACTGACATTTGCTGAGTCTACCCCACTTCTGCAACATGGGATCCTCACTGGAGGGACACTTTGACGAGAGACAACATATTGGACCTCTCAATCAACCACCTCCCTGTCCCCCACTATGTTATACATCATCACCTTGGAGAGAGAGAGAGAGAGAGAGAGAGAGAGAGAGAGAGAGAGAGAGAGAGAGAGAGAGAGAGAGAGAGAGAGAGACAGACACAGAGAGACGGAGCAGTACTGTGAGGTCTCAGCGTTCTTGTGCTATATGTTTAGTAGGTAGATGTTGTTCTGGCAAGAATTACAATTCTGATCCTGACACATTTTTGACAGAAAAGTGTTGCTCAACGTTCTTCACACACCTCCAAAACGTTGGGATGTCACAGACCTAATAGATAAAAAAAAACACTGATAGACAAATACAGACCTGAGGAACTATAGACAGTTGCTCTCAGGGAATGTATTGATTTCTTCAAAACAAAATGTAATGATTGTCTTTTTTTTTTTTACTTTATTGAATTTATTATAGTTTCTTCTCTCTCTTAGGTAGTAAGAGAGTTTTATTTGAACTGTTAGGATATTGTAAGAAAGGGGCAGGACTAGATACGCTGTGCTTCCTTCTGCCTCTTATCCAACTCATCCTTGTTCGTTTTTCTATGGATGAAGATGGACTTGTTTGTTTATGTTTTTTGTTTCTTGTGTTTGAGATAAATACAGATCAATCAATCAATCAATATATTATTGTCACACAGTGTGATTGGATGACACGTGTGGTTTCACTTCAGGTTTTGGCTGCATTTAACATTCTCAGAGAGTCTGGCGGACGGAGGAAAAAAACATCAACAGTCAGTCTGTTGTGAAGGGCCAGATTAAACCGAATATATATATTTATTTATATATATATATTTAATTGTATTTGTATATTCTCTAATATTCCCTGATATCCCTTGTATATTCCTTGTACAATATGCATTGAATATCCATTCTAGCCTACTGAACATCCCATAATAGTCTCCATTCTACTATTGGTCGAGACCTTGGTGCCAGGCTGCCATACCCCTCAGACCCAGTTCAAACGTACCGCTCCACATGTACGAACAAGTCCTAGTTCCGCGTAGGAATCTGACTACCGCACCACTAATGGGACTATTTGTTCATAGTGCGTATATATACTGCGCTACTAAAGTAGGACTTCCTTTTTTCAGTCCAGTTTCTTACCCTCCAATAGAGTCACAGACGTAAAGCCTCCCGCGACGCCACGTGTGGGAGTAAGGCCAAGTTCGCCTACCATCGGTATTGAGACATCGTGTATATTAATATTTGAATAGTCATATTTGGCACTATATCGTCGAGTTGGACGTAGTCTATTAAGCTAATAATAGTCTGTTAATATATAGTGCTTCGTGCGGTGAGAATACTACCGTAGTCAGTACCCTATCGTTTCGGGCAGAGAACTGGCTGCTTATCCAGGGTGGTTGACCCCACGTGAAGCTGCACCCGAGGAGCCCCAGAGCCGACGAGCGAGTGGACCTGTATACCGGATTATTCTACCGACGACAGCCCGCCTTCCCAGGCACGGATTATGCTTTGTATACTTTGATTATTCCATGGATAAAGACCCCCGACACTGCCGTGTGTTGGAACCCCCCCCCCTGGAGAGGACGCAAGGTGAGGAGACGCTCTGCAAGACGAGGTCGCTTCACGTCTCTCCTCCGTGGACCGGATGACGCCGGCCCACAAAGAGTCCACCTGCTTTCATCTGTGGTCCAAGGATCGCCGGCGCATTGAACGGCACTACAGTGGGTTCACCTGGGATACCCTTGGCCGGATGAGGCAGCCGGATTCTACCCCCCCCCCCCTCCTACTCCTGTCGGCTTACAAGCGACCGGATTAACCCCCCCTAGCGTATCCAGTATATAATCATTAAAGTATCATTGCTGTTATTCCTTAAACTATTCCATTCATAAATGTGATTGATTTGATTAAGTGCTTGCTCTACACACCATCGCTGTGTAGAAATAAAGACCTATTTCTAATTCGTACATTTGTGTTGGATCCGTTTCATCTACGTGACAGTGTTCATCATAATATATTTATGCCGTGTACTGGGTGGCCGAATATTAAGTACAAAGGTAGTGGTAGTAAGTATCATATCTAGTAATACAGTCAGGGAATTGTACCCCTCAGTTACAATTGGTCCTTCGAGCCGGATGGTAATTAGTGTAATATTAATATAGTGTTATTAATATTGAAATGGCCTATGATGAACACTCCACGAAACGATCCTCCTAACCAACGCCCGCAGCGCGAACGACGGCTCCCTCAGTACTTAGAGGCCTACGCTGTCAGTCAACAACCTAGTCTTCTACTAACAGTAAACGCGGTAAAACTAGAAAGTAAAAGTATGTCTAACCCCAACGCCCAGACTACCCCGACCATAGAGGCCCCTACGGGCTCTAATGTAACTGACCAAGTTCACGGTGGGGACCAGTGGGAACCAGACATGACTTCACACCCCGCCAGTACTGAAGAAGTAGTCCCCGATGAGTCCCGGGAGGAATACAACGCTACCGAGAGAGAACTCGGCACGGAAGAAGACGGGGAGAGCACCGTGGAGATAGAGCTCCAAGGCTCCGCAAGGAGTACCCCGAGGGAAGGCTCCCCTATACAACCGCCTTCTCCCAGCGAGGCAGAGAGGACCCTACAGCAGGCCTTCCTCATCAGCCTGAACGCCGCTGCTGAACGCGACCGACTGCAGATCCAGCAGCGGAGCGAAGAAGAGCATATACGTCTAGAACTAAGACGCATTCAGAGAGAAGAGAATGTGGCCCGAGACCGAGCAGACAGCCAGCGAGCAGCTGCTGGTGCTCTACGGGACGCAGAGCGCGACAGACAGCAAGCGCAACTAATAGAACAGCTGATCAGACGGACAACACCCTCTCCCTCCGCCAGAGGCTCCAGGAACTCGTCTAGACACACCTCCAGGGCGGCATCCCCTAGCCGAGTAAACAACCCTGAACTTGACCAACAGACGAGGTCTATACCCCCCACAGACCACCTCCCCCCACCGGTCCAAGCGAGACCTAGCAACCGGGAAGGAGCAGCATATCCTGTGGAGAGGCTAAACCAGAGACTACAAGCACTGGATGACCTAACTGAAGACGAAGAGGAAGAGGAGGAGAACCACGCCCGACGACAGCACAGTACTCTACCGGACCAGGAGGTCCGGTACAGCCCAGGCTATACTCCCGCGGAGCTGCGCTACAGACCCCCGACTCTATACACGGGTGAGCACGACGCACGACCCGCACCGAGGAACAGCACCTGGACAAGCGGGCCATGGTACACTGCCGGTACCAGCCCATACCAAGGAGCGGGAGGAGACTCGCCTAGGAGGCCTCTCCCCCAACGCTCGCCGATGTATCCACAGTCAGCGTCATACATTGGCACGCCTATGGTACCCGACTTCACCCAAGAGAACCGGGCCCAGTATACGGAACTCCGCATGTGTCTGGAGACCATGTTGGTGGATGTATTGGATGAACGCCATAAATACGCCATCCTACTGAAGCACTTAAAGGTGCCCCGCGCACATAATATAGCGCTCGCCTACGCGACTTCCACCACCCCATACACAGCAGCGCTGGTAGCATTGGACCAGAGGTATGGGCGCATATGGGATTACGTGATCCAGGAGATCCGACACATCGACCGCTTACCCCCAGCAATAGACAATCGAGCACTGGACGACCTGTCCATCAGAGTGCAGTCCCTGGTAGGGATGTTGGGAGCGCAGAGAGAGAAGGGGAGGCATGAACTTTACGCCAACTCAAATGTGGAAAGGATCTTGGAGAAGCTGCCGCCCGCTCGACAGGAGCGTTTTAGGCGACAGAGGGACCACCGAGACCCGAATGGCCCCGAACCGAACCTCCTCGATCTAGCAGACTTCCTGGCGAGAGAAGTCAGCAGCCTACGGCTAGATACATTCGGACGGAGCACCCCTGGCTCCAGAGAAGGAACCAGACGACTAAATGATGGAAGAAGATCGGTGACTGTGATGCACCAATCGGAGTCAGTACCGAGCAGCAGGAGCCACAGTACCCCCTCCAGAACGGAGAAGTGGAAGATAGTGTGCCCCTACTGTGAGAAAGAACACTGGCTAGCGCAATGTGACTCCTTCCCCAAGCTGAACGCGGAGGAAGCAAGTCAATGGATAAAGTCCAACAAGCGCTGTTTTCGCTGTGCGCGCTCACACATGGCAGCCGAATGCCGCTTAAAGAAAAGGTGCACCAAGTGCGATGGAGCCCATCTGGACATACTTCACGACAGTAACAGACGGCGCCCTTCACCCGCACCATCCAGCAGCAAAGCGAGCGTCATGTACATCGATCCCGCCAGCAGCAGTGGAGCCCGAGTACTCCTAAAAGTAGTGAGTGTGACACTAAGCTACCAGAATAAAGTCCTGGACACTTACGCCGTCCTCGATAACGGGTCAGAGAAGACCCTTCTGCTCGCCTCCGCTGCGGCCCAGCTAAGGCTGCGGGGAAGCGAAACCCAAATGACAATTCGGACAATAAGACGAGATTTGAAGACGATAAAGGGCGAGAATGTCTCATTCTCTATCGCAGCAAGCGGCCAGCCTGAGCGACGGTACCAGATTACAGACGCTTTCACCAGCCAAGAAATAGGACTGTCGCGGTACACATACCCCGTCGCCAAGCTGATGGAGAAATATGCACATCTGCGCAAGTTACCGATCCCGCTCATAGACAATGCTATGCCGACCCTGTTGATAGGCTCCGACCATGCAGACCTCATTGTCCCGATAGACCGGGTTCATACCGGACCCCGAGGCTGTCCTGCAGCAGTCGAGACCCGTTTGGGATGGACTCTCCAAGGCCCGCTCGCCAAATCTCTCAACCGAAGTACAGCCACTAGATGTCTCCACTCCCGAGTCACAGAGGGAGAAACCGCACTCCTGCAACACGTAGAGCGGCTATGGACCTTGGAACAAATGCCCTTTAAGAACGGAAAGAAAGACATTCGCTCTAAAGATGACATTTACGCCATTCACCTCCTCGAGACAGGGACCAAGAGAGTCCCGGTCAACGGCGTGTTGAGATACGCCACGCCACTCCTGCGGCGAGAAGGAATGCCTACTTTCCACGCCAAGACAGACGCCACAGAACGGTACCTGCTGAACACGGAGCGGCGCTTAGCCAAGAACCCCGCCCAAGAGAGTGTATACCGCGCTGAGATTGAGAAGCTCATCACAGCGGGACACGTCACAAAGATGGACATTAAAGAGGCTGACCAGACCACTGAATCGTGGTACGTGCCTCACCACAAGGTCCATCACAACGGTAAAGACCGCATAGTATTTAACTGCAGCTACCAGATCGGATCCCAAAATCTGAATAAAGAGTTACTGCCCGGTCCCACACTCGGCCCCTCCCTACTCGGCGTTCTACTCCGCTTCCGCCAGGAAAAGGTGGCCATCAGCGGGGACATTAAAGGAATGTTCCTGCAGGTGAGACTAGTAGAGGCGGACAAGCCCCTGTTACGGTTCCTATGGAGAGAGAAGCCAGGAGATGAGCACCCAGCCATCTACCAATGGGAAGTCCTCCCCTTCGGAACGACGTGCAGCCCCTGCTGTGCTACATTTGCACTACAGAAACATGTAGCAGAGGACCCAGCAGCGGACGAAGAGGTCCGACACAGCGTAAAGAACAGCTTCTACGTAGACAACTGTCTACAAAGCCTTTCAACCCAGGAAGAAGCCGAGGCTCTCCTGATTAAACTCCGCGCCTCATTGATCAAAGGCGGCTTTGATCTCAGGCAGTGGGCCAGCAGCAATCCGCAAGTACTGCGCAGCCTCTCCTCCGAGGACAAGGCAGCCAGCAGCGAGACCTGGATGGCTACAATCCCCGGAGAAGCCCAGGAGATGACCCTGGGATTGGTGTGGCGATTCAAAACAGATTCGCTTCACTACAGACACAAGCCCCTGACTACGGAGCAGGGAAGGCCGGCGGCGGCGCCGACCACCAGACGGAGTGTGTACACAACACTCGCCCGACAATATGACCCGCTAGGATGTATTCTACCGTACACCACCAGGGCAAAAATGATTGTACGAGCATTGTGGGACAAGGACCAGGGCTGGGACGACCCCATTCCCGCACACCTTTCATCCACCTGGAGAGAGTGGGAGATGGAGCTCCACTCACTCCCAGGCGTTAATATGCGCCGAAGCTACTTCCCACCCACGGTGAGGCCAGAGACATGTAAAATGGACTTACACGTCTTCAGTGACGCCTCAGAGGTCGCATACGGATCAGTAGCCTACTTGCGGGCCCAAGAGAAGGGGGGAGAGATCTACACAGCATTTGTCCTCGCCCGCTCGAGAATAGCCCCACGCAAGCAACAATCTATCCCACGTCTAGAGCTCTGCGCAGCCCTAGCCGGAGCGCACCTAGCCACGCTCATCCAACGTGAGCTCACCATACCGGTGTCTAGAACAATCCTGTGGTCAGATTCCACGACGGTACTCGCCTGGATCAAATCGGACTCATGCAAGTACAAAGTCTTCGTGGGAGTCAGAGTCACCGAGATTCAAGACTTAACCGAAGAGTTAACCGGAGAAACAGAGTGGCGCTACGTTGATACAAAACAGAACCCAGCTGACGTCATCACCCGGGGGATGCCCCTGGATGACCTCACCCGTCGCAATGTCTACAGTGACGGCCCCGCATTCCTAAGACTCCCGGAAGGACAGTGGCCCATGCCTATCCCGAGGGAAGCAAGTCCAGAGGAGGTGGAAAATAAGAAGTCTGTGTTCTGTGGATTGAGCACCGTAGCCTCCACCGACCCTAACATAGACGATTGCACGTCCATAGAGAGTGCACAACAAAGAACATTCCTGCGGTACCACCCGGAGTGCAAGTCCCCCGCTGATATGTCAGCAGCTAACTACGAGGAAGCAGAATTGCTTCTACTGCAGCGAGCCCAGAGAGACTCGTTCCCCGATGAATTGGCCTGTCTACAGGGAGGAAAGCCCGTCCCATCCGACAGCAGATTAATTCATCTGGCCCCCGAGAGCGACGCTCATACCCTCATCAGAGTGGGTGGTCGCCTACGCAGAGCCCCCAATCTACCGGATGACATTAAATACCCGATCGTATTGAACAGCCGACAAGTTTTGGAGCAGTTTCCTACTGCACTACCTACCGTCTCTACAGACCCGCCAGAAGTGGGTAAAGGAGAGAGACAATTTGACAGAAGGAACAGTCGTCATGATTATTGATCAATCACTGCCCAGAGCTATGTGGCCGGCCGGCCGCGTAAGCAAAGTGATCACCGGTGCCGACGGCAAGGTCCGAGCAGCTGAAGTGCTCGTCCAGGGTCGCACTTACACCCGTCCCGTGGCGAGGCTCATAGAACTGCCTCGACTCCCAGACACAATCGATGATGACCATGACCCTATAACCCTATGACTTTGTGAAGTTGACTGACCCCTACAGCAAACCCTTATGTGTAAATAGACAACGCGATTAATCTGTCTCTGTTTAACTGATTAGGTCTGGGACCAATCAGGGGGTGGCTGTTGTGAAGGGCCAGATTAAACCGAATATATATATTTATTTATATATATATATTTAATTGTATTTGTATATTCTCTAATATTCCCTGATATCCCTTGTATATTCCTTGTACAATATGCATTGAATATCCATTCTAGCCTACTGAACATCCCATAATAGTCTCCATTCTACTATTGGTCGAGACCTTGGTGCCAGGCTGCCATACCCCTCAGACCCAGTTCAAACGTACCGCTCCACATGTACGAACAAGTCCTAGTTCCGCGTAGGAATCTGACTACCGCACCACTAATGGGACTATTTGTTCATAGTGCGTATATATACTGCGCTACTAAAGTAGGACTTCCTTTTTTCAGTCCAGTTTCTTACCCTCCAATAGAGTCACAGACGTAAAGCCTCCCCGCGACGCCACGTGTGGGAGTAAGGCCAAGTTCGCCTACCATCGGTATTGAGACATCGTGTATATTAATATTTGAATAGTCATATTTGGCACTATATCGTCGAGTTGGACGTAGTCTATTAAGCTAATAATAGTCTGTTAATATATAGTGCTTCGTGCGGTGAGAATACTACCGTAGTCAGTACCCCATCGTTTCGGGCAGAGAACTGGCTGCTTATCCAGGGTGGTTGACCCCACGTGAAGCTGCACCCGAGGAGCCCCAGAGCCGACGAGCGAGTGGACCTGTATACCGGATTATTCTACCGACGACAGCCCGCCTTCCCAGGCACGGATTATGCTTTGTATACTTTGATTATTCCATGGATAAAGACCCCCGACACTGCCGTGTGTTGGAACCCCCCCCCCTGGAGA